>NC_066868.1:16119739-16419739 GCF_025177605.1 Cucumis melo
CCTTTGCTCCGTATTGGTCATAAGTCTTTCGATCTTCGGGTCTCGTGCTCCGAGGACTTCAACCCACACTCCTGGCATGCTCCCTGACACGTTTTCCGGAGGTATAGGTCGGGAAGCGAGCTCGTTGGAGGGAGAACTGTGGTGCGACCCAAAACGGTCCAAAAGATGGCCGAAGCTTCCAACGAGTGGCGAACGCTCGTCCGGTGTCAGAAACCACTGGAAATGCACTTGCAGCGAAGGAAACGGGCTGAGCTCGAGGACTTCCGGTGCTCGTCCAAGAAAACGCGAGCGGGAATGCCCCGGACTCAGTTTTCTCGTCCTGGGGTAAAAAGCGGTCCCCCGACGGTTTCTTCCCTTTGCTCCGTATTGGTCATAAGTCTTTCGATCTTCGGGTCTCGTGCTCCGAGGACTTCAACCCACACTCCTGGCATGCTCCCTGACACGTTTTCCGGAGGTATAGGTCGGGAAGCGAGCTCGTTGGAGGGAGAACTGTGGTGCGACCCAAAACGGTCCAAAAGATGGCCGAAGCTTCCAACGAGTGGCGAACGCTCGTCCGGTGTCAGAAACCACTGGAAATGCACTTGCAGCGAAGGAAACGGGCTGAGCTCGAGGACTTCCGGTGCTCGTCCCAAGAAAACGCGAGCGGGGAATGCCCCGGACTCAGTTTTCTCGTCCTGGGGTAAAAAGCGGTCCCCCGACGGTTTCTTCCCTTTGCTCCGTATTGGTCATAAGTCTTTCGATCTTCGGGTCTCGTGCTCCGAGGACTTCAACCCACACTCCTGGCATGCTCCCTGACACGTTTTCCGGAGGTATAGGTCGGGAAGCGAGCTCGTTGGAGGGAGAACTGTGGTGCGACCCAAAACGGTCCAAAAGATGGCCGAAGCTTCCAACGAGTGGCGAACGCTCGTCCGGTGTCAGAAACCACTGGAAATGCACTTGCAGCGAAGGAAACGGGCTGAGCTCGAGGACTTCCGGTGCTCGTCCCAAGAAAACGCGAGCGGGAATGCCCCGGACTCAGTTTTCTCGTCCTGGGGTAAAAAGCGGTCCCCCGACGGTTTCTTCCCTTTGCTCCGTATTGGTCATAAGTCTTTCGATCTTCGGGTCTCGTGCTCCGAGGACTTCAACCCACACTCCTGGCATGCTCCCTGACACGTTTTCCGGAGGTATAGGTCGGGAAGCGAGCTCGTTGGAGGGAGAACTGTGGTGCGACCCAAAACGGTCCAAAAGATGGCCGAAGCTTCCAACGAGTGGCGAACGCTCGTCCGGTGTCAGAAACCACTGGAAATGCACTTGCAGCGAAGGAAACGGGCTGAGCTCGAGGACTTCCGGTGCTCGTCCCAAGAAAACGCGAGCGGGAATGCCCCGGACTCAGTTTTCTCGTCCTGGGGTAAAAAGCGGTCCCCCGACGGTTTCTTCCCTTTGCTCCGTATTGGTCATAAGTCTTTCGATCTTCGGGTCTCGTGCTCCGAGGACTTCAACCCACACTCCTGGCATGCTCCCTGACACGTTTTCCGGAGGTGTAGGTCGGGAAGCGAGCTCGTTGGAGGGAGAACTGTGGTGCGACCCAAAACGGTCCAAAAGATGGCCGAAGCTTCCAACGAGTGGCGAACGCTCCTCCGGTGTCAGAAACCACTGGAAATGCACTTGCAGCGAAGGAAACGGGCTGAGCTCGAGGACTTCCGGTGCTCGTCCCAAGAAAACGCGAGCGGGAATGCCCCGGACTCAGTTTTCTCGTCCTGGGGTAAAAAGCGGTCCCCCGACGGTTTCTTCCCTTTGCTCCGTATTGGTCATAAGTCTTTCGATCTTCGGGTCTCGTGCTCCGAGGACTTCAACCCACACTCCTGGCATGCTCCCTGACACGTTTTCCGGAGGTATAGGTCGGGAAGCGAGCTCGTTGGAGGGAGAACTGTGGTGCGACCCAAAACGGTCCAAAAGATGGCCGAAGCTTCCAACGAGTGGCGAACGCTCGTCCGGTGTCAGAAACCACTGGAAATGCACTTGCAGCGAAGGAAACGGGCTGAGCTCGAGGACTTCCGGTGCTCGTCCCAAGAAAACGCGAGCGGGAATGCCCCGGACTCAGTTTTCTCGTCCTGGGGTAAAAAGCGGTCCCCCGACGGTTTCTTCCCTTTGCTCCGTATTGGTCATAAGTCTTTCGATCTTCGGGTCTCGTGCTCCGAGGACTTCAAGCCACACTCCTGGCATGCTCCCTGACACGTTTTCCGGAGGTATAGGTCGGGAAGCGAGCTCGTTGGAGGGAGAACTGTGGTGCGACCCAAAACGGTCCAAAAGATGGCCGAAGCTTCCAACGAGTGGCGAACGCTCGTCCGGTGTCAGAAACCACTGGAAATGCACTTGCAGCGAAGGAAACGGGCTGAGCTCGAGGACTTCCGGTGCTCGTCCCAAGAAAACGCGAGCGGGAATGCCCCGGACTCAGTTTTCTCGTCCTGGGGTAAAAAGCGGTCCCCCGACGGTTTCTTCCCTTTGCTCCGTATTGGTCATAAGTCTTTCGATCTTCGGGTCTCGTGCTCCGAGGACTTCAACCCACACTCCTGGCATGCTCCCTGACACGTTTTCCGGAGGTATAGGTCGGGAAGCGAGCTCGTTGGAGGGAGAACTGTGGTGCGACCCAAAACGGACCAAAAGATGGCCGAAGCTTCCAACGAGTGGCGAACGCTCGTCCGGTGTCAGAAACCACTGGAAATGCACTTGCAGCGAAGGAAACGGGCTGAGCTCGAGGACTTCCGGTGCTCGTCCCAAGAAAACGCGAGCGGGAATGCCCCGGACTCAGTTTTCTCGTCCTGGGGTAAAAAGCGGTCCCCCGACGGTTTCTTCCCTTTGCTCCGTATTGGTCATAAGTCTTTCGATCTTCGGGTCTCGTGCTCCGAGGACTTCAACCCACACTCCTGGCATGCTCCCTGACACGTTTTCCGGAGGTATAGGTCGGGAAGCGAGCTCGTTGGAGGGAGAACTGTGGTGCGACCCAAAACGGTCCAAAAGATGGCCGAAGCTTCCAACGAGTGGCGAACGCTCGTCCGGTGTCAGAAACCACTGGAAATGCACTTGCAGCGAAGGAAACGGGCTGAGCTCGAGGACTTCCGGTGCTCGTCCCAAGAAAACGCGAGCGGGAATGCCCCGGACTCAGTTTTCTCGTCCTGGGGTAAAAAGCGGTCCCCCGACGGTTTCTTCCCTTTGCTCCGTATTGGTCATAAGTCTTTCGATCTTCGGGTCTCGTGCTCCGAGGACTTCAACCCACACTCCTGGCATGCTCCCTGACACGTTTTCCGGAGGTATAGGTCGGGAAGCGAGCTCGTTGGAGGGAGAACTGTGGTGCGACCCAAAACGGTCCAAAAGATGGCCGAAGCTTCCAACGAGTGGCGAACGCTCGTCCGGTGTCAGAAACCACTGGAAATGCACTTGCAGCGAAGGAAACGGGCTGAGCTCGAGGACTTCCGGTGCTCGTCCCAAGAAAACGCGAGCGGGAATGCCCCGGACTCAGTTTTCTCGTCCTGGGGTAAAAAGCGGTCCCCCGACGGTTTCTTCCCTTTGCTCCGTATTGGTCATAAGTCTTTCGATCTTCGGGTCTCGTGCTCCGAGGACTTCAACCCACACTCCTGGCATGCTCCCTGACACGTTTTCCGGAGGTATAGGTCGGGAAGCGAGCTCGTTGGAGGGAGAACTGTGGTGCGACCCAAAACGGTCCAAAAGATGGCCGAAGCTTCCAACGAGTGGCGAACGCTCGTCCGGTGTCAGAAACCACTGGAAATGCACTTGCAGCGAAGGAAACGGGCTGAGCTCGAGGACTTCCGGTGCTCGTCCCAAGAAAACGCGAGCGGGAATGCCCCGGACTCAGTTTTCTCGTCCTGGGGTAAAAAGCGGTCCCCCGACGGTTTCTTCCCTTTGCTCCGTATTGGTCATAAGTCTTTCGATCTTCGGGTCTCGTGCTCCGAGGACTTCAACCCACACTCCTGGCATGCTCCCTGACACGTTTTCCGGAGGTATAGGTCGGGAAGCGAGCTCGTTGGAGGGAGAACTGTGGTGCGACCCAAAACGGTCCAAAAGATGGCCGAAGCTTCCAACGAGTGGCGAACGCTCGTCCGGTGTCAGAAACCACTGGAAATGCACTTGCAGCGAAGGAAACGGGCTGAGCTCGAGGACTTCCGGTGCTCGTCCCAAGAAAACGCGAGCGGGAATGCCCCGGACTCAGTTTTCTCGTCCTGGGGTAAAAAGCGGTCCCCCGACGGTTTCTTCCCTTTGCTCCGTATTGGTCATAAGTCTTTCGATCTTCGGGTCTCGTGCTCCGAGGACTTCAACCCACACTCCTGGCATGCTCCCTGACACGTTTTCCGGAGGTATAGGTCGGGAAGCGAGCTCGTTGGAGGGAGAACTGTGGTGCGACCCAAAACGGTCCAAAAGATGGCCGAAGCTTCCAACGAGTGGCGAACGCTCGTCCGGTGTCAGAAACCACTGGAAATGCACTTGCAGCGAAGGAAACGGGCTGAGCTCGAGGACTTCCGGTGCTCGTCCCAAGAAAACGCGAGCGGGAATGCCCCGGACTCAGTTTTCTCGTCCTGGTGTAAAAAGCGGTCCCCCGACGGTTTCTTCCCTTTGCTCCGTATTGGTCATAAGTCTTTCGATCTTCGGGTCTCGTGCTCCGAGGACTTCAACCCACACTCCTGGCATGCTCCCTGACACGTTTTCCGGAGGTATAGGTCGGGAAGCGAGCTCGTTGGAGGGAGAACTGTGGTGCGACCCAAAACGGTCCAAAAGATGGCCGAAGCTTCCAACGAGTGGCGAACGCTCGTCCGGTGTCAGAAACCACTGGAAATGCACTTGCAGCGAAGGAAACGGGCTGAGCTCGAGGACTTCCGGTGCTCGTCCCAAGAAAACGCGAGCGGGAATGCCCCGGACTCAGTTTTCTCGTCCTGGGGTAAAAAGCGGTCCCCCGACGGTTTCTTCCCTTTGCTCCGTATTGGTCATAAGTCTTTCGATCTTCGGGTCTCGTGCTCCGAGGACTTCAACCCACACTCCTGGCATGCTCCCTGACACGTTTTCCGGAGGTGTAGGTCGGGAAGCGAGCTCGTTGGAGGGAGAACTGTGGTGCGACCCAAAACGGTCCAAAAGATGGCCGAAGCTTCCAACGAGTGGCGAACGCTCGTCCGGTGTCAGAAACCACTGGAAATGCACTTGCAGCGAAGGAAACGGGCTGAGCTCGAGGACTTCCGGTGCTCGTCCCAAGAAAACGCGAGCGGGAATGCCCCGGACTCAGTTTTCTCGTCCTGGGGTAAAAAGCGGTCCCCCGACGGTTTCTTCCCTTTGCTCCGTATTGGTCATAAGTCTTTCGATCTTCGGGTCTCGTGCTCCGAGGACTTCAACCCACACTCCTGGCATGCTCCCTGACACGTTTTCCGAAGGTATAGGTCGGGAAGCGAGCTCGTTGGAGGGAGAACTGTGGTGCGACCCAAAACGGTCCAAAAGATGGCCGAAGCTTCCAACGAGTGGCGAACGCTCGTCCGGTGTCAGAAACCACTGGAAATGCACTTGCAGCGAAGGAAACGGGCTGAGCTCGAGGACTTCCGGTGCTCGTCCCAAGAAAACGCGAGCGGGAATGCCCCGGACTCAGTTTTCTCGTCCTGGGGTAAAAAGCGGTCCCCCGACGGTTTCTTCCCTTTGCTCCGTATTGGTCATAAGTCTTTCGATCTTCGGGTCTCGTGCTCCGAGGACTTCAACCCACACTCCTGGCATGCTCCCTGACACGTTTTCCGGAGGTATAGGTCGGGAAGCGAGCTCGTTGGAGGGAGAACTGTGGTGCGACCCAAAACGGTCCAAAAGATGGCCGAAGCTTCCAACGAGTGGCGAACGCTCGTCCGGTGTCAGAAACCACTGGAAATGCACTTGCAGCGAAGGAAACGGGCTGAGCTCGAGGACTTCCGGTGCTCGTCCCAAGAAAACGCGAGCGGGAATGCCCCGGACTCAGTTTTCTCGTCCTGGGGTAAAAAGCGGTCCCCCGACGGTTTCTTCCCTTTGCTCCGTATTGGTCATAAGTCTTTCGATCTTCGGGTCTCGTGCTCCGAGGACTTCAACCCACACTCCTGGCATGCTCCCTGACACGTTTTCCGGAGGTATAGGTCGGGAAGCGAGCTCGTTGGAGGGAGAACTGTGGTGCGACCCAAAACGGTCCAAAAGATGGCCGAAGCTTCCAACGAGTGGCGAACGCTCGTCCGGTGTCAGAAACAACTGGAAATGCACTTGCAGCGAAGGAAACGGGCTGAGCTCGAGGACTTCCGGTGCTCGTCCCAAGAAAACGCGAGCGGGAATGCCCCGGACTCAGTTTTCTCGTCCTAGGGTAAAAAGCGGTCCCCCGACGGTTTCTTCCCTTTGCTCCGTATTGGTCATAAGTCTTTCGATCTTCGGGTCTCGTGCTCCGAGGACTTCAACCCACACTCCTGGCATGCTCCCTGACACGTTTTCCGGAGGTATAGGTCGGGAAGCGAGCTCGTTGGAGGGAGAACTGTGGTGCGACCCAAAACGGTCCAAAAGATGGCCGAAGCTTCCAACGAGTGGCGAACGCTCGTCCGGTGTCAGAAACAACTGGAAATGCACTTGCAGCGAAGGAAACGGGCTGAGCTCGAGGACTTCCGGTGCTCGTCCCAAGAAAACGCGAGCGGGAATGCCCCGGACTCAGTTTTCTCGTCCTGGGGTAAAAAGCGGTCCCCCGACGGTTTCTTCACTTTGCTCCGTATTGGTCATAAGTCTTTCGATCTTCGGGTCTCGTGCTCCGAGGACTTCAACCCACACTCTTGGCATGCTCCCTGACACGTTTTCCGGAGGTATAGGTCGGGAAGCGAGCTCGTTGGAGGGAGAACTGTGGTGCGACCCAAAACGGTCCAAAAGATGGCCGAAGCTTCCAACGAGTGGCGAACGCTCGTCCGGTGTCAGAAACCACTGGAAATGCACTTGCAGCGAAGGAAACGGGCTGAGCTCGAGGACTTCCGGTGCTCGTCCCAAGAAAACGCGAGCGGGAATGCCCCGGACTCAGTTTTCTCGTCCTGGGGTAAAAAGCGGTCCCCCGACGGTTTCTTCCCTTTGCTCCGTATTGGTCATAAGTCTTTCGATCTTCGGGTCTCGTGCTCCGAGGACTTCAACCCACACTCCTGGCATGCTCCCTGACACGTTTTCCGGAGGTATAGGTCGGGAAGCGAGCTCGTTGGAGGGAGAACTGTGGTGCGACCCAAAACGGTCCAAAAGATGGCCGAAGCTTCCAACGAGTGGCGAACGCTCGTCCGGTGTCAGAAACCACTGGAAATGCACTTGCAGCGAAGGAAACGGGCTGAGCTCGAGGACTTCCGGTGCTCGTCCCAAGAAAACGCGAGCGGGAATGCCCCGGACTCAGTTTTCTCGTCCTGGGGTAAAAAGCGGTCCCCCGACGGTTTCTTCCCTTTGCTCCGTATTGGTCATAAGTCTTTCGATCTTCGGGTCTCGTGCTCCGAGGACTCAACCCACACTCCTGGCATGCTCCCTGACACGTTTTCCGGAGGTATAGGTCGGGAAGCGAGCTCGTTGGAGGGAGAACTGTGGTGCGACCCAAAACGGTCCAAAAGATGGCCGAAGCTTCCAACGAGTGGCGAACGCTCGTCCGGTGTCAGAAACCACTGGAAATGCACTTGCAGCGAAGGAAACGGGCTGAGCTCGAGGACTTCCGGTGCTCGTCCCAAGAAAACGCGAGCGGGAATGCCCCGGACTCAGTTTTCTCGTCCTGGGGTAAAAAGCGGTCCCCCGACGGTTTCTTCCCTTTGCTCCGTATTGGTCATAAGTCTTTCGATCTTCGGGTCTCGTGCTCCGAGGACTTCAACCCACACTCCTGGCATGCTCCCTGACACGTTTTCCGGAGGTATAGGTCGGGAAGCGAGCTCGTTGGAGGGAGAACTGTGGTGCGACCCAAAACGGTCCAAAAGATGGCCGAAGCTTCCAACGAGTGGCGAACGCTCGTCCGGTGTCAGAAACCACTGGAAATGCACTTGCAGCGAAGGAAACGGGCTGAGCTCGAGGACTTCTGGTGCTCGTCCCAAGAAAACGCGAGCGGGAATGCCCCGGACTCAGTTTTCTCGTCCTGGGGTAAAAAGCGGTCCCCCGACGGTTTCTTCCCTTTGCTCCGTATTGGTCATAAGTCTTTCGATCTTCGGGTCTCGTGCTCCGAGGACTTCAACCCACACTCCTGGCATGCTTCCTGACACGTTTTCCGGAGGTATAGGTCGGGAAGCGAGCTCGTTGGAGGGAGAACTGTGGTGCGACCCAAAACGGTCCAAAAGATGGCCGAAGCTTCCAACGAGTGGCGAACGCTCGTCCGGTGTCAGAAACCACTGGAAATGCACTTGCAGCGAAGGAAACGGGCTGAGCTCGAGGAGTTCCGGTGCTCGTCCCAAGAAAACGCGAGCGGGAATGCCCCGGACTCAGTTTTCTCGTCCTGGGGTAAAAAGCGGTCCCCCGACGGTTTCTTCACTTTGCTCCGTATTGGTCATAAGTCTTTCGATCTTCGGGTCTCGTGCTCCGAGGACTTCAACCCACACTCTTGGCATGCTCCCTGACACGTTTTCCGGAGGTATAGGTCGGGAAGCGAGCTCGTTGGAGGGAGAACTGTGGTGCGACCCAAAACGGTCCAAAAGATGGCCGAAGCTTCCAACGAGTGGCGAACGCTCGTCCGGTGTCAGAAACCACTGGAAATGCACTTGCAGCGAAGGAAACGGGCTGAGCTCGAGGACTTCCGGTGCTCGTCCCAAGAAAACGCGAGCGGGAATGCCCCGGACTCAGTTTTCTCGTCCTGGGGTAAAAAGCGGTCCCCCGACGGTTTCTTCCCTTTGCTCCGTATTGGTCATAAGTCTTTCGATCTTCGGGTCTCGTGCTCCGAGGACTTCAACCCACACTCCTGGCATGCTCCCTGACACGTTTTCCGGAGGTATAGGTCGGGAAGCGAGCTCGTTGGAGGGAGAACTGTGGTGCGACCCAAAACGGTCCAAAAGATGGCCGAAGCTTCCAACGAGTGGCGAACGCTCGTCCGGTGTCAGAAACCACTGGAAATGCACTTGCAGCGAAGGAAACGGGCTGAGCTCGAGGACTTCCGGTGCTCGTCCCAAGAAAACGCGAGCGGGAATGCCCCGGACTCAGTTTTCTCGTCCTGGGGTAAAAAGCGGTCCCCCGACGGTTTCTTCCCTTTGCTCCGTATTGGTCATAAGTCTTTCGATCTTCGGGTCTCGTGCTCCGAGGACTCAACCCACACTCCTGGCATGCTCCCTGACACGTTTTCCGGAGGTATAGGTCGGGAAGCGAGCTCGTTGGAGGGAGAACTGTGGTGCGACCCAAAACGGTCCAAAAGATGGCCGAAGCTTCCAACGAGTGGCGAACGCTCGTCCGGTGTCAGAAACCACTGGAAATGCACTTGCAGCGAAGGAAACGGGCTGAGCTCGAGGACTTCCGGTGCTCGTCCCAAGAAAACGCGAGCGGGAATGCCCCGGACTCAGTTTTCTCGTCCTGGGGTAAAAAGCGGTCCCCCGACGGTTTCTTCCCTTTGCTCCGTATTGGTCATAAGTCTTTCGATCTTCGGGTCTCGTGCTCCGAGGACTTCAACCCACACTCCTGGCATGCTCCCTGACACGTTTTCCGGAGGTATAGGTCGGGAAGCGAGCTCGTTGGAGGGAGAACTGTGGTGCGACCCAAAACGGTCCAAAAGATGGCCGAAGCTTCCAACGAGTGGCGAACGCTCGTCCGGTGTCAGAAACCACTGGAAATGCACTTGCAGCGAAGGAAACGGGCTGAGCTCGAGGACTTCTGGTGCTCGTCCCAAGAAAACGCGAGCGGGAATGCCCCGGACTCAGTTTTCTCGTCCTGGGGTAAAAAGCGGTCCCCCGACGGTTTCTTCCCTTTGCTCCGTATTGGTCATAAGTCTTTCGATCTTCGGGTCTCGTGCTCCGAGGACTTCAACCCACACTCCTGGCATGCTTCCTGACACGTTTTCCGGAGGTATAGGTCGGGAAGCGAGCTCGTTGGAGGGAGAACTGTGGTGCGACCCAAAACGGTCCAAAAGATGGCCGAAGCTTCCAACGAGTGGCGAACGCTCGTCCGGTGTCAGAAACCACTGGAAATGCACTTGCAGCGAAGGAAACGGGCTGAGCTCGAGGAGTTCCGGTGCTCGTCCCAAGAAAACGCGAGCGGGAATGCCCCGGACTCAGTTTTCTCGTCCTGGGGTAAAAAGCGGTCCCCCGACGGTTTCTTCCCTTTGCTCCGTATTGGTCATAAGTCTTTCGATCTTCGGGTCTCGTGCTCCGAGGACTTCAACCCACACTCCTGGCATGCTCCCTGACACGTTTTCCGGAGGTATAGGTCGGGAAGCGAGCTCGTTGGAGGGAGAACTGTGGTGCGACCCAAAACGGTCCAAAAGATGGCCGAAGCTTCCAACGAGTGGCGAACGCTCGTCCGGTGTCAGAAACCACTGGAAATGCACTTGCAGCGAAGGAAACGGGCTGAGCTCGAGGACTTCCGGTGCTCGTCCCAAGAAAACGCGAGCGGGAATGCCCCGGACTCAGTTTTCTCGTCCTGGGGTAAAAAGCGGTCCCCCGACGGTTTCTTCCCTTTGCTCCGTATTGGTCATAAGTCTTTCGATCTTCGGGTCTCGTGCTCCGAGGACTCAACCCACACTCCTGGCATGCTCCCTGACACGTTTTCCGGAGGTATAGGTCGGGAAGCGAGCTCGTTGGAGGGAGAACTGTGGTGCGACCCAAAACGGTCCAAAAGATGGCCGAAGCTTCCAACGAGTGGCGAACGCTCGTCCGGTGTCAGAAACCACTGGAAATGCACTTGCAGCGAAGGAAACGGGCTGAGCTCGAGGACTTCCGGTGCTCGTCCCAAGAAAACGCGAGCGGGAATGCCCCGGACTCAGTTTTCTCGTCCTGGGGTAAAAAGCGGTCCCCCGACGGTTTCTTCCCTTTGCTCCGTATTGGTCATAAGTCTTTCGATCTTCGGGTCTCGTGCTCCGAGGACTTCAACCCACACTCCTGGCATGCTCCCTGACACGTTTTCCGGAGGTATAGGTCGGGAAGCGAGCTCGTTGGAGGGAGAACTGTGGTGCGACCCAAAACGGTCCAAAAGATGGCCGAAGCTTCCAACGAGTGGCGAACGCTCGTCCGGTGTCAGAAACCACTGGAAATGCACTTGCAGCGAAGGAAACGGGCTGAGCTCGAGGACTTCTGGTGCTCGTCCCAAGAAAACGCGAGCGGGAATGCCCCGGACTCAGTTTTCTCGTCCTGGGGTAAAAAGCGGTCCCCCGACGGTTTCTTCCCTTTGCTCCGTATTGGTCATAAGTCTTTCGATCTTCGGGTCTCGTGCTCCGAGGACTTCAACCCACACTCCTGGCATGCTTCCTGACACGTTTTCCGGAGGTATAGGTCGGGAAGCGAGCTCGTTGGAGGGAGAACTGTGGTGCGACCCAAAACGGTCCAAAAGATGGCCGAAGCTTCCAACGAGTGGCGAACGCTCGTCCGGTGTCAGAAACCACTGGAAATGCACTTGCAGCGAAGGAAACGGGCTGAGCTCGAGGAGTTCCGGTGCTCGTCCCAAGAAAACGCGAGCGGGAATGCCCCGGACTTAGTTTTCTCGTCCTGGGGTAAAAAGCGGTCCCCCGACGGTTTCTTCCCTTTGCTCCGTATTGGTCATAAGTCTTTCGATCTTCGGGTCTCGTGCTCCGAGGACTTCAACCCACACTCCTGGCATGCTCCCTGACACGTTTTCCGGAGGTATAGGTCGGGAAGCGAGCTCGTTGGAGGGAGAACTGTGGTGCGACCCAAAACGGTCCAAAAGATGGCCGAAGCTTCCAACGAGTGGCGAACGCTCGTCCGGTGTCAGAAACCACTGGAAATGCACTTGCAGCGAAGGAAACGGGCTGAGCTCGAGGACTTCCGGTGCTCGTCCCAAGAAAACGCGAGCGGGAATGCCCCGGACTCAGTTTTCTCGTCCTGGGGTAAAAAGCGGTCCCCCGACGGTTTCTTCCCTTTGCTCCGTATTGGTCATAAGTCTTTCGATCTTCGGGTCTCGTGCTCCGAGGACTTCAACCCACACTCCTGGCATGCTCCCTGACACGTTTTCCGGAGGTATAGGTCGGGAAGCGAGCTCGTTGGAGGGAGAACTGTGGTGCGACCCAAAACGGTCCAAAAGATGGCCGAAGCTTCCAACGAGTGGCGAACGCTCGTCCGGTGTCAGAAACAACTGGAAATGCACTTGCAGCGAAGGAAACGGGCTGAGCTCGAGGACTTCCGGTGCTCGTCCCAAGAAAACGCGAGCGGGAATGCCCCGGACTCAGTTTTCTCGTCCTAGGGTAAAAAGCGGTCCCCCGACGGTTTCTTCCCTTTGCTCCGTATTGGTCATAAGTCTTTCGATCTTCGGGTCTCGTGCTCCGAGGACTTCAACCCACACTCCTGGCATGCTCCCTGACACGTTTTCCGGAGGTATAGGTCGGGAAGCGAGCTCGTTGGAGGGAGAACTGTGGTGCGACCCAAAACGGTCCAAAAGATGGCCGAAGCTTCCAACGAGTGGCGAACGCTCGTCCGGTGTCAGAAACAACTGGAAATGCACTTGCAGCGAAGGAAACGGGCTGAGCTCGAGGACTTCCGGTGCTCGTCCCAAGAAAACGCGAGCGGGAATGCCCCGGACTCAGTTTTCTCGTCCTGGGGTAAAAAGCGGTCCCCCGACGGTTTCTTCACTTTGCTCCGTATTGGTCATAAGTCTTTCGATCTTCGGGTCTCGTGCTCCGAGGACTTCAACCCACACTCTTGGCATGCTCCCTGACACGTTTTCCGGAGGTATAGGTCGGGAAGCGAGCTCGTTGGAGGGAGAACTGTGGTGCGACCCAAAACGGTCCAAAAGATGGCCGAAGCTTCCAACGAGTGGCGAACGCTCGTCCGGTGTCAGAAACCACTGGAAATGCACTTGCAGCGAAGGAAACGGGCTGAGCTCGAGGACTTCCGGTGCTCGTCCCAAGAAAACGCGAGCGGGAATGCCCCGGACTCAGTTTTCTCGTCCTGGGGTAAAAAGCGGTCCCCCGACGGTTTCTTCCCTTTGCTCCGTATTGGTCATAAGTCTTTCGATCTTCGGGTCTCGTGCTCCGAGGACTTCAACCCACACTCCTGGCATGCTCCCTGACACGTTTTCCGGAGGTATAGGTCGGGAAGCGAGCTCGTTGGAGGGAGAACTGTGGTGCGACCCAAAACGGTCCAAAAGATGGCCGAAGCTTCCAACGAGTGGCGAACGCTCGTCCGGTGTCAGAAACCACTGGAAATGCACTTGCAGCGAAGGAAACGGGCTGAGCTCGAGGACTTCCGGTGCTCGTCCCAAGAAAACGCGAGCGGGAATGCCCCGGACTCAGTTTTCTCGTCCTGGGGTAAAAAGCGGTCCCCCGACGGTTTCTTCCCTTTGCTCCGTATTGGTCATAAGTCTTTCGATCTTCGGGTCTCGTGCTCCGAGGACTCAACCCACACTCCTGGCATGCTCCCTGACACGTTTTCCGGAGGTATAGGTCGGGAAGCGAGCTCGTTGGAGGGAGAACTGTGGTGCGACCCAAAACGGTCCAAAAGATGGCCGAAGCTTCCAACGAGTGGCGAACGCTCGTCCGGTGTCAGAAACCACTGGAAATGCACTTGCAGCGAAGGAAACGGGCTGAGCTCGAGGACTTCCGGTGCTCGTCCCAAGAAAACGCGAGCGGGAATGCCCCGGACTCAGTTTTCTCGTCCTGGGGTAAAAAGCGGTCCCCCGACGGTTTCTTCCCTTTGCTCCGTATTGGTCATAAGTCTTTCGATCTTCGGGTCTCGTGCTCCGAGGACTTCAACCCACACTCCTGGCATGCTCCCTGACACGTTTTCCGGAGGTATAGGTCGGGAAGCGAGCTCGTTGGAGGGAGAACTGTGGTGCGACCCAAAACGGTCCAAAAGATGGCCGAAGCTTCCAACGAGTGGCGAACGCTCGTCCGGTGTCAGAAACCACTGGAAATGCACTTGCAGCGAAGGAAACGGGCTGAGCTCGAGGACTTCTGGTGCTCGTCCCAAGAAAACGCGAGCGGGAATGCCCCGGACTCAGTTTTCTCGTCCTGGGGTAAAAAGCGGTCCCCCGACGGTTTCTTCCCTTTGCTCCGTATTGGTCATAAGTCTTTCGATCTTCGGGTCTCGTGCTCCGAGGACTTCAACCCACACTCCTGGCATGCTTCCTGACACGTTTTCCGGAGGTATAGGTCGGGAAGCGAGCTCGTTGGAGGGAGAACTGTGGTGCGACCCAAAACGGTCCAAAAGATGGCCGAAGCTTCCAACGAGTGGCGAACGCTCGTCCGGTGTCAGAAACCACTGGAAATGCACTTGCAGCGAAGGAAACGGGCTGAGCTCGAGGAGTTCCGGTGCTCGTCCCAAGAAAACGCGAGCGGGAATGCCCCGGACTCAGTTTTCTCGTCCTGGGGTAAAAAGCGGTCCCCCGACGGTTTCTTCCCTTTGCTCCGTATTGGTCATAAGTCTTTCGATCTTCGGGTCTCGTGCTCCGAGGACTTCAACCCACACTCCTGGCATGCTCCCTGACACGTTTTCCGGAGGTATAGGTCGGGAAGCGAGCTCGTTGGAGGGAGAACTGTGGTGCGACCCAAAACGGTCCAAAAGATGGCCGAAGCTTCCAACGAGTGGCGAACGCTCGTCCGGTGTCAGAAACCACTGGAAATGCACTTGCAGCGAAGGAAACGGGCTGAGCTCGAGGACTTCCGGTGCTCGTCCCAAGAAAACGCGAGCGGGAATGCCCCGGACTCAGTTTTCTCGTCCTGGGGTAAAAAGCGGTCCCCCGACGGTTTCTTCCCTTTGCTCCGTATTGGTCATAAGTCTTTCGATCTTCGGGTCTCGTGCTCCGAGGACTTCAACCCACACTCCTGGCATGCTCCCTGACACGTTTTCCGGAGGTATAGGTCGGGAAGCGAGCTCGTTGGAGGGAGAACTGTGGTGCGACCCAAAACGGTCCAAAAGATGGCCGAAGCTTCCAACGAGTGGCGAACGCTCGTCCGGTGTCAGAAACAACTGGAAATGCACTTGCAGCGAAGGAAACGGGCTGAGCTCGAGGACTTCCGGTGCTCGTCCCAAGAAAACGCGAGCGGGAATGCCCCGGACTCAGTTTTCTCGTCCTAGGGTAAAAAGCGGTCCCCCGACGGTTTCTTCCCTTTGCTCCGTATTGGTCATAAGTCTTTCGATCTTCGGGTCTCGTGCTCCGAGGACTTCAACCCACACTCCTGGCATGCTCCCTGACACGTTTTCCGGAGGTATAGGTCGGGAAGCGAGCTCGTTGGAGGGAGAACTGTGGTGCGACCCAAAACGGTCCAAAAGATGGCCGAAGCTTCCAACGAGTGGCGAACGCTCGTCCGGTGTCAGAAACAACTGGAAATGCACTTGCAGCGAAGGAAACGGGCTGAGCTCGAGGACTTCCGGTGCTCGTCCCAAGAAAACGCGAGCGGGAATGCCCCGGACTCAGTTTTCTCGTCCTGGGGTAAAAAGCGGTCCCCCGACGGTTTCTTCACTTTGCTCCGTATTGGTCATAAGTCTTTCGATCTTCGGGTCTCGTGCTCCGAGGACTTCAACCCACACTCTTGGCATGCTCCCTGACACGTTTTCCGGAGGTATAGGTCGGGAAGCGAGCTCGTTGGAGGGAGAACTGTGGTGCGACCCAAAACGGTCCAAAAGATGGCCGAAGCTTCCAACGAGTGGCGAACGCTCGTCCGGTGTCAGAAACCACTGGAAATGCACTTGCAGCGAAGGAAACGGGCTGAGCTCGAGGACTTCCAGTGCTCGTCCCAAGAAAACGCGAGCGGGAATGCCCCGGACTCAGTTTTCTCGTCCTGGGTAAAAAGCGGTCCCCCGACGGTTTCTTCCCTTTGCTCCGTATTGGTCATAAGTCTTTCGATCTTCGGGTCTCGTGCTCCGAGGACTTCAACCCACACTCCTGGCATGCTCCCTGACACGTTTTCCGGAGGTATAGGTCGGGAAGCGAGCTCGTTGGAGGGAGAACTGTGGTGCGACCCAAAACGGTCCAAAAGATGGCCGAAGCTTCCAACGAGTGGCGAACGCTCGTCCGGTGTCAGAAACCACTGGAAATGCACTTGCAGCGAAGGAAACGGGCTGAGCTCGAGGACTTCCGGTGCTCGTCCCAAGAAAACGCGAGCGGGAATGCCCCGGACTCAGTTTTCTCGTCCTGGGGTAAAAAGCGGTCCCCCGACGGTTTCTTCCCTTTGCTCCGTATTGGTCATAAGTCTTTCGATCTTCGGGTCTCGTGCTCCGAGGACTTCAACCCACACTCCTGGCATGCTCCCTGACACGTTTTCCGGAGGTATAGGTCGGGAAGCGAGCTCGTTGGAGGGAGAACTGTGGTGCGACCCAAAACGGTCCAAAAGATGGCCGAAGCTTCCAACGAGTGGCGAACGCTCGTCCGGTGTCAGAAACAACTGGAAATGCACTTGCAGCGAAGGAAACGGGCTGAGCTCGAGGACTTCCGGTGCTCGTCCCAAGAAAACGCGAGCGGGAATGCCCCGGACTCAGTTTTCTCGTCCTAGGGTAAAAAGCGGTCCCCCGACGGTTTCTTCCCTTTGCTCCGTATTGGTCATAAGTCTTTCGATCTTCGGGTCTCGTGCTCCGAGGACTTCAACCCACACTCCTGGCATGCTCCCTGACACGTTTTCCGGAGGTATAGGTCGGGAAGCGAGCTCGTTGGAGGGAGAACTGTGGTGCGACCCAAAACGGTCCAAAAGATGGCCGAAGCTTCCAACGAGTGGCGAACGCTCGTCCGGTGTCAGAAACAACTGGAAATGCACTTGCAGCGAAGGAAACGGGCTGAGCTCGAGGACTTCCGGTGCTCGTCCCAAGAAAACGCGAGCGGGAATGCCCCGGACTCAGTTTTCTCGTCCTGGGGTAAAAAGCGGTCCCCCGACGGTTTCTTCACTTTGCTCCGTATTGGTCATAAGTCTTTCGATCTTCGGGTCTCGTGCTCCGAGGACTTCAACCCACACTCTTGGCATGCTCCCTGACACGTTTTCCGGAGGTATAGGTCGGGAAGCGAGCTCGTTGGAGGGAGAACTGTGGTGCGACCCAAAACGGTCCAAAAGATGGCCGAAGCTTCCAACGAGTGGCGAACGCTCGTCCGGTGTCAGAAACCACTGGAAATGCACTTGCAGCGAAGGAAACGGGCTGAGCTCGAGGACTTCCGGTGCTCGTCCCAAGAAAACGCGAGCGGGAATGCCCCGGACTCAGTTTTCTCGTCCTGGGGTAAAAAGCGGTCCCCCGACGGTTTCTTCCCTTTGCTCCGTATTGGTCATAAGTCTTTCGATCTTCGGGTCTCGTGCTCCGAGGACTTCAACCCACACTCCTGGCATGCTCCCTGACACGTTTTCCGGAGGTATAGGTCGGGAAGCGAGCTCGTTGGAGGGAGAACTGTGGTGCGACCCAAAACGGTCCAAAAGATGGCCGAAGCTTCCAACGAGTGGCGAACGCTCGTCCGGTGTCAGAAACCACTGGAAATGCACTTGCAGCGAAGGAAACGGGCTGAGCTCGAGGACTTCCGGTGCTCGTCCCAAGAAAACGCGAGCGGGAATGCCCCGGACTCAGTTTTCTCGTCCTGGGGTAAAAAGCGGTCCCCCGACGGTTTCTTCCCTTTGCTCCGTATTGGTCATAAGTCTTTCGATCTTCGGGTCTCGTGCTCCGAGGACTCAACCCACACTCCTGGCATGCTCCCTGACACGTTTTCCGGAGGTATAGGTCGGGAAGCGAGCTCGTTGGAGGGAGAACTGTGGTGCGACCCAAAACGGTCCAAAAGATGGCCGAAGCTTCCAACGAGTGGCGAACGCTCGTCCGGTGTCAGAAACCACTGGAAATGCACTTGCAGCGAAGGAAACGGGCTGAGCTCGAGGACTTCCGGTGCTCGTCCCAAGAAAACGCGAGCGGGAATGCCCCGGACTCAGTTTTCTCGTCCTGGGGTAAAAAGCGGTCCCCCGACGGTTTCTTCCCTTTGCTCCGTATTGGTCATAAGTCTTTCGATCTTCGGGTCTCGTGCTCCGAGGACTTCAACCCACACTCCTGGCATGCTCCCTGACACGTTTTCCGGAGGTATAGGTCGGGAAGCGAGCTCGTTGGAGGGAGAACTGTGGTGCGACCCAAAACGGTCCAAAAGATGGCCGAAGCTTCCAACGAGTGGCGAACGCTCGTCCGGTGTCAGAAACCACTGGAAATGCACTTGCAGCGAAGGAAACGGGCTGAGCTCGAGGACTTCTGGTGCTCGTCCCAAGAAAACGCGAGCGGGAATGCCCCGGACTCAGTTTTCTCGTCCTGGGGTAAAAAGCGGTCCCCCGACGGTTTCTTCCCTTTGCTCCGTATTGGTCATAAGTCTTTCGATCTTCGGGTCTCGTGCTCCGAGGACTTCAACCCACACTCCTGGCATGCTTCCTGACACGTTTTCCGGAGGTATAGGTCGGGAAGCGAGCTCGTTGGAGGGAGAACTGTGGTGCGACCCAAAACGGTCCAAAAGATGGCCGAAGCTTCCAACGAGTGGCGAACGCTCGTCCGGTGTCAGAAACCACTGGAAATGCACTTGCAGCGAAGGAAACGGGCTGAGCTCGAGGAGTTCCGGTGCTCGTCCCAAGAAAACGCGAGCGGGAATGCCCCGGACTCAGTTTTCTCGTCCTGGGGTAAAAAGCGGTCCCCCGACGGTTTCTTCCCTTTGCTCCGTATTGGTCATAAGTCTTTCGATCTTCGGGTCTCGTGCTCCGAGGACTTCAACCCACACTCCTGGCATGCTCCCTGACACGTTTTCCGGAGGTATAGGTCGGGAAGCGAGCTCGTTGGAGGGAGAACTGTGGTGCGACCCAAAACGGTCCAAAAGATGGCCGAAGCTTCCAACGAGTGGCGAACGCTCGTCCGGTGTCAGAAACCACTGGAAATGCACTTGCAGCGAAGGAAACGGGCTGAGCTCGAGGACTTCCGGTGCTCGTCCCAAGAAAACGCGAGCGGGAATGCCCCGGACTCAGTTTTCTCGTCCTGGGGTAAAAAGCGGTCCCCCGACGGTTTCTTCCCTTTGCTCCGTATTGGTCATAAGTCTTTCGATCTTCGGGTCTCGTGCTCCGAGGACTTCAACCCACACTCCTGGCATGCTCCCTGACACGTTTTCCGGAGGTATAGGTCGGGAAGCGAGCTCGTTGGAGGGAGAACTGTGGTGCGACCCAAAACGGTCCAAAAGATGGCCGAAGCTTCCAACGAGTGGCGAACGCTCGTCCGGTGTCAGAAACCACTGGAAATGCACTTGCAGCGAAGGAAACGGGCTGAGCTCGAGGACTTCCGGTGCTCGTCCCAAGAAAACGCGAGCGGGAATGCCCCGGACTCAGTTTTCTCGTCCTGGGGTAAAAAGCGGTCCCCCGACGGTTTCTTCCCTTTGCTCCGTATTGGTCATAAGTCTTTCGATCTTCGGGTCTCGTGCTCCGAGGACTTCAACCCACACTCCTGGCATGCTCCCTGACACGTTTTCCGGAGGTATAGGTCGGGAAGCGAGCTCGTTGGAGGGAGAACTGTGGTGCGACCCAAAACGGTCCAAAAGATGGCCGAAGCTTCCAACGAGTGGCGAACGCTCGTCCGGTGTCAGAAACCACTGGAAATGCACTTGCAGCGAAGGAAACGGGCTGAGCTCGAGGACTTCCGGTGCTCGTCCCAAGAAAACGCGAGCGGGAATGCCCCGGACTCAGTTTTCTCGTCCTGGGGTAAAAAGCGGTCCCCCGACGGTTTCTTCCCTTTGCTCCGTATTGGTCATAAGTCTTTCGATCTTCGGGTCTCGTGCTCCGAGGACTTCAACCCACACTCCTGGCATGCTCCCTGACACGTTTTCCGGAGGTATAGGTCGGGAAGCGAGCTCGTTGGAGGGAGAACTGTGGTGCGACCCAAAACGGTCCAAAAGATGGCCGAAGCTTCCAACGAGTGGCGAACGCTCGTCCGGTGTCAGAAACCACTGGAAATGCACTTGCAGCGAAGGAAACGGGCTGAGCTCGAGGACTTCCGGTGCTCGTCCCAAGAAAACGCGAGCGGGAATGCCCCGGACTCAGTTTTCTCGTCCTGGGGTAAAAAGCGGTCCCCCGACGGTTTCTTCCCTTTGCTCCGTATTGGTCATAAGTCTTTCGATCTTCGGGTCTCGTGCTCCGAGGACTTCAACCCACACTCCTGGCATGCTCCCTGACACGTTTTCCGGAGGTATAGGTCGGGAAGCGAGCTCGTTGGAGGGAGAACTGTGGTGCGACCCAAAACGGTCCAAAAGATGGCCGAAGCTTCCAACGAGTGGCGAACGCTCGTCCGGTGTCAGAAACCACTGGAAATGCACTTGCAGCGAAGGAAACGGGCTGAGCTCGAGGACTTCAGGTGCTCGTCCCAAGAAAACGCGAGCGGGAATGCCCCGGACTCAGTTTTCTCGTCCTGGGGTAAAAAGCGGTCCCCCGACGGTTTCTTCCCTTTGCTCCGTATTGGTCATAAGTCTTTCGATCTTCGGGTCTCGTGCTCCGAGGACTTCAACCCACACTCCTGGCATGCTCCCTGACACGTTTTCCGGAGGTATAGGTCGGGAAGCGAGCTCGTTGGAGGGAGAACTGTGGTGCGACCCAAAACGGTCCAAAAGATGGCCGAAGCTTCCAACGAGTGGCGAACGCTCGTCCGGTGTCAGAAACCACTGGAAATGCACTTGCAGCGAAGGAAACGGGCTGAGCTCGAGGACTTCTGGTGCTCGTCCCAAGAAAACGCGAGCGGGAATGCCCCGGACTCAGTTTTCTCGTCCTGGGGTAAAAAGCGGTCCCCCGACGGTTTCTTCCCTTTGCTCCGTATTGGTCATAAGTCTTTCGATCTTCGGGTCTCGTGCTCCGAGGACTTCAACCCACACTCCTGGCATGCTCCCTGACACGTTTTCCGGAGGTATAGGTCGGGAAGCGAGCTCGTTGGAGGGAGAACTGTGGTGCGACCCAAAACGGTCCAAAAGATGGCCGAAGCTTCCAACGAGTGGCGAACGCTCGTCCGGTGTCAGAAACCACTGGAAATGCACTTGCAGCGAAGGAAACGGGCTGAGCTCGAGGACTTCTGGTGCTCGTCCCAAGAAAACGCGAGCGGGAATGCCCCGGACTCAGTTTTCTCGTCCTGGGGTAAAAAGCGGTCCCCCGACGGTTTCTTCCCTTTGCTCCGTATTGGTCATAAGTCTTTCGATCTTCGGGTCTCGTGCTCCGAGGACTTCAACCCACACTCCTGGCATGCTCCCTGACACGTTTTCCGGAGGTATAGGTCGGGAAGCGAGCTCGTTGGAGGGAGAACTGTGGTGCGACCCAAAACGGTCCAAAAGATGGCCGAAGCTTCCAACGAGTGGCGAACGCTCGTCCGGTGTCAGAAACCACTGGAAATGCACTTGCAGCGAAGGAAACGGGCTGAGCTCGAGGACTTCTGGTGCTCGTCCCAAGAAAACGCGAGCGGGAATGCCCCGGACTCAGTTTTCTCGTCCTGGCGTAAAAAGCGGTCCCCCGACGGTTTCTTCCCTTTGCTCCGTATTGGTCATAAGTCTTTCGATCTTCGGGTCTCGTGCTCCGAGGACTTCAACCCACACTCCTGGCATGCTCCCTGACACGTTTTCCGGAGGTATAGGTCGGGAAGCGAGCTCGTTGGAGGGAGAACTGTGGTGCGACCCAAAACGGTCCAAAAGATGGCCGAAGCTTCCAACGAGTGGCGAACGCTCGTCCGGTGTCAGAAACCACTGGAAATGCACTTGCAGCGAAGGAAACGGGCTGAGCTCGAGGACTTCCGGTGCTCGTCCCAAGAAAACGCGAGCGGGAATGCCCCGGACTCAGTTTTCTCGTCCTGGGGTAAAAAGCGGTCCCCCGACGGTTTCTTCCCTTTGCTCCGTATTGGTCATAAGTCTTTCGATCTTCGGGTCTCGTGCTCCGAGGACTTCAACCCACACTCCTGGCATGCTCCCTGACACGTTTTCCGGAGGTATAGGTCGGGAAGCGAGCTCGTTGGAGGGAGAACTGTGGTGCGACCCAAAACGGTCCAAAAGATGGCCGAAGCTTCCAACGAGTGGCGAACGCTCGTCCGGTGTCAGAAACCACTGGAAATGCACTTGCAGCGAAGGAAACGGGCTGAGCTCGAGGACTTCCGGTGCTCGTCCCAAGAAAACGCGAGCGGGAATGCCCCGGACTCAGTTTTCTCGTCCTGGGGTAAAAAGCGGTCCCCCCGACGGTTTCTTCCCTTTGCTCCGTATTGGTCATAAGTCTTTCGATCTTCGGGTCTCGTGCTCCGAGGACTTCAACCCACACTCCTGGCATGCTCCCTGACACGTTTTCCGGAGGTATAGGTCGGGAAGCGAGCTCGTTGGAGGGAGAACTGTGGTGCGACCCAAAACGGTCCAAAAGATGGCCGAAGCTTCCAACGAGTGGCGAACGCTCGTCCGGTGTCAGAAACCACTGGAAATGCACTTGCAGCGAAGGAAACGGGCTGAGCTCGAGGACTTCCGGTGCTCGTCCCAAGAAAACGCGAGCGGGAATGCCCCGGACTCAGTTTTCTCGTCCTGGGGTAAAAAGCGGTCCCCCGACGGTTTCTTCCCTTTGCTACGTATTGGTCATAAGTCTTTCGATCTTCGGGTCTCGTGCTCCGAGGACTTCAACCCACACTCCTGGCATGCTCCCTGACACGTTTTCCGGAGGTGTAGGTCGGGAAGCGAGCTCGTTGGAGGGAGAACTGTGGTGCGACCCAAAACGGTCCAAAAGATGGCCGAAGCTTCCAACGAGTGGCGAACGCTCGTCCGGTGTCAGAAACCACTGGAAATGCACTTGCAGCGAAGGAAACGGGCTGAGCTCCAGGTCTTCCGGTGCTCGTCCCAAGAAAACGCGAGCGGGAATGCCCCGGACTCAGTTTTCTCGTCCTGGGGTAAAAGGCGGTCCCCCGACGGTTTCTTCCCTTTGCTCCGTATTGGTCATAAGTCTTTCGATCTTCGGGTCTCGTGCTCCGAGGACTTCAACCCACACTCCTGGCATGCTCCCTGACACGTTTTCCGGAGGTATAGGTCGGGAAGCGAGCTCGTTGGAGGGAGAACTGTGGTGCGACCCAAAACGGTCCAAAAGATGGCCGAAGCTTCCAACGAGTGGCGAACGCTCGTCCGGTGTCAGAAACCACTGGAAATGCACTTGCAGCGAAGGAAACGGGCTGAGCTCGAGGACTTCCAGTGCTCGTCCCAAGAAAACGCGAGCGCGAATGCCCCGGACTCAGTTTTCTCGTCCTGGGGTAAAAAGCGGTCCCCCGACGGTTTCTTGCCTTTGCTCCGTATTGGTCATAAGTCTTTCGATCTTCGGGTCTCGTGCTCCGAGGACTTCAACCCACACTCCTGGCATGCTCCCTGACACGTTTTCCGGAGGTATAGGTCGGGAAGCGAGCTCGTTGGAGGGAGAACTGTGGTGCGACCCAAAACGGTCCAAAAGATGGCCGAAGCTTCCAACGAGTGGCGAACGCTCGTCCGGTGTCAGAAACCACTGGAAATGCACTTGCAACGAAGGAAACGGGCTGAGCTCGAGGACTTTCGGTGCTCGTCCCAAGAAAACGCGAGCGGGAATGCCCCGGACTCAGTTTTCTCGTCCTGGGGTAAAAAGCGGTCCCCCGACGGTTTCTTCCCTTTGCTCCGTATTGGTCATAAGTCTTTCGATCTTCGGGTCTCGTGCTCCGAGGACTTCAACCCACACTCCTGGCATGCTCCCTGACACGTTTTCCGGAGGTATAGGTCGGGAAGCGAGCTCGTTGGAGGGAGAACTGTGGTGCGACCCAAAACGGTCCAAAAGATGGCCGAAGCTTCCAACGAGTGGCGAACGCTCGTCCGGTGTCAGAAACCACTGGAAATGCACTTGCAGCGAAGGAAACGGGCTGAGCTCGAGGACTTCCGGTGCTCGTCCCAAGAAAACGCGAGCGGGAATGCCCCGGACTCAGTTTTCTCGTCCTGGGGTAAAAAGCGGTCCCCCGACGGTTTCTTCCCTTTGCTCCGTATTGGTCATAAGTCATTCGATCTTCGGGTCTCGTGCTCCGAGGACTTCAACCCACACTCCTGGCATGCTCCCTGACACGTTTTCCGGAGGTATAGGTCGGGAAGCGAGCTCGTTGGAGGGAGAACTGTGGTGCGACCCAAAACGGTCCAAAAGATGGCCGAAGCTTCCAACGAGTGGCGAACGCTCGTCCGGTGTCAGAAACCACTGGAAATGCACTTGCAGCGAAGGAAACGGGCTGAGCTCGAGGACTTTCGGTGCTCGTCCCAAGAAAACGCGAGCGGGAATGCCCCGGACTCAGTTTTCTCGTCCTGGGGTAAAAAGCGGTCCCCCGACGGTTTCTTCCCTTTGCTCCGTATTGGTCATAAGTCTTTCGATCTTCGGGTCTCGTGCTCCGAGGACTTCAACCCACACTCCTGGCATGCTCCCTGACACGTTTTCCGGAGGTATAGGTCGGGAAGCGAGCTCGTTGGAGGGAGAACTGTGGTGCGACCCAAAACGGTCCAAAAGATGGCCGAAGCTTCCAACGAGTGGCGAACGCTCGTCCGGTGTCAGAAACCACTGGAAATGCACTTGCAGCGAAAGAAACGGGCTGAGCTCGAGGACTTCCGGTGCTCGTCCCAAGAAAACGCGAGCGGGAATGCCCCGGACTCAGTTTTCTCGTCCTGGGGTAAAAAGCGGTCCCCCGACGGTTTCTTCCCTTTGCTCCGTATTGGTCATAAGTCATTCGATCTTCGGGTCTCGTGCTCCGAGGACTTCAACCCACACTCCTGGCATGCTCCCTGACACGTTTTCCGGAGGTATAGGTCGGGAAGCGAGCTCGTTGGAGGGAGAACTGTGGTGCGACCCAAAACGGTCCAAAAGATGGCCGAAGCTTCCAACGAGTGGCGAACGCTCGTCCGGTGTCAGAAACCACTGGAAATGCACTTGCAGCGAAGGAAACGGGCTGAGCTCGAGGACTTCCGGTGCTCGTCCCAAGAAAACGCGAGCGAGAATGCCCCGGACTCAGTTTTCTCGTCCTGGGGTAAAAAAGCGGTCCCCCGACGGTTTCTTCCCTTTGCTCCGTATTGGTCATAAGTCTTTCGATCTTCGGGTCTCGTGCTCCGAGGACTTCAACCCACACTCCTGGCATGCTCCCTGACACGTTTTCCGGAGGTATAGGTCGGGAAGCGAGCTCGTTGGAGGGAGAACTGTGGTGCGACCCAAAACGGTCCAAAAGATGGCCGAAGCTTCCAACGAGTGGCGAACGCTCGTCCGGTGTCAGAAACCACTGGAAATGCACTTGCAGCGAAGGAAACGGGCTGAGCTCGAGGACTTCCGGTGCTCGTCCCAAGAAAACGCGAGCGGGAATGCCCCGGACTCAGTTTTCTCGTCCTGGGGTAAAAAGCGGTCCCCCGACGGTTTCTTCCCTTTGCTCCGTATTGGTCATAAGTCTTTCGATCTTCGGGTCTCGTGCTCCGAGGACTTCAACCCACACTCCTGGCATGCTCCCTGACACGTTTTTCGGAGGTATAGGTCGGGAAGCGAGCTCGTTGGAGGGAGAACTGTGGTGCGACCCAAAACGGTCCAAAAGATGGCCGAAGCTTCCAACGAGTGGCGAACGCTCGTCCGGTGTCAGAAACCACTGGAAATGCACTTGCAGCGAAGGAAACGGGCTGAGCTCGAGGACTTCCGGTGCTCGTCCCAAGAAAACGCGAGCGGGAATGCCCCGGACTCAGTTTTCTCGTCCTGGGGTAAAAAGCGGTCCCCCGACGGTTTCTTCCCTTTGCTACGTATTGGTCATAAGTCTTTCGATCTTCGGGTCTCGTGCTCCGAGGACTTCAACCCACACTCCTGGCATGCTCCCTGACACGTTTTCCGGAGGTGTAGGTCGGGAAGCGAGCTCGTTGGAGGGAGAACTGTGGTGCGACCCAAAACGGTCCAAAAGATGGCCGAAGCTTCCAACGAGTGGCGAACGCTCGTCCGGTGTCAGAAACCACTGGAAATGCACTTGCAGCGAAGGAAACGGGCTGAGCTCGAGGTCTTCCGGTGCTCGTCCCAAGAAAACGCGAGCGGGAATGCCCCGGACTCAGTTTTCTCGTCCTGGGGTAAAAAGCGGTCCCCCGACGGTTTCTTCCCTTTGCTCCGTATTGGTCATAAGTCTTTCGATCTTCGGGTCTCGTGCTCCGAGGACTTCAACCCACACTCCTGGCATGCTCCCTGACACGTTTTCCGGAGGTATAGGTCGGGAAGCGAGCTCGTTGGAGGGAGAACTGTGGTGCGACCCAAAACGGTCCAAAAGATGGCCGAAGCTTCCAACGAGTGGCGAACGCTCGTCCGGTGTCAGAAACCACTGGAAATGCACTTGCAGCGAAGGAAACGGGCTGAGCTCGAGGACTTCCGGTGCTCGTCCCAAGAAAACGCGAGCGGGAATGCCCCGGACTCAGTTTTCTCGTCCTGGGGTAAAAAGCGGTCCCCCGACGGTTTCTTCCCTTTGCTCCGTATTGGTCATAAGTCTTTCGATCTTCGGGTCTCGTGCTCCGAGGACTTCAACCCACACTCCTGGCATGCTCCCTGACACGTTTTCCGGAGGTATAGGTCGGGAAGCGAGCTCGTTGGAGGGAGAACTGTGGTGCGACCCAAAACGGTCCAAAAGATGGCCGAAGCTTCCAACGAGTGGCGAACGCTCGTCCGGTGTCAGAAACCACTGGAAATGCACTTGCAGCGAAGGAAACGGGGTGAGCTCGAGGACTTCCGGTGCTCGTCCCAAGAAAACGCGAGCGGGAATGCCCCGGACTCAGTTTTCTCGTCCTGGGGTAAAAAGCGGTCCCCCGACGGTTTCTTCCCTTTGCTACGTATTGGTCATAAGTCTTTCGATCTTCGGGTCTCGTGCTCCGAGGACTTCAACCCACACTCCTGGCATGCTCCCTGACACGTTTTCCGGAGGTGTAGGTCGGGAAGCGAGCTCGTTGGAGGGAGAACTGTGGTGCGACCCAAAACGGTCCAAAAGATGGCCGAAGCTTCCAACGAGTGGCGAACGCTCGTCCGGTGTCAGAAACCACTGGAAATGCACTTGCAGCGAAGGAAACGGGCTGAGCTCCAGGTCTTCCGGTGCTCGTCCCAAGAAAACGCGAGCGGGAATGCCCCGGACTCAGTTTTCTCGTCCTGGGGTAAAAGGCGGTCCCCCGACGGTTTCTTCCCTTTGCTCCGTATTGGTCATAAGTCTTTCGATCTTCGGGTCTCGTGCTCCGAGGACTTCAACCCACACTCCTGGCATGCTCCCTGACACGTTTTCCGGAGGTATAGGTCGGGAAGCGAGCTCGTTGGAGGGAGAACTGTGGTGCGACCCAAAACGGTCCAAAAGATGGCCGAAGCTTCCAACGAGTGGCGAACGCTCGTCCGGTGTCAGAAACCACTGGAAATGCACTTGCAGCGAAGGAAACGGGCCGAGCTCGAGGACTTCCGGTGCTCGTCCCAAGAAAACGCGAGCGGGAATGCCCCGGACTCAGTTTTCTCGTCCTGGGGTAAAAAGCGGTCCCCCGACGGTTTCTTCCCTTTGCTCCGTATTGGTCATAAGTCTTTCGATCTTCGGGTCTCGTGCTCCGAGGACTTCAACCCACACTCCTGGCATGCTCCCTGACACGTTTTCCGGAGGTATAGGTCGGGAAGCGAGCTCGTTGGAGGGAGAACTGTGGTGCGACCCAAAACGGTCCAAAAGATGGCCGAAGCTTCCAACGAGTGGCGAACGCTCGTCCGGTGTCAGAAACCACTGGAAATGCACTTGCAGCGAAGGAAACGGGCTGAGCTCGAGGTCTTCCGGTGCTCGTCCCAAGAAAACGCGAGCGGGAATGCCCCGGACTCAGTTTTCTCGTCCTGGAGTAAAAAGCGGTCCCCCGACGGTTTCTTCCCTTTGCTCCTTATTGGTCATAAGTCATTCGATCTTCGGGTCTCGTGCTCCGAGGACTTCAACCCACACTCCTGGCATGCTCCCTGACACGTTTTCCGGAGGTATAGGTCGGGAAGCGAGCTCGTTGGAGGGAGAACTGTGGTGCGACCCAAAACGGTCCAAAAGATGGCCGAAGCTTCCAACGAGTGGCGAACGCTCGTCCGGTGTCAGAAACCACTGGAAATGCACTTGCAGCGAAGGAAACGGGCTGAGCTCGAGGACTTCCAGTGCTCGTCCCAAGAAAACGCGAGCGCGAATGCCCCGGACTCAGTTTTCTCGTCCTGGGGTAAAAAGCGGTCCCCCGACGGTTTCTTGCCTTTGCTCCGTATTGGTCATAAGTCTTTCGATCTTCGGGTCTCGTGCTCCGAGGACTTCAACCCACACTCCTGGCATGCTCCCTGACACGTTTTCCGGAGGTATAGGTCGGGAAGCGAGCTCGTTGGAGGGAGAACTGTGGTGCGACCCAAAACGGTCCAAAAGATGGCCGAAGCTTCCAACGAGTGGCGAACGCTCGTCCGGTGTCAGAAACCACTGGAAATGCACTTGCAACGAAGGAAACGGGCTGAGCTCGAGGACTTTCGGTGCTCGTCCCAAGAAAACGCGAGCGGGAATGCCCCGGACTCAGTTTTCTCGTCCTGGGGTAAAAAGCGGTCCCCCGACGGTTTCTTCCCTTTGCTCCGTATTGGTCATAAGTCTTTCGATCTTCGGGTCTCGTGCTCCGAGGACTTCAACCCACACTCCTGGCATGCTCCCTGACACGTTTTCCGGAGGTATAGGTCGGGAAGCGAGCTCGTTGGAGGGAGAACTGTGGTGCGACCCAAAACGGTCCAAAAGATGGCCGAAGCTTCCAACGAGTGGCGAACGCTCGTCCGGTGTCAGAAACCACTGGAAATGCACTTGCAGCGAAGGAAACGGGCTGAGCTCGAGGACTTCCGGTGCTCGTCCCAAGAAAACGCGAGCGGGAATGCCCCAGACTCAGTTTTCTCGTCCTGGGGTAAAAAGCGGTCCCCCGACGGTTTCTTCCCTTTGCTCCGTATTGGTCATAAGTCATTCGATCTTCGGGTCTCGTGCTCCGAGGACTTCAACCCACACTCCTGGCATGCTCCCTGACACGTTTTCCGGAGGTATAGGTCGGGAAGCGAGCTCGTTGGAGGGAGAACTGTGGTGCGACCCAAAACGGTCCAAAAGATGGCCGAAGCTTCCAACGAGTGGCGAACGCTCGTCCGGTGTCAGAAACCACTGGAAATGCACTTGCAGCGAAGGAAACGGGCTGAGCTCGAGGACTTTCGGTGCTCGTCCCAAGAAAACGCGAGCGGGAATGCCCCGGACTCAGTTTTCTCGTCCTGGGGTAAAAAGCGGTCCCCCGACGGTTTCTTCCCTTTGCTCCGTATTGGTCATAAGTCTTTCGATCTTCGGGTCTCGTGCTCCGAGGACTTCAACCCACACTCCTGGCATGCTCCCTGACACGTTTTCCGGAGGTATAGGTCGGGAAGCGAGCTCGTTGGAGGGAGAACTGTGGTGCGACCCAAAACGGTCCAAAAGATGGCCGAAGCTTCCAACGAGTGGCGAACGCTCGTCCGGTGTCAGAAACCACTGGAAATGCACTTGCAGCGAAGGAAACGGGCTGAGCTCGAGGACTTCCGGTGCTCGTCCCAAGAAAACGCGAGCGGGAATGCCCCGGACTCAGTTTTCTCTTCCTGGGGTAAAAAGCGGTCCCCCGACGGTTTCTTCCCTTTGCTCCGTATTGGTCATAAGTCATTCGATCTTCGGGTCTCGTGCTCCGAGGACTTCAACCCACACTCCTGGCATGCTCCCTGACACGTTTTCCGGAGGTATAGGTCGGGAAGCGAGCTCGTTGGAGGGAGAACTGTGGTGCGACCCAAAACGGTCCAAAAGATGGCCGAAGCTTCCAACGAGTGGCGAACGCTCGTCCGGTGTCAGAAACCACTGGAAATGCACTTGCAGCGAAGGAAACGGGCTGAGCTCGAGGACTTTCGGTGCTCGTCCCAAGAAAACGCGAGCGGGAATGCCCCGGACTCAGTTTTCTCGTCCTGGGGTAAAAAGCGGTCCCCCGACGGTTTCTTCCCTTTGCTCCGTATTGGTCATAAGTCTTTCGATCTTCGGGTCTCGTGCTCCGAGAACTTCAACCCACACTCCTGGCATGCTCCCTGACACGTTTTCCGGAGGTATAGGTCGGGAAGCGAGCTCGTTGGAGGGAGAACTGTGGACCGACCCAAAACGGTCCAAAAGATGGCCGAAGCTTCCAACGAGTGGCGAACGCTCGTCCGGTGTCAGAAACCACTGGAAATGCACTTGCAGCGAAGGAAACGGGCTGAGCTCGAGGACTTCCGGTGCTCGTCCCAAGAAAACGCGAGCGGGAATGCCCCGGACTCAGTTTTCTCGTCCTGGGGTAAAAAGCGGTCCCCCGACGGTTTCTTCCCTTTGCTCCGTATTGGTCATAAGTCTTTCGATCTTCGGGTCTCGTGCTCCGAGGACTTCAACCCACACTCCTGGCATGCTCCCTGACACGTTTTCCGGAGGTATAGGTCGGGAAGCGAGCTCGTTGGAGGGAGAACTGTGGTGCGACCCAAAACGGTCCAAAAGATGGCCGAAGCTTCCAACGAGTGGCGAACGCTCGTCCGGTGTCAGAAACCACTGGAAATGCACTTGCAGCGAAGGAAACGGGCTGAGCTCGAGGACTTCCGGTGCTCGTCTCAAGAAAACGCGAGCGGGAATGCCCCGGACTCAGTTTTCTCGTCCTGGGGTAAAAAGCGGTCCCCCGACGGTTTCTTCCCTTTGCTCCGTATTGGTCATAAGTCTTTCGATCTTCGGGTCTCGTGCTCCGAGGACTTCAACCCACACTCCTGGCATGCTCCCTGACACGTTTTCCGGAGGTATAGGTCGGGAAGCGAGCTCGTTGGAGGGAGAACTGTGGTGCGACCCAAAACGGTCCAAAAGATGGCCGAAGCTTCCAACGAGTGGCGAACGCTCGTCCGGTGTCAGAAACCACTGGAAATGCACTTGCAGCGAAGAAAACGGCCTGAGCTCGCGGACTTCCGGTGCTCGTCCCAAGAAAACGCGAGCGGGAATGCCCCGGACTCAGTTTTCTCGTCCTGGGGTAAAAAGCGGTCCCCCGACGGTTTCTTCCCTTTGCTCCGTATTGGTCATAAGTCTTTCGATCTTCGGGTCTCGTGCTCCGAGGACTTCAACCCACACTCCTGGCATGCTCCCTGACACGTTTTCCGGAGGTATAGGTCGGGAAGCGAGCTCGTTGGAGGGAGAACTGTGGTGCGACCCAAAACGGTCCAAAAGATGGCCGAAGCTTCCAACGAGTGGCGAACGCTCGTTCGGTGTCAGAAACCACTGGAAATGCACTTGTAGCGAAGGAAACGGGCTGAGCTCGAGGACTTTCGGTGCTCGTCCCAAGAAAACGCGAGCGGGAATGCCCCGGACTCAGTTTTCTCGTCCTGGGGTAAAAAGCGGTCCCCCGACGGTTTCTTCCCTTTGCTCCGTATTGGTCATAAGTCTTTCGATCTTCGGGTCTCGTGCTCCGAGGACTTCAACCCACACTCCTGGCATGCTCCCTGACACGTTTTCCGGAGGTATAGGTCGGGAAGCGAGCTCGTTGGAGGGAGAACTGTGGTGCGACCCAAAACGGTCCAAAAGATGGCCGAAGCTTCCAACGAGTGGCGAACGCTCGTCCGGTGTCAGAAACCACTGGAAATGCACTTGCAGCGAAGGAAACGGGCTGAGCTCGAGGACTTCCGGTGCTCGTCCCAAGAAAACGCGAGCGGGAATGCCCCGGACTCAGTTTTCTCGTCCTGGGGTAAAAAGCGGTCCCCCGACGGTTTCTTCCCTTTGCCCCTTATTGGTCATAAGTCATTCGATCTTCGGGTCTCGTGCTCCGAGGACTTCAACCCACACTCCTGGCATGCTCCCTGACACGTTTTCCGGAGGTATAGGTCGGGAAGCGAGCTCGTTGGAGGGAGAACTGTGGTGCGACCCAAAACGGTCCAAAAGATGGCCGAAGCTTCCAACGAGTGGCGAACGCTCGTCCGGTGTCAGAAACCACTGGAAATGCACTTGCAGCGAAGGAAACGGGCTGAGCTCGAGGACTTCCAGTGCTCGTCCCAAGAAAACGCGAGCGGGAATGCCCCGGATTCAGTTTTCTCGTCCTGGGGTAAAAAGCGGTCCCCCGACGGTTTCTTGCCTTTGCTCCGTATTGGTCATAAGTCTTTCGATCTTCGGGTCTCGTGCTCCGAGGACTTCAACCCACACTCCTGGCATGCTCCCTGACACGTTTTCCGGAGGTATAGGTCGGGAAGCGAGCTCGTTGGAGGGAGAACTGTGGTGCGACCCAAAACGGTCCAAAAGATGGCCGAAGCTTCCAACGAGTGGCGAACGCTCGTCCGGTGTCAGAAACCACTGGAAATGCACTTGCAGCGAAGGAAACGGGCTGAGCTCGAGGACTTCCGGTGCTCGTCCCAAGAAAACGCGAGCGGGAATGCCCCGGACTCAGTTTTCTCGTCCTGGGGTAAAAAGCGGTCCCCCGACGGTTTCTTCCCTTTGCTCCCTATTGGTCATAAGTCTTTCGATCTTCGGGTCTCGTGCTCCGAGGACTTCAACCCACACTCCTGGCATGCTCCCTGACACGTTTTCCGGAGGTATAGGTCGGGAAGCGAGCTCGTTGGAGGGAGAACTGTGGTGCGACCCAAAACGGTCCAAAAGATGGCCGAAGCTTCCAACGAGTGGCGAACGCTCGTCCGGTGTCAGAAACCACTGGAAATGCACTTGCAGCGAAGGAAACGGGCTGAGCTGGAGGACTTCCGGTGCTCGTCCCAAGAAAACGCGAGCGGGAATGCCCCGGACTCAGTTTTCTCGTCCTGGGGTAAAAAGCGGTCCCCCGACGGTTTCTTTCCTTTGCTCCGTATTGGTCATAAGTCTTTCGATCTCCGGGTCTCGTGCTCCGAGGACTTCAACCCACACTCCTGGCATGCTCCCTGACACGTTTTCCGGAGGTATAGGTCGGGAAGCGAGCTCGTTGGAGGGAGAACTGTGGTGCGACCCAAAACGGTCCAAAAGATGGCCGAAGCTTCCAACGAGTGGCGAACGCTCGTCCGGTGTCAGAAACCACTGGAAATGCACTTGCAGCGAAGGAAACGGGCTGAGCTCGAGGACTTCCGGTGCTCGTCCCAAGAAAACGCGAGCGGGAATGCCCCGGACTCCGTTTTCTCGTCCTGGGGTAAAAAGCGGTCCCCCGACGGTTTCTTCCCTTTGCTCCGTATTGGTCATAAGTCTTTCGATCTTCGGGTCTCGTGCTCCGAGGACTTCAACCCACACTCCTGGCATGCTCCCTGACACGTTTTCCGGAGGTATAAGTCGGGAAGCGAGCTCGTTGGAGGGAGAACTGTGGTGCGACCCAAAACGGTCCAAAAGATGGCCGAAGCTTCCAACGAGTGGCGAACGCTCGTCCGGTGTCAGAAACCACTGGAAATGCACTTGCAGCGAAGGAAACGGGCTGAGCTCGAGGACTTCCGGTGCTCGTCCCAAGAAAACGCGAGCGGGAATGCCCCGGACTCAGTTTTCTCGTCCTGGGGTAAAAAGCGGTCCCCCGACGGTTTCTTCCCTTTGCTCCCTATTGGTCATAAGTCTTTCGATCTTCGGGTCTCGTGCTCCGAGAACTTCAACCCACACTCCTGGCATGCTCCCTGACACGTTTTCCGGAGGTATAGGTCGGGAAGCGAGCTCGTTGGAGGGAGAACTGTGGTGCGACCCAAAACGGTCCAAAAGATGGCCGAAGCTTCCAACGAGTGGCGAACGCTCGTCCGGTGTCAGAAACCACTGGAAATGCACTTGCAGCGAAGGAAACGGGCTGAGCTCGAGGACTTCCGGTGCTCGTCCCAAGAAAACGCGAGCGGGAATGCCCCGGACTCAGTTTTCTCGTCCTGGGGTAAAAAGCGGTCCCCCGACGGTTTCTTTCCTTTGCTCCGTATTGGTCATAAGTCTTTCGATCTCCGGGTCTCGTGCTCCGAGGACTTCAACCCACACTCCTGGCATGCTCCCTGACACGTTTTCCGGAGGTATAGGTCGGGAAGCGAGCTCGTTGGAGGGAGAACTGTGGTGCGACCCAAAACGGTCCAAAAGATGGCCGAAGCTTCCAACGAGTGGCGAACGCTCGTCCGGTGTCAGAAACCACTGGAAATGCACTTGCAGCGAAGGAAACGGGCTGAGCTCGAGGACTTCCGGTGCTCGTCCCAAGAAAACGCGAGCGGGAATGCCCCGGACTCCGTTTTCTCGTCCTGGGGTAAAAAGCGGTCCCCCGACGGTTTCTTCCCTTTGCTCCGTATTGGTCATAAGTCTTTCGATCTTCGGGTCTCGTGCTCCGAGGACTTCAACCCACACTCCTGGCATGCTCCCTGACACGTTTTCCGGAGGTATAAGTCGGGAAGCGAGCTCGTTGGAGGGAGAACTGTGGTGCGACCCAAAACGGTCCAAAAGATGGCCGAAGCTTCCAACGAGTGGCGAACGCTCGTCCGGTGTCAGAAACCACTGGAAATGCACTTGCAGCGAAGGAAACGGGCTGAGCTCGAGGACTTCCGGTGCTCGTCCCAAGAAAACGCGAGCGGGAATGCCCCGGACTCAGTTTTCTCGTCCTGGGGTAAAAAGCGGTCCCCCGACGGTTTCTTCCCTTTGCTCCGTATTGGTCATAAGTCTTTCGATCTTCGGGTCTCGTGCTCCGAGGACTTGGTCCAAAAGATGGCCGAAGCTTCCAACGAGTGGCGAACGCTCGTCCGGTGTCAGAAACCACTGGAAATGCACTTGCAGCGAAGGAAACGGGCTGAGCTCGAGGACTTCCGGTGCTCGTCCCAAGAAAACGCGAGCGGGAATGCCCCGGACTCAGTTTTCTCGTCCTGGGGTAAAAAGCGGTCCCCCGACGGTTTCTTCCCTTTGCTCCGTATTGGTCATAAGTCTTTCGATCTCCGGGTCTCGTGCTCCGAGGACTTCAACCCACACTCCTGGCATGCTCCCTGACACGTTTTCCGGAGGTATAGGTCGGGAAGCGAGCTCGTTGGAGGGAGAACTGTGGTGCGACCCAAAACGGTCCAAAAGATGGCCGAAGCTTCCAACGAGTGGCGAACGCTCGTCCGGTGTCAGAAACCACTGGAAATGCACTTGCAGCGAAGGAAACGGGCTGAGCTCGAGGACTTCCGGTGCTCGTCCCAAGAAAACGCGAGCGGGAATGCCCCGGACTCAGTTTTCTCGTCCTGGGGTAAAAAGCGGTCCCCCGACGGTTTCTTCCCTTTGCTCCGTATTGGTCATAAGTCTTTCGATCTTCGGGTCTCGTGCTCCGAGGACTTCAACCAACACTCCTGGCATGCTCCCTGACACGTTTTCCGGAGGTATAGGTCGGGAAGCGAGCTCGTTGGAGGGAGAACTGTGGTGCGACCCAAAACGGTCCAAAAGATGGCCGAAGCTTCCAACGAGTGGCGAACGCTCGTCCGGTGTCAGAAACCACTGGAAATGCACTTGCAGCGAAGGAAACGGGCTGAGCTCGAGGACTTCCGGTGCTCGTCCCAAGAAAACGCGAGCGGGAATGCCCCGGACTCAGTTTTCTCGTCCTGGGGTAAAAAGCGGTCCCCCGACGGTTTCTTCTCTTTGCTCCGTATTGGTCATAAGTCTTTCGATCTTCGGGTCTCGTGCTCCGAGGACTTCAACCCACACTCCTGGCATGCTCCCTGACACGTTTTCCGGAGGTATAGGTCGGGAAGCGAGCTCGTTGGAGGGAGAACTGTGGTGCGACCCAAAACGGTCCAAAAGATGGCCGAAGCTTCCAACGAGTGGCGAACGCTCGTCCGGTGTCAGAAACCACTGGAAATGCACTTGCAGCGTAGGAAACGGGCTGAGCTCGAGGACTTCCGGTGCTCGTCCCATGAAAACGCGAGCGGGAATGCCCCGGACTCCGTTTTCTCGTCCTGGGGTAAAAAGCGGTCCCCCGACGGTTTCTACCCTTTGCTCCGTATTGGTCATAAGTCTTTCGATCTTCGGGTCTCGTGCTCCGAGGACTTCAACCCACACTCCTGGCATGCTCCCTGACACGTTTTCCGGAGGTATAGGTCGGGAAGCGAGCTCGTTGGAGGGAGAACTGTGGTGCGACCCAAAACGGTCCAAAAGATGGCCGAAGCTTCCAACGAGTGGCGAACGCTCGTCCGGTGTCAGAAACCACTGGAAATGCACTTGCAGCGAAGGAAACGGGCTGAGCTCGAGGACTTCTGGTGCTCGTCCCAAGAAAACGCGAGCGGGAATGCCCCGGACTCAGTTTTCTTGTCCTGGGATAAAAAGCGGTCCCCCGACGGTTTCTTCCCTTTGCTCCGTATTGGTCATAAGTCTTTCGATCTTCGGGTCTCGTGCTCCGAGGACTTCAACCAACACTCCTGGCATGCTCCCTGACACGTTTTCCGGAGGTATAGGTCGGGAAGCGAGCTCGTTGGAGGGAGAACTGTGGTGCGACCCAAAACGGTCCAAAAGATGGCCGAAGCTTCCAACGAGTGGCGAACGCTCGTCCGGTGTCAGAAACCACTGGAAATGCACTTGCAGCGAAGGAAACGGGCTGAGCTCGAGGACTTCCGGTGCTCGTCCCAAGAAAACGCGAGCGGGAATGCCCGGGACTCAGTTTTCTCATCATGGGGTAAAAAGCGGTCCCCCGACGGTTTCTTCCCTTTGCTCCCTATTGGTCATAAGTCTTTCGATCTTCGGGTCTCGTGCTCCGAGGACTTCAACCCACACTCCTGGCATGCTCCCTGACACGTTTTCCGGAGGTATAGGTCGGGAAGCGAGCTCGTTGGAGGGAGAACTGTGGTGCGACCCAAAACGGTCCAAAAGATGGCCGAAGCTTCCAACGAGTGGCGAACGCTCGTCCGGTGTCAGAAACCACTGGAAATGCACTTGCAGCGAAGGAAACGGGCTGAGCTCGAGGACTTCCGGTGCTCGTCCCAAGAAAACGCGAGCGGGAATGCCCGGGACTCAGTTTTCTCGTCCTGGGGTAAAAAGCGGTCCCCCGACGGTTTCTTCCCTTTGCTCCGTATTGGTCATAAGTCTTTCGATCTTCGGGTCTCGTGCTCCGAGGACTTCAACCCACACTCCTGGCATGCTCCCTGGCACGTTTTCCGGAGGTATAGGTCGGGAAGCGAGCTCGTTGGAGGGAGAACTGTGGTGCGACCCAAAACGGTCCAAAAGATGGCCGAAGCTTCCAACGAGTGGCGAACGCTCGTCCGGTGTCAGAAACCACTGGAAATGCACTTGCAGCGAAGGAAACGGGCTGAGCTCGAGGACTTCCGGTGCTCGTCCCAAGAAAACGCGAGCGGGAATGCCCCGGACTCAGTTTTCTCGTCCTGGGGTAAAAAGCGGTCCCCCGACGGTTTCTTCCCTTCGCTCCCTATTGGTCATAAGTCTTTCGATCTTCGGGTCTCGTGCTCCGAGGACTTCAACCCACACTCCTGGCATGCTCCCTGACACGTTTTCTGGAGGTATAGGTCGGGAAGCGAGCTCGTTGGAGGGAGAACTGTGGTGCGACCCAAAACGGTCCAAAAGATGGCCGAAGCTTCCAACGAGTGGCGAACGCTCGTCCTGTGTCAGAAACCACTGGAAATGCACTTGCAGCGAAGGAAACGGGCTGGGCTCGAGGTCTTCCGGTGCTCGTCCAAGGAAAACGCGAGCGGGAATGCCCCGGACTCAGTTTTCTCGTCCTGGGGTAAAAAGCGGTCCCCCGACGGTTTCTTCCCTTTGCTCCGTATTGGTCATAAGTCTTTTGATCTTCGGGTCTCGTGCTTCGAGGACTTCAACCCACACTCCTGGCATGCTCCCTGACACGTTTTCCGGAGGTATAGGTCGGGAAGCGAGCTCGTTGGAGGGAGAACTGTGGTGCGACCCAAAACGGTCCAAAAGATGGCCGAAGCTTCCAACGAGTGGCGAACGCTCGTCCGGTGTCAGAAACCACTGGAAATGCACTTGCAGCGAAGGAAACGGGCTGAGCTCCAGGACTTCCGGTGCTCGTCCCAAGAAAACGCGAGCGGGAATGCCCCGAACTCAGTTTTCTCGTCCTGGGGTAAAAAGCGGTCCCCCGACGGTTTCTTCCCTTTGCTCCGTATTGGTCATAAGTCTTTCGATCTTCGGGTCTCGTGCTCCGAGGACTTCAACCCACACTCCTGGCATGCTCCCTGACACGTTTTCCGGAGGTATAGGTCGGGAAGCGAGCTCGTTGGAGGGAGAACTGTGGTGCGACCCAAAACCTTCCAAAAGATGGCCGAAGCTTCCAACGAGTGACGAACGCTCGTCCGGTGTCAGAAACCACTGGAAATGCACTTGCAGCGAAGGAAACGGGCTGAGCTCGAGGACTTCCGGTGCTCGTCCCAAGAAAACGCGAGCGGGAATGCCCCGGACTCAGTTTTCTCGTCCTGGGGTAAAAAGCGGTCCCCCGACGGTTTCTTCCCTTTGCTCCCTATTGGTCATAAGTCTTTCGATCTTCGGGTCTCGTGCTCCGAGGACTTCAACCCACACTCCTGGCATGCTCCCTGACACGTTTTCCGGAGGTATAGGTCGGGAAGCGAGCTCGTTGGAGGGAGAACTGTGGTGCGACCCAAAACGGTCCAAAAGATGGCCGAAGCTTCCAACGAGTGGCGAACGCTCGTCCTGTGTCAGAAACCACTGGAAATGCACTTGCAGCGAAGGAAACGGGCTGGGCTCGAGGTCTTCCGGTGCTCGTCCAAGGAAAACGCGAGCGGGAATGCCCCGGACTCAGTTTTCTCGTCCTGGGGTAAAAAGCGGTCCCCCGACGGTTTCTTCCCTTTGCTCCGTATTGGTCATAAGTCTTTCGATCTTCGGGTCTCGTGCTCCGAGGACTTCAACCCACACTCCTGGCATGCTCCCTGACACGTTTTCCGGAGGTATAGGTCGGGAAGCGAGCTCGTTGGAGGGAGAACTGTGGTGCGACCCAAAACGGTCCAAAAGATGGCCGAAGCTTCCAACGAGTGGCGAACGCTCGTCCGGTGTCAGAAACCACTGGAAATGCACTTGCAGCGAAGGAAACGGGCTGAGCTCGAGGACTTCCGGTGCTCGTCCCAAGAAAACGCGAGCGGGAATGCCCCGAACTCAGTTTTCTCGTCCTGGGGTAAAAAGCGGTCCCCCGACGGTTTCTTCCCTTTGCTCCGTATTGGTCATAAGTCTTTCGATCTTCGGGTCTCGTGCTCCGAGGACTTCAACCCACACTCCTGGCATGCTCCCTGACACGTTTTCCGGAGGTATAGGTCGGGAAGCGAGCTCGTTGGAGGGAGAACTGTGGTGCGACCCAAAACGGTCCAAAAGATGGCCGAAGCTTCCAACGAGTGGCGAACGCTCGTCCGGTGTCAGAAACCACTGGAAATGCACTTGCAGCGAAGGAAACGGGCTGAGCTCGAGGACTTCCGGTGCTCGTCCCAAGAAAACGCGAGCGGGAATGCCCCGGACTCAGTTTTCTCGTCCTGGGGTAAAAAGCGGTCCCCCGACGGTTTCTTCCCTTTGCTCCCTATTGGTCATAAGTCTTTCGATCTTCGGGTCTCGTGCTCCGAGGACTTCAACCCACACTCCTGGCATGCTCCCTGACACGTTTTCCGGAGGTATAGGTCGGGAAGCGAGCTCGTTGGAGGGAGAACTGTGGTGCGACCCAAAACGGTCCAAAAGATGGCCGAAGCTTCCAACGAGTGGCGAACGCTCGTCCGGTGTCAGAAACCACTGGAAATGCACTTGCAGCGAAGGAAACGGGCTGAGCTCGAGGACTTCCGATGCTCATCCCAAGAAAACGCGAGCGGGAATGCCCGGGACTCAGTTTTCTCGTCCTGGGGTAAAAAGCGGTCCCCCGACGGTTTCTTCCCTTTGCTCCGTATTGGTCATAAGTCTTTCGATCTTCGGGTCTCGTGCTCCGAGGACTTCAACCCACACTCCTGGCATGCTCCCTGACACGTTTTCCGGAGGTATAGGTCGGGAAGCGAGCTCGTTGGAGGGAGAACTGTGGTGCGACCCAAAACGGTCCAAAAGATGGCCGAAGCTTCCAACGAGTGGCGAACGCTCGTCCGGTGTCAGAAACCACTGGAAATGCACTTGCAGCGAAGGAAACGGGCTGAGCTCGAGGACTTCCGGTGCTCGTCCCAAGAAAACGCGAGCGGGAATGCCCCGAACTCAGTTTTCTCGTCCTGGGGTAAAAAGCGGTCCCCCGACGGTTTCTTCCCTTTGCTCCGTATTGGTCATAAGTCTTTCGATCTTCGGGTCTCGTGCTCCGAGGACTTCAACCCACACTCCTGGCATGCTCCCTGACACGTTTTCCGGAGGTATAGGTCGGGAAGCGAGCTCGTTGGAGGGAGAACTGTGGTGCGACCCAAAACGGTCCAAAAGATGGCCGAAGCTTCCAACGAGTGGCGAACGCTCGTCCGGTGTCAGAAACCACTGGAAATGCACTTGCAGCGAAGGAAACGGGCTGAGCTCGAGGACTTCCGGTGCTCGTCCCAAGAAAACGCGAGCGGGAATGCCCCGGACTCAGTTTTCTCGTCCTGGGGTAAAAAGCGGTCCCCCGACGGTTTCTTCCCTTTGCTCCCTATTGGTCATAAGTCTTTCGATCTTCGGGTCTCGTGCTCCGAGGACTTCAACCCACACTCCTGGCATGCTCCCTGACACGTTTTCCGGAGGTATAGGTCGGGAAGCGAGCTCGTTGGAGGGAGAACTGTGGTGCGACCCAAAACGGTCCAAAAGATGGCCGAAGCTTCCAACGAGTGGCGAACGCTCGTCCGGTGTCAGAAACCACTGGAAATGCACTTGCAGCGAAGGAAACGGGCTGAGCTCGAGGACTTCCGATGCTCATCCCAAGAAAACGCGAGCGGGAATGCCCGGGACTCAGTTTTCTCGTCCTGGGGTAAAAAGCGGTCCCCCGACGGTTTCTTCCCTTTGCTCCGTATTGGTCATAAGTCTTTCGATCTTCGGGTCTCGTGCTCCGAGGACTTCAACCCACACTCCTGGCATGCTCCCTGACACGTTTTCCGGAGGTATAGGTCGGGAAGCGAGCTCGTTGGAGGGAGAACTGTGGTGCGACCCAAAACGGTCCAAAAGATGGCCGAAGCTTCCAACGAGTGGCGAACGCTCGTCCGGTGTCAGAAACCACTGGAAATGCACTTGCAGCGAAGGAAACGGGCTGAGCTCGAGGACTTCCGGTGCTCGTCCCAAGAAAACGCGAGCGGGAATGCCCCGGACTCAGTTTTCTCGTCCTGGGGTAAAAAGCGGTCCCCCGACGGTTTCTTCCCTTTGCTCCCTATTGGTCATAAGTCTTTCGATCTTCGGGTCTCGTGCTCCGAGGACTTCAACCCACACTCCTGGCATGCTCCCTGACACGTTTTCCGGAGGTATAGGTCGGGAAGCGAGCTCGTTGGAGGGAGAACTGTGGTGCGACCCAAAACGGTCCAAAAGATGGCCGAAGCTTCCAACGAGTGGCGAACGCTCGTCCTGTGTCAGAAACCACTGGAAATGCACTTGCAGCGAAGGAAACGGGCTGGGGTCGAGGTCTTCCGGTGCTCGTCCAAGGAAAACGCGAGCGGGAATGCCCCGGACTCAGTTTTCTCGTCCTGGGGTAAAAAGCGGTCCCCCGACGGTTTCTTCCCTTTGCTCCGTATTGGTCATAAGTCTTTCGATCTTCGGGTCTCGTGCTCCGAGGACTTCAACCCACACTCCTGGCATGCTCCCTGACACGTTTTCCGGAGGTATAGGTCGGGAAGCGAGCTCGTTGGAGGGAGAACTGTGGTGCGACCCAAAACGGTCCAAAAGATGGCCGAAGCTTCCAACGAGTGGCGAACGCTCGTCCGGTGTCAGAAACCACTGGAAATGCACTTGCAGCGAAGGAAACGGGCTGAGCTCGAGGACTTCCGGTGCTCGTCCCAAGAAAACGCGAGCGGGAATGCCCCGGACTCAGTTTTCTCGTCCTGGGGTAAAAGGCGGTCCCCCGACGGTTTCTTCCCTTTGCTCCGTATTGGTCATAAGTCTTTCGATCTTCGGGTCTCGTGCTCCGAGGACTTCAACCCACACTCCTGGCATGCTACCTGACACGTTTTCCGGAGGTATAGGTCGGGAAGCGAGCTCGTTGGAGGGAGAACTGTGGTGCGACCCAAAACGGTCCAAAAGATGGCCGAAGCTTCCAACGAGTGGCGAACGCTCGTCCTGTGTCAGAAACCACTGGAAATGCACTTGCAGCGAAGGAAACGGGCTGGGCTCGAGGTCTTCCGGTGCTCGTCCAAGGAAAACGCGAGCGGGAATGCCCCGGACTCAGTTTTCTCGTCCTGGGGTAAAAAGCGGTCCCCCGACGGTTTCTTCCCTTTGCTCCGTATTGGTCATAAGTCTTTCGATCTTCGGGTCTCGTGCTCCGAGGACTTCAACCCACACTCCTGGCATGCTCCCTGACACGTTTTCCGGAGGTATAGGTCGGGAAGCGAGCTCGTTGGAGGGAGAACTGTGGTGCGACCCAAAACGGTCCAAAAGATGGCCGAAGCTTCCAACGAGTGGCGAACGCTCGTCCGGTGTCAGAAACCACTGGAAATGCACTTGCAGCGAAGGAAACGGGCTGAGCTCGAGGACTTCCAGTGCTCGTCCCAAGAAAACGCGAGCGGGAATGCCCCGGACTCAGTTTTCTCGTCCTGGGGTAAAAAGCGGTCCCCCGACGGTTTCTTCCCTTTGCTCCCTATTGGTCATAAGTCTTTCGATCTTCAGGTCTCGTGCTCCGAGGACTTCAACCCACACTCCTGGCATGCTCCCTGACACGTTTTCCGGAGGTATAGGTCGGGAAGCGAGCTCGTTGGAGGGAGAACTGTGGTGCGACCCAAAACGGTCCAAAAGATGGCCGAAGCTTCCAACGAGTGGCGAACGCTCGTCCTGTGTCAGAAACCACTGGAAATGCACTTGCAGCGAAGGAAACGGGCTGGGCTCGAGGTCTTCCGGTGCTCGTCCAAGGAAAACGCGAGCGGGAATGCCCCGGACTCAGTTTTCTCGTCCTGGGGTAAAAAGCGGTCCCCCGACGGTTTCTTCCCTTTGCTCCGTATTGGTCATAAGTCTTTCGATCTTCGGGTCTCGTGCTCCGAGGACTTCAACCCACACTTTTGGCATGCTCCCTGACACGTTTTCCGGAGGTATAGGTCGGGAAGCGAGCTCGTTGGAGGGAGAACTGTGGTGCGACCCAAAACGGTCCAAAAGATGGCCGAAGCTTCCAACGAGTGGCGAACGCTCGTCCGGTGTCAGAAACCACTGGAAATGCACTTGCAGCGAAGGAAACGGGCTGAGCTCGAGGACTTCCGGTGCTCGTCCCAAGAAAACGCGAGCGGGAATGCCCCGGACTCAGTTTTCTCGTCCTGGGGTAAAAGGCGGTCCCCCGACGGTTTCTTCCCTTTGCTCCGTATTGGTCATAAGTCTTTCGATCTTCGGGTCTCGTGCTCCGAGGACTTCAACCCACACTCCTGGCATGCTCCCTGACACGTTTTCCGGAGGTATAGGTCGGGAAGCGAGCTCGTTGGAGGGAGAACTGTGGTGCGACCCAAAACGGTCCAAAAGATGGCCGAAGCTTCCAACGAGTGGCGAACGCTCGTCCTGTGTCAGAAACCACTGGAAATGCACTTGCAGCGAAGGAAACGGGCTGGGCTCGAGGTCTTCCGGTGCTCGTCCAAGGAAAACGCGAGCGGGAATGCCCCGGACTCAGTTTTCTCGTCCTGGGGTAAAAAGCGGTCCCCCGACGGTTTCTTCCCTTTGCTCCGTATTGGTCATAAGTCTTTCGATCTTCGGGTCTCGTGCTCCGAGGACTTCAACCCACACTCCTGGCATGCTCCCTGACACGTTTTCCGGAGGTATAGGTCGGGAAGCGAGCTCGTTGGAGGGAGAACTGTGGTGCGACCCAAAACGGTCCAAAAGATGGCCGAAGCTTCCAACGAGTGGCGAACGCTCGTCCGGTGTCAGAAACCACTGGAAATGCACTTGCAGCGAAGGAAACGGGCTGAGCTCGAGGACTTCCAGTGCTCGTCCCAAGAAAACGCGAGCGGGAATGCCCCGAACTCAGTTTTCTCGTCCTGGGGTAAAAAGCGGTCCCCCGACGGTTTCTTCCCTTTGCTCCGTATTGGTCATAAGTCTTTCGATCTTCGGGTCTCGTGCTCCGAGGACTTCAACCCACACTCCTGGCATGCTCCCTGACACGTTTTCCGGAGGTATAGGTCGGGAAGCGAGCTCGTTGGAGGGAGAACTGTGGTGCGACCCAAAACGGTCCAAAAGATGGCCGAAGCTTCCAACGAGTGGCGAACGCTCGTCCGGTGTCAGAAACCACTGGAAATGCACTTGCAGCGAAGGAAACGGGCTGAGCTCGAGGACTTCCGGTGCTCGTCCCAAGAAAACGCGAGCGGGAATGCCCCGGACTCAGTTTTCTCGTCCTGGGGTAAAAAGCGGTCCCCCGACGGTTTCTTCCCTTTGCTCCGTATTGGTCATAAGTCTTTCGATCTTCGGGTCTCGTGCTCCGAGGACTTCAACCCACACTCCTGGCATTCTCCCTGACACGTTTTCCGGAGGTATAGGTCGGGAAGCGAGCTCGTTGGAGGGAGAACTGTGGTGCGACCCAAAACGTTCCAAAAGATGGCCGAAGCTTCCAACGAGTGGCGAACGCTCGTCCGGTGTCAGAAACCACTGGAAATGCACTTGCAGCGAAGGAAACGGGCTGAGCTCGAGGACTTCCGGTGCTCGTCCCAAGAAAACGCGAGCGGGAATGCCCGGGACTCAGTTTTCTCGTCCTGGGGTAAAAAGCGGTCCCCCGACGGTTTCTTCCCTTTGCTCCGTATTGGGCATAAGTCTTTCGATCTTCGGGTCTCGTGCTCCGAGGACTTCAACCCACACTCCTGGCATGCTCCCTGACACGTTTTCCGGAGGTATAGGTCGGGAAGCGAGCTCGTTGGAGGGAGAACTGTGGTGCGACCCAAAACGGTCCAAAAGATGGCCGAAGCTTCCAACGAGTGGCGAACGCTCGTCCGGTGTCAGAAACCACTGGAAATGCACTTGCAGCGAAGGAAACGGGCTGAGCTCGAGGACTTCCGGTGCTCGTCCCAAGAAAACGCGAGCGGGAATGCCCCGGACTCAGTTTTCTCGTCCTGGGGTAAAAAGCGGTCCCCCGACGGTTTCTTCCCTTTGCTCCCTATTGGTCATAAGTCTTTCGATCTTCGGGTCTCGTGCTCCGAGGACTTCAACCCACACTCCTGGCATGCTCCCTGACACGTTTTCCGGAGGTATAGGTCGGGAAGCGAGCTCGTTGGAGGGAGAACTGTGGTGCGACCCAAAACGGTCCAAAAGATGGCCGAAGCTTCCAACGAGTGGCGAACGCTCGTCCTGTGTCAGAAACCACTGGAAATGCACTTGCAGCGAAGGAAACGGGCTGGGCTCGAGGTCTTCCGGTGCTCGTCCAAGGAAAACGCGAGCGGGAATGCCCCGGACTCAGTTTTCTCGTCCTGGGGTAAAAAGCGGTCCCCCGACGGTTTCTTCCCTTTGCTCCGTATTGGTCATAAGTCTTTCGATCTTCGGGTCTCGTGCTCCGAGGACTTCAACCCACACTCCTGGCATGCTCCCTGACACGTTTTCCGGAGGTATAGGTCGGGAAGCGAGCTCGTTGGAGGGAGAACTGTGGTGCGACCCAAAACGGTCCAAAAGATGGCCGAAGCTTCCAACGAGTGGCGAACGCTCGTCCGGTGTCAGAAACCACTGGAAATGCACTTGCAGCGAAGGAAACGGGCTGAGCTCGAGGACTTCCAGTGCTCGTCCCAAGAAAACGCGAGCGGGAATGCCCCGAACTCAGTTTTCTCGTCCTGGGGTAAAAAGCGGTCCCCCGACGGTTTCTTCCCTTTGCTCCGTATTGGTCATAAGTCTTTCGATCTTCGGGTCTCGTGCTCCGAGGACTTCAACCCACACTCCTGGCATGCTCCCTGACACGTTTTCCGGAGGTATAGGTCGGGAAGCGAGCTCGTTGGAGGGAGAACTGTGGTGCGACCCAAAACGGTCCAAAAGATGGCCGAAGCTTCCAACGAGTGGCGAACGCTCGTCCGGTGTCAGAAACCACTGGAAATGCACTTGCAGCGAAGGAAACGGGCTGAGCTCGAGGACTTCCGGTGCTCGTCCCAAGAAAACGCGAGCGGGAATGCCCCGGACTCAGTTTTCTCGTCCTGGGGTAAAAAGCGGTCCCCCGACGGTTTCTTCCCTTTGCTCCGTATTGGTCATAAGTCTTTCGATCTTCGGGTCTCGTGCTCCGAGGACTTCAACCCACACTCCTGGCATTCTCCCTGACACGTTTTCCGGAGGTATAGGTCGGGAAGCGAGCTCGTTGGAGGGAGAACTGTGGTGCGACCCAAAACGTTCCAAAAGATGGCCGAAGCTTCCAACGAGTGGCGAACGCTCGTCCGGGTGTCAGAAACCACTGGAAATGCACTTGCAGCGAAGGAAACGGGCTGAGCTCGAGGACTTCCGGTGCTCGTCCCAAGAAAACGCGAGCGGGAATGCCCGGGACTCAGTTTTCTCGTCCTGGGGTAAAAAGCGGTCCCCCGACGGTTTCTTCCCTTTGCTCCGTATTGGGCATAAGTCTTTCGATCTTCGGGTCTCGTGCTCCGAGGACTTCAACCCACACTCCTGGCATGCTCCCTGACACGTTTTCCGGAGGTATAGGTCGGGAAGCGAGCTCGTTGGAGGGAGAACTGTGGTGCGACCCAAAACGGTCCAAAAGATGGCCGAAGCTTCCAACGAGTGGCGAACGCTCGTCCGGTGTCAGAAACCACTGGAAATGCACTTGCAGCGAAGGAAACGGGCTGAGCTCGAGGACTTCCGGTGCTCGTCCCAAGAAAACGCGAGCGGGAATGCCCCGGACTCAGTTTTCTCGTCCTGGGGTAAAAAGCGGTCCCCCGACGGTTTCTTCCCTTTGCTCCCTATTGGTCATAAGTCTTTCGATCTTCGGGTCTCGTGCTCCGAGGACTTCAACCCACACTCCTGGCATGCTCCCTGACACGTTTTCCGGAGGTATAGGTCGGGAAGCGAGCTCGTTGGAGGGAGAACTGTGGTGCGACCCAAAACGGTCCAAAAGATGGCCGAAGCTTCCAACGAGTGGCGAACGCTCGTCCTGTGTCAGAAACCACTGGAAATGCACTTGCAGCGAAGGAAACGGGCTGGGCTCGAGGTCTTCCGGTGCTCGTCCAAGGAAAACGCGAGCGGGAATGCCCCGGACTCAGTTTTCTCGTCCTGGGGTAAAAAGCGGTCCCCCGACGGTTTCTTCCCTTTGCTCCGTATTGGTCATAAGTCTTTCGATCTTCGGGTCTCGTGCTCCGAGGACTTCAACCCACACTCCTGGCATGCTCCCTGACACGTTTTCCGGAGGTATAGGTCGGGAAGCGAGCTCGTTGGAGGGAGAACTGTGGTGCGACCCAAAACGGTCCAAAAGATGGCCGAAGCTTCCAACGAGTGGCGAACGCTCGTCCGGTGTCAGAAACCACTGGAAATGCACTTGCAGCGAAGGAAACGGGCTGAGCTCGAGGACTTCCAGTGCTCGTCCCAAGAAAACGCGAGCGGGAATGCCCCGAACTCAGTTTTCTCGTCCTGGGGTAAAAAGCGGTCCCCCGACGGTTTCTTCCCTTTGCTCCGTATTGGTCATAAGTCTTTCGATCTTCGGGTCTCGTGCTCCGAGGACTTCAACCCACACTCCTGGCATGCTCCCTGACACGTTTTCCGGAGGTATAGGTCGGGAAGCGAGCTCGTTGGAGGGAGAACTGTGGTGCGACCCAAAACGGTCCAAAAGATGGCCGAAGCTTCCAACGAGTGGCGAACGCTCGTCCGGTGTCAGAAACCACTGGAAATGCACTTGCAGCGAAGGAAACGGGCTGAGCTCGAGGACTTCCGGTGCTCGTCCCAAGAAAACGCGAGCGGGAATGCCCCGGACTCAGTTTTCTCGTCCTGGGGTAAAAAGCGGTCCCCCGACGGTTTCTTCCCTTTGCTCCGTATTGGTCATAAGTCTTTCGATCTTCGGGTCTCGTGCTCCGAGGACTTCAACCCACACTCCTGGCATTCTCCCTGACACGTTTTCCGGAGGTATAGGTCGGGAAGCGAGCTCGTTGGAGGGAGAACTGTGGTGCGACCCAAAACGTTCCAAAAGATGGCCGAAGCTTCCAACGAGTGGCGAACGCTCGTCCGGTGTCAGAAACCACTGGAAATGCACTTGCAGCGAAGGAAACGGGCTGAGCTCGAGGACTTCCGGTGCTCGTCCCAAGGAAAACGCGAGCGGGAATGCCCGGGACTCAGTTTTCTCGTCCTGGGGTAAAAAGCGGTCCCCCGACGGTTTCTTCCCTTTGCTCCGTATTGGTCATAAGTCTTTCGATCTTCGGGTCTCGTGCTCCGAGGACTTCAACCCACACTCCTGGCATGCTCCCTGACACGTTTTCCGGAGGTATAGGTCGGGAAGCGAGCTCGTTGGAGGGAGAACTGTGGTGCGACCCAAAACGGTCCAAAAGATGGCCGAAGCTTCCAACGAGTGGCGAACGCTCGTCCGGTGTCAGAAACCACTGGAAATGCACTTGCAGCGAAGGAAACGGGCTGAGCTCGAGGACTTCCGGTGCTCGTCCCAAGAAAACGCGAGCGGGAATGCCCCGGACTCAGTTTTCTCGTCCTGGGGGTAAAAAGCGGTCCCCCGACGGTTTTCTTCCCTTTGCTCCCTATTGGTCATAAGTCTTTCGATCTTCGGGTCTCGTGCTCCGAGGACTTCAACCCACACTCCTGGCATGCTCCCTGACATTTCCGGAGGTATAGGTCGGGAAGCGAGCTCGTTGGAGGGAGAACTGTGGTGCGACCCAAAACGGTCCAAAAGATGGCCGAAGCTTCCAACGAGTGGCGAACGCTCGTCCTGTGTCAGAAACCACTGGAAATGCACTTGCAGCGAAGGAAACGGGCTGGGCTCGAGGTCTTCCGGTGCTCGTCCAAGGAAAACGCGAGCGGGAATGCCCCGGACTCAGTTTTCTCGTCCTGGGGTAAAAAGCGGTCCCCCGACGGTTTCTTCCCTTTGCTCCGTATTGGTCATAAGTCTTTCGATCTTCGGGTCTCGTGCTCCGAGGACTTCAACCCACACTCCTGGCATGCTCCCTGACACGTTTTCCGGAGGTATAGGTCGGGAAGCGAGCTCGTTGGAGGGAGAACTGTGGTGCGACCCAAAACGGTCCAAAAGATGGCCGAAGCTTCCAACGAGTGGCGAACGCTCGTCCGGTGTCAGAAACCACTGGAAATGCACTTGCAGCGAAGGAAACGGGCTGAGCTCGAGGACTTCCGGTGCTCGTCCCAAGAAAACGCGAGCGGGAATGCCCCGAACTCAGTTTTCTCGTCCTGGGGTAAAAAGCGGTCCCCCGACGGTTTCTTCCCTTTGCTCCGTATTGGTCATAAGTCTTTCGATCTTCGGGTCTCGTGCTCCGAGGACTTCAACCCACACTCCTGGCATGCTCCCTGACACGTTTTCCGGAGGTATAGGTCGGGAAGCGAGCTCGTTGGAGGGAGAACTGTGGTGCGACCCAAAACGGTCCAAAAGATGGCCGAAGCTTCCAACGAGTGGCGAACGCTCGTCCGGTGTCAGAAACCACTGGAAATGCACTTGCAGCGAAGGAAACGGGCTGAGCTCGAGGACTTCCGGTGCTCGTCCCAAGAAAACGCGAGCGGGAATGCCCCGGACTCAGTTTTCTCGTCCTGGGGTAAAAGGCGGTCCCCCGACGGTTTCTTCCCTTTGCTCCGTATTGGTCATAAGTCTTTCGATCTTCGGGTCTCGTGCTCCGAGGACTTCAACCCACACTCCTGGCATGCTCCCTGACACGTTTTCCGGAGGTATAGGTCGGGAAGCGAGCTCGTTGGAGGGAGAACTGTGGTGCGACCCAAAACGGTCCAAAAGATGGCCGAAGCTTCCAACGAGTGGCGAACGCTCGTCCGGTGTCAGAAACCACTGGAAATGCACTTGCAGCGAAGGAAACGGGCTGAGCTCGAGGACTTCCGGTGATCGTCCCAAGAAAACGCGAGCGGGAATGCCCCGGACTCAGTTTTCTCGTCTTGGGGTAAAAAGCGGTCCCCCGACGGTTTCTTCCATTTGCTCCGTATTGGTCATAAGTCTTTCGATCTTCGGGTCTCGTGCTCCGAGGACTTCAACCCACACTCCTGGCATGCTCCCTGACACGTTTTCCGGAGGTATAGGTCGGGAAGCGAGCTCGTTGGAGGGAGAACTGTGGTGCGACCCAAAACGGTCCAAAAGATGGCCGAAGCTTCCAACGAGTGTCGAACGCTCGTCCGGTGTCAGAAACCACTGGAAATGCACTTGCAGCGAAGGAAACGGGCTGAGCTCGAGGACTTCCGGTGCTCGTCCCACGAAAACGCGAGCGGGAATGCCCCGGACTCAGTTTTCTCGTCCTGGGGTAAAAAGCGGTCCCCCGACGGTTTCTTCCCTTTGCTCCGTATTGGTCATAAGTCTTTCGATCTTCGGGTCTCGTGCTCCGAGGACTTCAACCCACACTCCTGGCATGCTCCCTGACACGTTTTCCGGAGGTATAGGTCGGGAAGCGAGCTCGTTGGAGGGAGAACTGTGGTGCGACCCAAAACGGTCCAAAAGATGGCCGAAGCTTCCAACGAGTGGCGAACGCTCGTCCGGTGTCAGAAACCACTGGAAATGCACTTGCAGCGAAGGAAACGGGCTGAGCTCGAGGACTTCCGGTGCTCGTCCCAAGAAAACGCGAGCGGGAATGCCCCGAACTCAGTTTTCTCGTCCTGGGGTAAAAAGCGGTCCCCCGACGGTTTCTTCCCTTTGCTCCGTATTGGTCATAAGTCTTTCGATCTTCGGGTCTCGTGCTCCGAGGACTTCAACCCACACTCCTGGCATGCTCCCTGACACGTTTTCCGGAGGTATAGGTCGGGAAGCGAGCTCGTTGGAGGGAGAACTGTGGTGCGACCCAAAACGGTCCAAAAGATGGCCGAAGCTTCCAACGAGTGGCGTACGCTCGTCCGGTGTCAGAAACCACTGGAAATGCACTTGCAGCGAAGGAAACGGGCTGAGCTCGAGGACTTCCGGTGCTCGTCCCAAGAAAACGCGAGCGGGAATGCCCCGGACTCAGTTTTCTCGTCCTGGGGTAAAAAGCGGTCCCCCGACGGTTTCTTCCCTTTGCTCCGTATTGGTCATAAGTCTTTCGATCTTCGGGTCTCGTGCTCCGAGGACTTCAACCCACATTCCTGGCATGCTCCCTGACACGTTTTCCGGAGGTATAGGTCGGGAAGCGAGCTCGTTGGAGGGAGAACTGTGGTGCGACCCAAAACGGTCCAAAAGATGGCCGAAGCTTCCAACGAGTGGCGAACGCTCGTCCGGTGTCAGAAACCACTGGAAATGCACTTGCAGCGAAGGAAACGGGCTGAGCTCGAGGACTTCCGGTGCTCGTCCCAAGAAAACGCGAGCGGGAATGCCCCGGACTCAGTTTTCTCGTCCTGGGGTAAAAGGCGGTCCCCCGACGGTTTCTTCCCTTTGCTCCGTATTGGTCATAAGTCTTTCGATCTTCGGGTCTCGTGCTCCGAGGACTTCAACCCACACTCCTGGCATGCTCCCTGACACGTTTTCCGGAGGTATAGGTCGGGAAGCGAGCTCGTTGGAGGGAGAACTGTGGTGCGACCCAAAACGGTCCAAAAGATGGCCGAAGCTTCCAACGAGTGGCGAACGCTCGTCCGGTGTCAGAAACCACTGGAAATGCACTTGCAGCGAAGGAAACGGGCTGAGCTCGAGGACTTCCGGTGCTCGTCCCAAGAAAACGCGAGCGGGAATGCCCCGGACTCAGTTTTCTCGTCCTGGGGTAAAAAGCGGTCCCCCGACGGTTTCTTCCCTTTGCTCCGTATTGGTCATAAGTCTTTCGATCTTCGGGTCTCGTGCTCCGAGGACTTCAACCGACACTCCTGGCATGCTCCCTGACACGTTTTCCGGAGGTATAGGTCGGGAAGCGAGCTCGTCGGAGGTAGAACTGTGGTGCGACCCAAAACGGTCCAAAAGATGGCCGAAGCTTCCAACGAGTGGCGAACGCTCGTCCGGTGTCAGAAACCACTGGAAATGCACTTGCAGCGAACGAAACGGGCTGAGCTCGAGGACTTCTGGTTCTCGTCCCAAGAAAACGCGAGCGGGAATGCCCCGGACTCAGTTTTCTCGTCCTGGGGTAAAAGGCGGTCCCCCGACGGTTTCTTCCCTTTGCTCCGTATTGGTCATAAGTCTTTCGATCTTCGGGTCTCGTGCTCCGAGGACTTCAACCCACACTCCTGGCATGCTCCCTGACACGTTTTCCGGAGGTATAGGTCGGGAAGCGAGCTCGTTGGAGGGAGAACTGTGGTGCGACCCAAAACGGTCCAAAAGATGGCCGAAGCTTCCAACGAATGGCGAACGCTCGTCCGGTGTCAGAAACCACTGGAAATGCACTTGCAGCGAAGGAAACGGGCTGAGCTCGAGGACTTCCGGTGCTCGTCCCAAGAAAACGCGAGCGGGAATGCCCCGGACTCAGTTTTCTCGTCCTGGGGTAAAAGGCGGTCCTCCGACGGTTTCTTCCCTTTGCTCCGTATTGGTCATAAGTCTTTCGATCTTCGGGTCTCGTGCTCCGAGGACTTCAACCCACACTCCTGGCATGCTCCCTGACACGTTTTCCGGAGGTATAGGTCGGGAAGCGAGCTCGTTGGAGGGAGAACTGTGGTGCGACCCAAAACGGTCCAAAAGATGGCCGAAGCTTCCAACGAGTGGCGAACGCTCGTCCGGTGTCAGAAACCACTGGAAATGCACTTGCAGCGAAGGAAACGGGCTGAGCTCGAGGACTTCCGGTGCTCGTCCCAAGAAAACGCCAGCGGGAATGCCCCGGACTCAGTTTTCTCGTCCTGGGGTAAAAGGCGGTCCCCCGACGGTTTCTTCCCTTTGCTCCGTATTGGTCATAAGTCTTTCGATCTTCGGGTCTCGTGCTCCGAGGACTTCAACCCACACTCCTGGCATGCTCCCTGACACGTTTTCCGGAGGTATAGGTCGGGAAGCGAGCTCGTTGGAGGGAGAACTGTGGTGCGACCCAAAACGGTCCAAAAGATGGCCGAAGCTTCCAACGAGTGGCGAACGCTCGTCCGGTGTCAGAAACCACTGGAAATGAACTTGCAGCGAAGGAAACGGGCTGAGCTCGAGGACTTCCGGTGCTCGTCCCAAGAAAACGCGAGCGGGAATGCCCCGGACTCAGTTTTCTCGTCCTGGGGTAAAAAGCGGTCCCCCGACGGTTTCTTCCCTTTGCTCCGTATTGGCCATAAGTCTTTCGATCTTCGGGTCTCGTGCTCCGAGGACTTCAACCGACACTCCTGGCATGCTCCCTGACACGTTTTCCGGAGGTATAGGTCGGGAAGCGAGCTCGTTGGAGGTAGAACTGTGGTGCGACCCAAAACGGTCCAAAAGATGGCCGAAGCTTCCAACGAGTGGCGAACGCTCGTCCGGTGTCAGAAACCACTGGAAATGCACTTGCAGCGAAGGAAACGGGCTGAGCTCGAGGACTTCTGGTGCTCGTCCCAAGAAAACGCGAGCGGGAATGCCCCGGACTCAGTTTTCTCGTCCTGGGGTAAAAGGCGGTCCCCCGACGGTTTCTTCCCTTTGCTCCGTATTGGTCATAAGTCTTTCGATCTTCGGGTCTCGTGCTCCGAGGACTTCAACCCACACTCCTGGCATGCTCCCTGACACGTTTTCCGGAGGTATAGGTCGGGAAGCGAGCTCGTTGGAGGGAGAACTGTGGTGCGACCCAAAACGGTCCAAAAGATGGCCGAAGCTTCCAACGAGTGGCGAACGCTCGTCCGGTGTCAGAAACCACTGGAAATGCACTTGCAGCGAAGGAAACGGGCTGAGCTCGAGGACTTCCAGTGCTCGTCCCAAGAAAACGCGAGCGGGAATGCCCCGGACTCAGTTTTCTCGTCCTGGGGTAAAAAGCGGTCCCCCGACGGTTTCTTCCCTTTGCTCCGTATTGGTCATAAGTCTTTCGATCTTCGGGTCTCGTGCTCCGAGGACTTCAACCGACACTCCTGGCATGCTCCCTGACACGTTTTCCGGAGGTATAGGTCGGGAAGCGAGCTCGTCGGAGGTAGAACTGTGGTGCGACCCAAAACGGTCCAAAAGATGGCCGAAGCTTCCAACGAGTGGCGAACGCTCGTCCGGTGTCAGAAACCACTGGAAATGCACTTGCAGCGAACGAAACGGGCTGAGCTCGAGGACTTCTGGTTCTCGTCCCAAGAAAACGCGAGCGGGAATGCCCCGGACTCAGTTTTCTCGTCCTGGGGTAAAAGGCGGTCCCCCGACGGTTTCTTCCCTTTGCTCCGTATTGGTCATAAGTCTTTCGATCTTCGGGTCTCGTGCTCCGAGGACTTCAACCCACACTCCTGGCATGCTCCCTGACACGTTTTCCGGAGGTATAGGTCGGGAAGCGAGCTCGTTGGAGGGAGAACTGTGGTGCGACCCAAAACGGTCCAAAAGATGGCCGAAGCTTCCAACGAATGGCGAACGCTCGTCCGGTGTCAGAAACCACTGGAAATGCACTTGCAGCGAAGGAAACGGGCTGAGCTCGAGGACTTCCGGTGCTCGTCCCAAGAAAACGCGAGCGGGAATGCCCCGGACTCAGTTTTCTCGTCCTGGGGTAAAAGGCGGTCCTCCGACGGTTTCTTCCCTTTGCTCCGTATTGGTCATAAGTCTTTCGATCTTCGGGTCTCGTGCTCCGAGGACTTCAACCCACACTCCTGGCATGCTCCCTGACACGTTTTCCGGAGGTATAGGTCGGGAAGCGAGCTCGTTGGAGGGAGAACTGTGGTGCGACCCAAAACGGTCCAAAAGATGGCCGAAGCTTCCAACGAGTGGCGAACGCTCGTCCGGTGTCAGAAACCACTGGAAATGCACTTGCAGCGAAGGAAACGGGCTGAGCTCGAGGACTTCCGGTGCTCGTCCCAAGAAAACGCCAGCGGGAATGCCCCGGACTCAGTTTTCTCGTCCTGGGGTAAAAGGCGGTCCCCCGACGGTTTCTTCCCTTTGCTCCGTATTGGTCATAAGTCTTTCTATCTTCGGGTCTCGTGCTCCGAGGACTTCAACCCACACTCCTGGCATGCTCCCTGACACGTTTTCCGGAGGTATAGGTCGGGAAGCGAGCTCGTTGGAGGGAGAACTGTGGTGCGACCCAAAACGGTCCAAAAGATGGCCGAAGCTTCCAACGAGTGGCGAACGCTCGTCCGGTGTCAGAAACCACTGGAAATGAACTTGCAGCGAAGGAAACGGGCTGAGCTCGAGGACTTCCGGTGCTCGTCCCAAGAAAACGCGAGCGGGAATGCCCCGGACTCAGTTTTCTCGTCCTGGGGTAAAAAGCGGTCCCCCGACGGTTTCTTCCCTTTGCTCCGTATTGGCCATAAGTCTTTCGATCTTCGGGTCTCGTGCTCCGAGGACTTCAACCGACACTCCTGGCATGCTCCCTGACACGTTTTCCGGAGGTATAGGTCGGGAAGCGAGCTCGTTGGAGGTAGAACTGTGGTGCGACCCAAAACGGTCCAAAAGATGGCCGAAGCTTCCAACGAGTGGCGAACGCTCGTCCGGTGTCAGAAACCACTGGAAATGCACTTGCAGCGAAGGAAACGGGCTGAGCTCGAGGACTTCTGGTGCTCGTCCCAAGAAAACGCGAGCGGGAATGCCCCGGACTCAGTTTTCTCGTCCTGGGGTAAAAGGCGGTCCCCCGACGGTTTCTTCCCTTTGCTCCGTATTGGTCATAAGTCTTTCGATCTTCGGGTCTCGTGCTCCGAGGACTTCAACCCACACTCCTGGCATGCTCCCTGACACGTTTTCCGGAGGTATAGGTCGGGAAGCGAGCTCGTTGGAGGGAGAACTGTGGTGCGACCCAAAACGGTCCAAAAGATGGCTGAAGCTTCCAACGAGTGGCGAACGCTCGTCCGGTGTCAGAAACCACTGGAAATGCACTTGCAGCGAAGGAAACGGGCTGAGCTCGAGGACTTCCGGTGCTCGTCCCAAGAAAACGCGAGCGGGAATGCCCCGGACTCAGTTTTCTCGTCCTGGGGTAAAAAGCGGTCCCCCGACGGTTTCTTCCCTTTGCTCCGTATTGGTCATAAGTCTTTCGATCTTCGGGTCTCGTGCTCCGAGGACTTCAACCGACACTCCTGGCATGCTCCCTGACACGTTTTCCGGAGGTATAGGTCGGGAAGCGAGCTCGTCGGAGGTAGAACTGTGGTGCGACCCAAAACGGTCCAAAAGATGGCCGAAGCTTCCAACGAGTGGCGAACGCTCGTCCGGTGTCAGAAACCACTGGAAATGCACTTGCAGCGAACGAAACGGGCTGAGCTCGAGGACTTCTGGTTCTCGTCCCAAGAAAACGCGAGCGGGAATGCCCCGGACTCAGTTTTCTCGTCCTGGGGTAAAAGGCGGTCCCCCGACGGTTTCTTCCCTTTGCTCCGTATTGGTCATAAGTCTTTCGATCTTCGGGTCTCGTGCTCCGAGGACTTCAACCCACACTCCTGGCATGCTCCCTGACACGTTTTCCGGAGGTATAGGTCGGGAAGCGAGCTCGTTGGAGGGAGAACTGTGGTGCGACCCAAAACGGTCCAAAAGATGGCCGAAGCTTCCAACGAATGGCGAACGCTCGTCCGGTGTCAGAAACCACTGGAAATGCACTTGCAGCGAAGGAAACGGGCTGAGCTCGAGGACTTCCGGTGCTCGTCCCAAGAAAACGCGAGCGGGAATGCCCCGGACTCAGTTTTCTCGTCCTGGGGTAAAAGGCGGTCCTCCGACGGTTTCTTCCCTTTGCTCCGTATTGGTCATAAGTCTTTCGATCTTCGGGTCTCGTGCTCCGAGGACTTCAACCCACACTCCTGGCATGCTCCCTGACACGTTTTCCGGAGGTATAGGTCGGGAAGCGAGCTCGTTGGAGGGAGAACTGTGGTGCGACCCAAAACGGTCCAAAAGATGGCCGAAGCTTCCAACGAGTGGCGAACGCTCGTCCGGTGTCAGAAACCACTGGAAATGCACTTGCAGCGAAGGAAACGGGCTGAGCTCGAGGACTTCCGGTGCTCGTCCCAAGAAAACGCCAGCGGGAATGCCCCGGACTCAGTTTTCTCGTCCTGGGGTAAAAGGCGGTCCCCCGACGGTTTCTTCCCTTTGCTCCGTATTGGTCATAAGTCTTTCGATCTTCGGGTCTCGTGCTCCGAGGACTTCAACCCACACTCCTGGCATGCTCCCTGACACGTTTTCCGGAGGTATAGGTCGGGAAGCGAGCTCGTTGGAGGGAGAACTGTGGTGCGACCCAAAACGGTCCAAAAGATGGCCGAAGCTTCCAACGAGTGGCGAACGCTCGTCCGGTGTCAGAAACCACTGGAAATGAACTTGCAGCGAAGGAAACGGGCTGAGCTCGAGGACTTCCGGTGCTCGTCCCAAGAAAACGCGAGCGGGAATGCCCCGGACTCAGTTTTCTCGTCCTGGGGTAAAAAGCGGTCCCCCGACGGTTTCTTCCCTTTGCTCCGTATTGGCCATAAGTCTTTCGATCTTCGGGTCTCGTGCTCCGAGGACTTCAACCGACACTCCTGGCATGCTCCCTGACACGTTTTCCGGAGGTATAGGTCGGGAAGCGAGCTCGTTGGAGGTAGAACTGTGGTGCGACCCAAAACGGTCCAAAAGATGGCCGAAGCTTCCAACGAGTGGCGAACGCTCGTCCGGTGTCAGAAACCACTGGAAATGCACTTGCAGCGAAGGAAACGGGCTGAGCTCGAGGACTTCTGGTGCTCGTCCCAAGAAAACGCGAGCGGGAATGCCCCGGACTCAGTTTTCTCGTCCTGGGGTAAAAGGCGGTCCCCCGACGGTTTCTTCCCTTTGCTCCGTATTGGTCATAAGTCTTTCGATCTTCGGGTCTCGTGCTCCGAGGACTTCAACCCACACTCCTGGCATGCTCCCTGACACGTTTTCCGGAGGTATAGGTCGGGAAGCGAGCTCGTTGGAGGGAGAACTGTGGTGCGACCCAAAACGGTCCAAAAGATGGCCGAAGCTTCCAACGAGTGGCGAACGCTCGTCCGGTGTCAGAAACCACTGGAAATGCACTTGCAGCGAAGGAAACGGGCTGAGCTCGAGGACTTCCGGTGCTCGTCCCAAGAAAACGCGAGCGGGAATGCCCCGGACTCAGTTTTCTCGTCCTGGGGTAAAAAGCGGTCCCCCGACGGTTTCTTCCCTTTGCTCCGTATTGGTCATAAGTCTTTCGATCTTCGGGTCTCGTGCTCCGAGGACTTCAACCGACACTCCTGGCATGCTCCCTGACACGTTTTCCGGAGGTATAGGTCGGGAAGCGAGCTCGTCGGAGGTAGAACTGTGGTGCGACCCAAAACGGTCCAAAAGATGGCCGAAGCTTCCAACGAGTGGCGAACGCTCGTCCGGTGTCAGAAACCACTGGAAATGCACTTGCAGCGAAGGAAACGGGCTGAGCTCGAGGACTTCTGGTTCTCGTCCCAAGAAAACGCGAGCGGGAATGCCCCGGACTCAGTTTTCTCGTCCTGGGGTAAAAGGCGGTCCCCCGACGGTTTCTTCCCTTTGCTCCGTATTGGTCATAAGTCTTTCGATCTTCGGGTCTCGTGCTCCGAGGACTTCAACCCACACTCCTGGCATGCTCCCTGACACGTTTTCCGGAGGTATAGGTCGGGAAGCGAGCTCGTTGGAGGGAGAACTGTGGTGCGACCCAAAACGGTCCAAAAGATGGCCGAAGCTTCCAACGAGTGGCGAACGCTCGTCCGGTGTCAGAAACCACTGGAAATGCACTTGCAGCGAAGGAAACGGGCTGAGCTCGAGGACTTCCGGTGCTCGTCCCAAGAAAACGCGAGCGGGAATGCCCCGGACTCAGTTTTCTCGTCCTGGGGTAAAAGGCGGTCCCCCGACGGTTTCTTCCCTTTGCTCCGTATTGGTCATAAGTCTTTCGATCTTCGGGTCTCGTGCTCCGAGGACTTCAACCCACACTCCTGGCATGCTCCCTGACACGTTTTCCGGAGGTATAGGTCGGGAAGCGAGCTCGTTGGAGGGAGAACTGTGGTGCGACCCAAAACGGTCCAAAAGATGGCCGAAGCTTCCAACGAGTGGCGAACGCTCGTCCGGTGTCAGAAACCACTGGAAATGCACTTGCAGCGAAGGAAACGGGCTGAGCTCGAGGACTTCCGGTGCTCGTCCCAAGAAAACGCGAGCGGGAATGCCCCGGACTCAGTTTTCTCGTCCTGGGGTAAAAGGCGGTCCCCCGACGGTTTCTTCCCTTTGCTCCGTATTGGTCATAAGTCTTTCGATCTTCGGGTCTCGTGCTCCGAGGACTTCAACCCACACTCCTGGCATGCTCCCTGACACGTTTTCCGGAGGTGTAGGTCGGGAAGCGAGCTCGTTGGAGGGAGAACTGTGGTGCGACCCAAAACGGTCCAAAAGATGGCCGAAGCTTCCAACGAGTGGCGAACGCTCGTCCGGTGTCAGAAACCACTGGAAATGCACTTGCAGCGAAGGAAACGGGCTGAGCTCGAGGACTTCCGGTGCTCGTCCCAAGAAAACGCGAGCGGGAATGCCCCGGACTCAGTTTTCTCGTCCTGGGGTAAAAAGCGGTCCCCCGACGGTTTCTTCCCTTTGCTCCGTATTGGTCATAAGTCTTTCGATCTTCGGGTCTCGTGCTCCGAGGACTTCAACCGACACTCCTGGCATGCTCCCTGACACGTTTTCCGGAGGTATAGGTCGGGAAGCGAGCTCGTTGGAGGTAGAACTGTGGTGCGACCCAAAACGGTCCAAAAGATGGCCGAAGCTTCCAACGAGTGGCGAACGCTCGTCCGGTGTCAGAAACCACTGGAAATGCACTTGCAGCGAAGGAAACGGGCTGAGCTCGAGGACTTCCGGTGCTCGTCCCAAGAAAACGCGAGCGGGAATGCCCCGGACTCAGTTTTCTCGTCCTGGGGTAAAAAGCGGTCCCCCGAGGGTTTCTTCCCTTTGCTCCGTATTGGTCATAAGTCTTTCGATTTTCGGGTCTCGTGCTCCGAGGACTTCAACCCACACTCCTGGCATGCTCCCTGACACGTTTTCCGGAGGTATAGGTCGGGAAGCGAGCTCGTTGGAGGGAGAACTGTGGTGCGACCCAAAACGGTCCAAAAGATGGCCGAAGCTTCCGACGAGTGGCGAACGCTCGTCCGGTGTCAGAAACCACTGGAAATGCACTTGCAGCGAAGGAAACGGGCTGAGCTCGAGGACTTCCGGTGCTCGTCCCAAGAAAACGCGAGCGGGAATGCCCCGGACTCAGTTTTCTCGTCCTGGGGTAAAAAGCGGTCCCCCGACGGTTTCTTCCCTTTGCTCCGTATTGGTCATAAGTCTTTCGATCTTCGGGTCTCGTGCTCCGAGGACTTCAACCCACACTCCTGGCATGCTCCCTGACACGTTTTCCGGAGGTATAGGTCGGGAAGCGAGCTCGTTGGAGGGAGAACTGTGGTGCGACCCAAAACGGTCCAAAAGATGGCCGAAGCTTCCAACGAGTGGCGAACGCTCGTCCGGTGTCAGAAACCACTGGAAATGCACTTGCAGCGAAGGAAACGGGCTGAGCTCGAGGACTTCCGGTGCTCGTCCCAAGAAAACGCGAGCGGGAATGCCCCGGACTCAGTTTTCTCGTCTTGGGGTAAAAAGCGGTCCCTCGACGGTTTCTTCCCTTTGCTCCGTATTGGTCATAAGTCTTTCGATCTTCGGGTCTCGTGCTCCGAGGACTTCAACCCACACTCCTGACATGCTCCCTGACACGTTTTCCGGAGGTATAGGTTGGGAAGCGAGCTCGTTGGAGGGAGAACTGTGGTGCGACCCAAAACGGTCCAAAAGATGGCCGAAGCTTCCAACGAGTGGCGAACGCTCGTCCGGTGTCAGAAACCACTGGAAATGCACTTGCAGCGAAGGAAACGGGCTGAGCTCGAGGACTTCTGGTGCTCGTCCCATGAAAACGCGAGCGGGAATGCCCCGGACTCAGTTTTCTCGTCCTGGGGTAAAAGGCGGTCCCCCGACGGTTTCTTCCCTTTGCTCCGTATTGGTCATAAGTCTTTCGATCTTCGGGTCTCGTGCTCCGAGGACTTCAACCCACACTCCTGGCATGCTCCCTGACACGTTTTCCGGAGGTATAGGTCGGGAAGCGAGCTCGTTGGAGGGAGAACTGTGGTGCGACCCAAAACGGTCCAAAAGATGGCCGAAGCTTCCAACGAGTGGCGAACGCTCGTCCGGTGTCAGAAACCACTGGAAATGCACTTGCAGCGAAGGAAACGGGCTGAGCTCGAGGACTTCCGGTGCTCGTCCCAAGAAAACGCGAGCGGGAATGCCCCGGACTCAGTTTTCTCGTCCTGGGGTAAAAGGCGGTCCCCCGACGGTTTCTTCCCTTTGCTCCGTATTGGTCATAAGTCTTTCGATCTTCGGGTCTCGTGCTCCGAGGACTTCAACCCACACTCCTGGCATGCTCCCTGACACGTTTTCCGGAGGTATAGGTCGGGAAGCGAGCTCGTTGGAGGGAGAACTGTGGTGCGACCCAAAACGGTCCAAAAGATGGCCGAAGCTTCCAACGAGTGGCGAACGCTCGTCCGGTGTCAGAAACCACTGGAAATGCACTTGCAGCGAAGGAAACGGGCTGAGCTCGAGGACTTCCGGTGCTCGTCCCAAGAAAACGCGAGCGGGAATGCCCCGGACTCAGTTTTCTCGTCCTGGGGTAAAAAGCGGTCCCCCGACGGTTTCTTCCCTTTGCTCCGTATTGGTCATAAGTCTTTCGATCTTCGGGTCTCGTGCTCCGAGGACTTCAACCGACACTCCTGGCATGCTCCCTGACACGTTTTCCGGAGGTATAGGTCGGGAAGCGAGCTCGTTGGAGGTAGAACTGTGGTGCGACCCAAAACGGTCCAAAAGATGGCCGAAGCTTCCAACGAGTGGCGAACGCTCGTCCGGTGTCAGAAACCACTGGAAATGCACTTGCAGCGAAGGAAACGGGCTGAGCTCGAGGACTTCCGGTGCTCGTCCCAAGAAAACGCGAGCGGGAATGCCCCGGACTCAGTTTTCTCGTCCTGGGGTAAAAAGCGGTCCCCCGAGGGTTTCTTCCCTTTGCTCCGTATTGGTCATAAGTCTTTCGATCTTCGGGTCTCGTGCTCCGAGGACTTCAACCCACACTCCTGGCATGCTCCCTGACACGTTTTCCGGAGGTATAGGTCGGGAAGCGAGCTCGTTGGAGGGAGAACTGTGGTGCGACCCAAAACGGTCCAAAAGATGGCCGAAGCTTCCGACGAGTGGCGAACGCTCGTCCGGTGTCAGAAACCACTGGAAATGCACTTGCAGCGAAGGAAACGGGCTGAGCTCGAGGACTTCCGGTGCTCGTCCCAAGAAAACGCGAGCGGGAATGCCCCGGACTCAGTTTTCTCGTCCTGGGGTAAAAAGCGGTCCCCCGACGGTTTCTTCCCTTTGCTCCGTATTGGTCATAAGTCTTTCGATCTTCGGGTCTCGTGCTCCGAGGACTTCAACCCACACTCCTGGCATGCTCCCTGACACGTTTTCCGGAGGTATAGGTCGGGAAGCGAGCTCGTTGGAGGGAGAACTGTGGTGCGACCCAAAACGGTCCAAAAGATGGCCGAAGCTTCCAACGAGTGGCGAACGCTCGTCCGGTGTCAGAAACCACTGGAAATGCACTTGCAGCGAAGGAAACGGGCTGAGCTCGAGGACTTCCGGTGCTCGTCCCAAGAAAACGCGAGCGGGAATGCCCCGGACTCAGTTTTCTCGTCTTGGGGTAAAAAGCGGTCCCTCGACGGTTTCTTCCCTTTGCTCCGTATTGGTCATAAGTCTTTCGATCTTCGGGTCTCGTGCTCCGAGGACTTCAACCCACACTCCTGACATGCTCCCTGACACGTTTTCCGGAGGTATAGGTCGGGAAGCGAGCTCGTTGGAGGGAGAACTGTGGTGCGACCCAAAACGGTCCAAAAGATGGCCGAAGCTTCCAACGAGTGGCGAACGCTCGTCCGGTGTCAGAAACCACTGGAAATGCACTTGCAGCGAAGGAAACGGGCTGAGCTCGAGGACTTCCGGTGCTCGTCCCAAGAAAACGCGAGCGGGAATGCCCCGGACTCAGTTTTCTCGTCCTGGGGTAAAAAGCGGTCCCCCGACGGTTTCTTCCCTTTGCTCCGTATTGGTCATAAGTCTTTCGATCTTCGGGTCTCGTGCTCCGAGGACTTCAACCGACACTCCTGGCATGCTCCCTGACACGTTTTCCGGAGGTATAGGTCGGGAAGCGAGCTCGTTGGAGGTAGAACTGTGGTGCGACCCAAAACGGTCCAAAAGATGGCCGAAGCTTCCAACGAGTGGCGAACGCTCGTCCGGTGTCAGAAACCACTGGAAATGCACTTGCAGCGAAGGAAACGGGCTGAGCTCGAGGACTTCTGGTGCTCGTCCCATGAAAACGCGAGCGGGAATGCCCCGGACTCAGTTTTCTCGTCCTGGGGTAAAAGGCGGTCCCCCGACGGTTTCTTCCCTTTGCTCCGTATTGGTCATAAGTCTTTCGATCTTCGGGTCTCGTGCTCCGAGGACTTCAACCCACACTCCTGGCATGCTCCCTGACACGTTTTCCGGAGGTATAGGTCGGGAAGCGAGCTCGTTGGAGGGAGAACTGTGGTGCGACCCAAAACGGTCCAAAAGATGGCCGAAGCTTCCAACGAGTGGCGAACGCTCGTCCGGTGTCAGAAACCACTGGAAATGCACTTGCAGCGAAGGAAACGGGCTGAGCTCGAGGACTTCCGGTGCTCGTCCCAAGAAAACGCGAGCGGGAATGCCCCGGACTCAGTTTTCTCGTCCTGGGGTAAAAGGCGGTCCCCCGACGGTTTCTTCCCTTTGCTCCGTATTGGTCATAAGTCTTTCGATCTTCGGGTCTCGTGCTCCGAGGACTTCAACCCACACTCCTGGCATGCTCCCTGACACGTTTTCCGGAGGTATAGGTCGGGAAGCGAGCTCGTTGGAGGGAGAACTGTGGTGCGACCCAAAACGGTCCAAAAGATGGCCGAAGCTTCAAACGAGTGGCGAACGCTCGTCCGGTGTCAGAAACCACTGGAAATGCACTTGCAGCGAAGGAAACGGGCTGAGCTCGAGGACTTCCGGTGCTCGTCCCAAGAAAACGCGAGCGGGAATGCCCCGGACTCAGTTTTCTCGTCCTGGGGTAAAAGGCGGTCCCCCGACGGTTTCTTCCCTTTGCTCCGTATTGGTCATAAGTCTTTCGATCTTCGGGTCTCGTGCTCCGAGGACTTCAACCCACACTCCTGGCATGCTCCCTGACACGTTTTCCGGAGGTATAGGTCGGGAAGCGAGCTCGTTGGAGGGAGAACTGTGGTGCGACCCAAAACGGTCCAAAAGATGGCCGAAGCTTCCAACGAGTGGCGAACGCTCGTCCGGTGTCAGAAACCACTGGAAATGCACTTGCAGCGAAGGAAACGGGCTGAGCTCGAGGACTTCCGGTGCTCGTCCCAAGAAAACGCGAGCGGGAATGCCCCGGACTCAGTTTTCTCGTCCTGGGGTAAAAAGCGGTCCCCCGACGGTTTCTTCCCTTTGCTCCGTATTGGTCATAAGTCTTTCGATCTTCGGGTCTCGTGCTCCGAGGACTTCAACCGACACTCCTGGCATGCTCCCTGACACGTTTTCCGGAGGTATAGGTCGGGAAGCGAGCTCGTTGGAGGTAGAACTGTGGTGCGACCCAAAACGGTCCAAAAGATGGCCGAAGCTTCCAACGAGTGGCGAACGCTCGTCCGGTGTCAGAAACCACTGGAAATGCACTTGCAGCGAAGGAAACGGGCTGAGCTCGAGGACTTCCGGTGCTCGTCCCAAGAAAACGCGAGCGGGAATGCCCCGGACTCAGTTTTCTCGTCCTGGGGTAAAAGGCGGTCCCCCGACGGTTTCTTCCCTTTGCTCCGTATTGGTCATAAGTCTTTCAATCTTCGGGTCTCGTGCTCCGAGGACTTCAACCCACACTCCTGGCATGCTCCCTGACACGTTTTCCGGAGGTATAGGTCGGGAAGCGAGCTCGTTGGAGGGAGAACTGTGGTGCGACCCAAAACGGTCCAAAAGATGGCCGAAGCTTCCAACGAGTGGCGAACGCTCGTCCGGTGTCAGAAACCACTGGAAATGCACTTGCAGCGAAGGAAACGGGCTGAGCTCGAGGACTTCCGGTGCTCGTCCCAAGAAAACGCGAGCGGGAATGCCCCGGACTCAGTTTTCTCGTCCTGGGGTAAAAAGCGGTCCCCCGACGGTTTCTTCCCTTTGCTCCGTATTGGTCATAAGTCTTTCGATCTTCGGGTCTCGTGCTCCGAGGACTTCAACCCACACTCCTGGCATGCTCCCTGACACGTTTTCCGGAGGTATATGTCGGGAAGCGAGCTCGTTGGAGGGAGAACTGTGGTGCGACCCAAAACGGTCCAAAAGATGGCCGAAGCTTCCAACGAGTGGCGAACGCTCGTCCGGTGTCAGAAACCACTGGAAATGCACTTGCAGCGAAGGAAACGGGCTGAGCTCGAGGACTTGCGGTGCTCGTCCCAAGAAAACGCGAGCGGGAATGCCCCGGACTCAGTTTTCTCGTCCTGGGGTAAAAAGCGGTCCCCCGACGGTTTCTTCCCTTTGCTCCGTATTGGTCATAAGTCTTTCGATCTTCGGGTCTCGTGCTCCGAGGACTTCAACCCACACTCCTGGCATGCTCCCTGACACGTTTTCCGGAGGTATAGGTCGGGAAGCGAGCTCGTTGGAGGGAGAACTGTGGTGCGACCCAAAACGGTCCAAAAGATGGCCGAAGCTTCCGACGAGTGGCGAACGCTCGTCCGGTGTCAGAAACCACTGGAAATGCACTTGCAGCGAAGGAAACGGGCTGAGCTCGAGGACTTCCGGTGCTCGTCCCAAGAAAACGCGAGCGGGAATGCCCCGGACTCAGTTTTCTCGTCCTGGGGTAAAAAGCGGTCCCCCGACGGTTTCTTCCCTTTGCTCCGTATTGGTCATAAGTCTTTCGATCTTCGGGTCTCGTGCTCCGAGGACTTCAACCCACACTCCTGGCATGCTCCCTGACACGTTTTCCGGAGGTATAGGTCGGGAAGCGAGCTCGTTGGAGGGAGAACTGTGGTGCGACCCAAAACGGTCCAAAAGATGGCCGAAGCTTCCAACGAGTGGCGAACGCTCGTCCGGTGTCAGAAACCACTGGAAATGCACTTGCAGCGAAGGAAACGGGCTGAGCTCGAGGACTTCCGGTGCTCGTCCCAAGAAAACGCGAGCGGGAATGCCCCGGACTCAGTTTTCTCGTCCTGGGGTAAAAAGCGGTCCCTCGACGGTTTCTTCCCTTTGCTCCGTATTGGTCATAAGTCTTTCGATCTTCGGGTCTCGTGCTCCGAGGACTTCAACCCACACTCCTGACATGCTCCCTGACACGTTTTCCGGAGGTATAGGTCGGGAAGCGAGCTCGTTGGAGGGAGAACTGTGGTGCGACCCAAAACGGTCCAAAAGATGGCCGAAGCTTCCAACGAGTGGCGAACGCTCGTCCGGTGTCAGAAACCACTGGAAATGCACTTGCAGCGAAGGAAACGGGCTGAGCTCGAGGACTTCCGGTGCTCGTCCCAAGAAAACGCGAGCGGGAATGCCCCGGACTCAGTTTTCTCGTCCTGGGGTAAAAAGCGGTCCCCCGACGGTTTCTTCCCTTTGCTCCGTATTGGTCATAAGTCTTTCGATCTTCGGGTCTCGTGCTCCGAGGACTTCAACCCACACTCCTGGCATGCTCCCTGACACGTTTTTCGGAGGTATAGGTCGGGAAGCGAGCTCGTTGGAGGGAGAACTGTGGTGCGACCCAAAACGGTCCAAAAGATGGCCGAAGCATCCAACGAGTGGCGAACGCTCGTCCGGTGTCAGAAACCACTGGAAATGCACTTGCAGCGAAGGAAACGGGCTGAGCTCGAGGACTTCCGGTGCTTGTCCCAAGAAAACGCGAGCGGGAATGCCCCGGACTCAGTTTTCTCGTCCTGGGGTAAAAAGCGGTCCCCCGACGGTTTCTTCCCTTTGCTCCGTATTGGTCATAAGTCTTTCGATCTTCGGGTCTCGTGCTCCGAGGACTTCAACCCACACTCCTGGCATGCTCCCTGACACGTTTTCCGGAGGTATAGGTCGGGAAGCGAGCTCGTTGGAGGGAGAACTGTGGTGCGACCCAAAACGGTCCAAAAGATGGCCGAAGCTTCCAACGAGTGGCGAACGCTCGTCCGGTGTCAGAAACCACTGGAAGTGCACTTGCAGCGAAGGAAACGGGCTGAGCTCGAGGACTTCCGGTGCTCGTCCCAAGAAAACGCGAGCGGGAATGCCCCGGACTCAGTTTTCTCGTCCTGGGGTAAAAAGCGGTCCCCCGACGGTTTCTTCCCTTTGCTCCGTATTGGTCATAAGTCTTTCGATCTTCGGGTCTCGTGCTCCGAGGACTTCAACCCACACTCCTGGCATGCTCCCTGACACTTTTTCCGGAGGTATAGGTCGGGAAGCGAGCTCGTTGGAGGGAGAACTGTGGTGCGACCCAAAACGGTCCAAAAGATGGCCGAAGCTTCCAACGAGTGGCGAACGCTCGTCCGGTGTCAGAAACCACTGGAAATGCACTTGCAGCGAAGGAAACGGGCTGAGCTCGAGGACGTCCGGTGCTCGTCCCAAGAAAACGCGAGCGGGAATGCCCCGGACTCAGTTTTCTCGTCCTGGGGTAAAAAGCGGTCCCCCGACGGTTTCTTCCCTTTGCTCCGTATTGGTCATAAGTCTTTCGATCTTCGGGTCTCGTGCTCCGAGGACTTCAACCCACACTCCTGGCATGCTCCCTGACACGTTTTCCGGAGGTATAGGTCGGGAAGCGAGCTCGTTGGAGGGAGAACTGTGGTGCGACCCAAAACGGTCCAAAAGATGGCCGAAGCTTCCAACGAGTGGCGAACGCTCGTCCGGTGTCAGAAACCACTGGAAATGCACTTGCAGCGAAGGAAACGGGCTGAGCTCGAGGACTTCCGGTGCTCGTCCCAAGAAAACGCGAGCGGGAATGCCCCGGACTCAGTTTTCTCGTCCTGGGGTAAAAAGCGGTCCCCCGACGGTTTCTTCCCTTTGCTCCGTATTGGTCATAAGTCTTTCGATCTTCGGGTCTCGTGCTCCGAGGACTTCAACCCACACTCCTGGCATGCTCCCTGACACGTTTTCCGGAGGTATAGGTCGGGAAGCGAGCTCGTTGGAGGGAGAACTGTGGTGCGACCCAAAACGGTCCAAAAGATGGCCGAAGCTTCCAACGAGTGGCGAACGCTCGTCCGGTGTCAGAAACCACTGGAAATGCACTTGCAGCGAAGGAAACGGGCTGAGCTCGAGGACTTCCGGTGCTCGTCCCAAGAAAACGCGAGCGGGAATGCCCCGGACTCAGTTTTCTCGTCCTGGGGTAAAAAGCGGTCCCCCGACGGTTTCTTCCCTTTGCTCCGTATTGGTCATAAGTCTTTCGATCTTCGGGTCTCGTGCTCCGAGGACTTCAACCCACACTCCTGGCATGCTCCCTGACACGTTTTCCGGAGGTATAGGTCGGGAAGCGAGCTCGTTGGAGGGAGAACTGTGGTGCGACCCAAAACGGTCCAAAAGATGGCCGAAGCTTCCAACGAGTGGCGAACGCTCGTCCGGTGTCAGAAACCACTGGAAATGCACTTGCAGCGAAGGAAACGGGCTGAGCTCGAGGACTTCAGGTGCTCGTCCCAAGAAAACGCGAGCGGGAATGCCCCGGACTCAGTTTTCTCGTCCTGGGGTAAAAAGCGGTCCCCCGACGGTTTCTTCCCTTTGCTCCGTATTGGTCATAAGTCTTTCGATCTTCGGGTCTCGTGCTCCGAGGACTTCAACCCACACTCCTGGCATGCTCCCTGACACGTTTTCCGGAGGTATAAGTCGGGAAGCGAGCTCGTTGGAGGGAGAACTGTGGTGCGACCCAAAACGGTCCAAAAGATGGCCGAAGCTTCCAACGAGTGGCGAACGCTCGTCCGGTGTCAGAAACCACTGGAAGTGCACTTGCAGCGAAGGAAACGGGCTGAGCTCGAGGACTTCCGGTGCTCGTCCCAAGAAAACGCGAGCGGGAATGCCCCGGACTCAGTTTTCTCGTCCTGGGGTAAAAAGCGGTCCCCCGACGGTTTCTTCCCTTTGCTCCGTATTGGTCATAAGTCTTTCGATCTTCGGGTCTCGTGCTCCGAGGACTTCAACCCACACTCCTGGCATGCTCCCTGACACTTTTTCCGGAGGTATAGGTCGGGAAGCGAGCTCGTTGGAGGGAGAACTGTGGTGCGACCCAAAACGGTCCAAAAGATGGCCGAAGCTTCCAACGAGTGGCGAACGCTCGTCCGGTGTCAGAAACCACTGGAAATGCACTTGCAGCGAAGGAAACGGGCTGAGCTCGAGGACGTCCGGTGCTCGTCCCAAGAAAACGCGAGCGGGAATGCCCCGGACTCAGTTTTCTCGTCCTGGGGTAAAAAGCGGTCCCCCGACGGTTTCTTCCCTTTGCTCCGTATTGGTCATAAGTCTTTCGATCTTCGGGTCTCGTGCTCCGAGGACTTCAACCCACACTCCTGGCATGCTCCCTGACACGTTTTCCGGAGGTATAGGTCGGGAAGCGAGCTCGTTGGAGGGAGAACTGTGGTGCGACCCAAAACGGTCCAAAAGATGGCCGAAGCTTCCAACGAGTGGCGAACGCTCGTCCGGTGTCAGAAACCACTGGAAATGCACTTGCAGCGAAGGAAACGGGCTGAGCTCGAGGACTTCCGGTGCTCGTCCCAAGAAAACGCGAGCGGGAATGCCCCGGACTCAGTTTTCTCGTCCTGGGGTAAAAAGCGGTCCCCCGACGGTTTCTTCCCTTTGCTCCGTATTGGTCATAAGTCTTTCGATCTTCGGGTCTCGTGCTCCGAGGACTTCAACCCACACTCCTGGCATGCTCCCTGACACGTTTTCCGGAGGTATAGGTCGGGAAGCGAGCTCGTTGGAGGGAGAACTGTGGTGCGACCCAAAACGGTCCAAAAGATGGCCGAAGCTTCCAACGAGTGGCGAACGCTCGTCCGGTGTCAGAAACCACTGGAAATGCACTTGCAGCGAAGGAAACGGGCTGAGCTCGAGGACTTCCGGTGCTCGTCCCAAGAAAACGCGAGCGGGAATGCCCCGGACTCAGTTTTCTCGTCCTGGGGTAAAAAGCGGTCCCCCGACGGTTTCTTCCCTTTGCTCCGTATTGGTCATAAGTCTTTCGATCTTCGGGTCTCGTGCTCCGAGGACTTCAACCCACACTCCTGGCATGCTCCCTGACACGTTTTCCGGAGGTATAGGTCGGGAAGCGAGCTCGTTGGAGGGAGAACTGTGGTGCGACCCAAAACGGTCCAAAAGATGGCCGAAGCTTCCAACGAGTGGCGAACGCTCGTCCGGTGTCAGAAACCACTGGAAATGCACTTGCAGCGAAGGAAACGGGCTGAGCTCGAGGACTTCAGGTGCTCGTCCCAAGAAAACGCGAGCGGGAATGCCCCGGACTAAGTTTTCTCGTCCTGGGGTAAAAAGCGGTCCCCCGACGGTTTCTTCCCTTTGCTCCGTATTGGTCATAAGTCTTTCGATCTTCGGGTCTCGTGCTCCGAGGACTTCAACCCACACTCCTGGCATGCTCCCTGACACGTTTTCCGGAGGTATAGGTCGGGAAGCGAGCTCGTTGGAGGGAGAACTGTGGTGCGACCCAAAACGGTCCAAAAGATGGCCGAAGCTTCCAACGAGTGGCGAACGCTCGTCCGGTGTCAGAAACCACTGGAAGTGCACTTGCAGCGAAGGAAACGGGCTGAGCTCGAGGACTTCCGGTGCTCGTCCCAAGAAAACGCGAGCGGGAATGCCCCGGACTCAGTTTTCTCGTCCTGGGGTAAAAAGCGGTCCCCCGACGGTTTCTTCCCTTTGCTCCGTATTGGTCATAAGTCTTTCGATCTTCGGGTCTCGTGCTCCGAGGACTTCAACCCACACTCCTGGCATGCTCCCTGACACGTTTTCCGGAGGTATAGGTCGGGAAGCGAGCTCGTTGGAGGGAGAACTGTGGTGCGACCCAAAACGGTCCAAAAGATGGCCGAAGCTTCCAACGAGTGGCGAACGCTCGTCCGGTGTCAGAAACCACTGGAAATGCACTTGCAGCGAAGGAAACGGGCTGAGCTCGAGGACTTCCGGTGCTCGTCCCAAGAAAACGCGAGCGGGAATGCCCCGGACTCAGTTTTCTCGTCCTGGGGTAAAAAGCGGTCCCCCGACGGTTTCTTCCCTTTGCTCCGTATTGGTCATAAGTCTTTCGATCATCGGGTCTCGTGCTCCGAGGACTTCAACCCACACTCCTGGCATGCTCCCTGACACTTTTTCCGGAGGTATAGGTCGGGAAGCGAGCTCGTTGGAGGGAGAACTGTGGTGCGACCCAAAACGGTCCAAAAGATGGCCGAAGCTTCCAACGAGTGGCGAACGCTCGTCCGGTGTCAGAAACCACTGGAAATGCACTTGCAGCGAAGGAAACGGGCTGAGCTCGAGGACGTCCGGTGCTCGTCCCAAGAAAACGCGAGCGGGAATGCCCCGGACTCAGTTTTCTCGTCCTGGGGTAAAAAGCGGTCCCCCGACGGTTTCTTCCCTTTGCTCCGTATTGGTCATAAGTCTTTCGATCTTCGGGTCTCGTGCTCCGAGGACTTCAACCCACACTCCTGGCATGCTCCCTGACACGTTTTCCGGAGGTATAGGTCGGGAAGCGAGCTCGTTGGAGGGAGAACTGTGGTGCGACCCAAAACGGTCCAAAAGATGGCCGAAGCTTCCAACGAGTGGCGAACGCTCGTCCGGTGTCAGAAACCACTGGAAATGCACTTGCAGCGAAGGAAACGGGCTGAGCTCGAGGACTTCCGGTGCTCGTCCCAAGAAAACGCGAGCGGGAATGCCCCGGACTAAGTTTTCTCGTCCTGGGGCAAAAAGCGGTCCCCCGACGGTTTCTTCCCTTTGCTCCGTATTGGTCATAAGTCTTTCGATCTTCGGGTCTCGTGCTCCGAGGACTTCAACCCACACTCCTGGCATGCTCCCTGACACGTTTTCCGGAGGTATAGGTCGGGAAGCGAGCTCGTTGGAGGGAGAACTGTGGTGCGACCCAAAACGGTCCAAAAGATGGCCGAAGCTTCCAACGAGTGGCGAACGCTCGTCCGGTGTCAGAAACCACTGAAAATGCACTTGCAGCGAAGGAAACGGGCTGAGCTCGAGGACTTCCGGTGCTCGTCCCAAGAAAACGCGAGCGGGAATGCCCCGGACTAAGTTTTCTCGTCCTGGGGCAAAAAGCGGTCCCCCGACGGTTTCTTCCCTTTGCTCCGTATTGGTCATAAGTCTTTCGATCTTCGGGTCTCGTGCTCCGAGGACTTCAACCCACACTCCTGGCATGCTCCCTGACACGTTTTCCGGAGGTATAGGTCGGGAAGCGAGCTCGTTGGAGGGAGAACTGTGGTGCGACCCAAAACGGTCCAAAAGATGACCGAAGCTTCCAACGAGTGGCGAACGCTCGTCCGGTGTCAGAAACCACTGAACATGCACTTGCAGCGAAGGAAACGGGCTGAGCTCGAGGACTTCCGGTGCTCGTCCCAAGAAAACGCGAGCGGGAATGCCCCGGACTCAGTTTTCTCGTCCTGGGGTAAAAAGCGGTCCCCCGACGGTTTCTTCCCTTTGCTCCGTATTGGTCATAAGTCTTTCGATCTTCGGGTCTCGTGCTCCGAGGACTTCAACCCACACTTCTGGCATGCTCCCTGACACGTTTTCCGGAGGTATAGGTCGGGAAGCGAGCTCGTTGGAGGGAGAACTGTGGTGCGACCCAAAACGGTCCAAAAGATGGCCGAAGCTTCCAACGAGTGGCGAACGCTCGTCCGGTGTCAGAAACCACTGGAAATGCACTTGCAGCAAAGGAAACGGGCTGAGCTCGAGGACTTCCGGTGCTCGTCCAAAGAAAACGCGAGCGGGAATGCCCCGGACTCCATTTTCTCGTCCTGGGGCAAAAAGCGGTCCCCCGACGGTTTCTTCCCTTTGCTCCGTATTGGTCATAAGTCTTTCGATCTTCGGGTCTCGTGCTCCGAGGACTTCAACCCACACTCCTGGCATGCTCCCTGACACGTTTTCCGGAGGTATAGGTCGGGAAGCGAGCTCGTTGGAGGGAGAACTGTGGTGCGACCCAAAACGGTCCAAAAGATGGCCGAAGCTTCCAACGAGTGGCGAACGCTCGTCCGGTGTCAGAAACCACTGGAAATGCACTTGCAGCGAAGGAAACGGGCTGAGCTCGAGGACTTCCGGTGCTCGTCCCAAGAAAACGCGAGCGGGAATGCCCTGGACTCAGTTTTCTCGTCCTGGGGTAAAAAGCGGTCCCCCGACGGTTTCTTCCCTTTGCTCCGTATTGGTCATAAGTCTTTCGATCTTCGGGTCTCGTGCTCCGAGGACTTCAACCCACACTTCTGGCATGCTCCCTGACACGTTTTCCGGAGGTATAGGTCGGGAAGCGAGCTCGTTGGAGGGAGAACTGTGGTGCGACCCAAAACGGTCCAAAAGATGGCCGAAGCTTCCAACGAGTGGCGAACGCTCGTCCGGTGTCAGAAACCACTGGAAATGCACTTGCAGCAAAGGAAACGGGCTGAGCTCGAGGACTTCCGGTGCTCGTCCCAAGAAAACGCGAGCGGGAATGCCCCGGACTAAGTTTTCTCGTCCTGGGGTAAAAAGCGGTCCCCCGACGGTTTCTTCCCTTTGCTCCGTATTGGTCATAAGTCTTTCGATCTTCGGGTCTCGTGCTCCGAGGACTTCAACCCACACTCCTGGCATGCTCCCTGACACGTTTTCCGGAGGTATAGGTCGGGAAGCGAGCTCGTTGGAGGGAGAACTGTGGTGCGACCCAAAACGGTCCAAAAGATGGCCGAAGCTTCCAACGAGTGGCGAACGCTCGTCCGGTGTCAGAAACCACTGGAAATGCACTTGCAGCGAAGGAAACGAGCTGAGCTCGAGGACTTCCGGTGCTCGTCCCAAGAAAACGCGAGCGGGAATGCCCCGGACTCAATTTTCTCGTCCTGGGGCAAAAAGCGGTCCCCCCGACGGTTTCTTCCCTTTGCTCCGTATTGGTCATAAGTCTTTCGATCTTCGGGTCTAGTGCTCCGAGGACTTCAACCCACACTCCTGGCATGCTCCCTGACACGTTTTCCGGAGGTATAGGTCGGGAAGCGAGCTCGTTGGAGGGAGAACTGTGGTGCGACCCAAAACGGTCCAAAAGATGGCCGAAGCTTCCAACGAGTGGCGAACGCTCGTCCGGTGTCAGAAACCACTGGAAATGCACTTGCAGCGAAGGAAACGGGCTGAGCTCGAGGACTTCCGGTGCTCGTCCCAAGAAAACGCGAGCGGGAATGCCCCGGACTCAGTTTTCTCGTCCTGGGGTAAAAAGCGGTCCCCCAACGGTTTCTTCCCTTTGCTCCGTATTGGTCATAAGTCTTTCGATCTTCGGGTCTCGTGCTCCGAGGACTTCAACCCACACTCCTGGCATGCTCCCTGACACGTTTTCCGGAGGTATAGGTCGGGAAGCGAGCTCGTTGGAGGGAGAACTGTGGTGCGACCCAAAACGGTCCAAAAGATGGCCGAAGCTTCCAACGAGTGGCGAACGCTCGTCCGGTGTCAGAAACCACTGGAAATGCACTTGCAGCGAAGGAAACGGGCTGAGCTCGAGGACTTCCGGTGCTCGTCCCAAGAAAACGCGAGCGGGAATGCCCCGGACTCAGTTTTCTCGTCCTGGGGTAAAAAGCGGTCCCCCGACGGTTTCTTCCCTTTGCTCCGTATTGGTCATAAGTCTTTCGATCTTCGGGTCTCGTGCTCCGAGGACTTCAACCCACACTCCTGGCATGCTCCCTGACACGTTTTCCGGAGGTATAGGTCGGGAAGCGAGCTCGTTGGAGGGAGAACTGTGGTGCGACCCAAAACGGTCCAAAAGATGGCCGAAGCTTCCAACGAGTGGCGAACGCTCGTCCGGTGTCAGAAACCACTGGAAATGCACTTGCAGCAAAGGAAACGGGCTGAGCTCGAGGACTTCCGGTGCTCGTCCCAAGAAAACGCGAGCGGGAATGCCCCGGACTAAGTTTTCTCGTCCTGGGGTAAAAAGCGGTCCCCCGACGGTTTCTTCCCTTTGCTCCGTATTGGTCATAAGTCTTTCGATCTTCGGGTCTCGTGCTCCGAGGACTTCAACCCACACTCCTGGCATGCTCCCTGACACGTTTTCCGGAGGTATAGGTCGGGAAGCGAGCTCGTTGGAGGGAGAACTGTGGTGCGACCCAAAACGGTCCAAAAGATGGCCGAAGCTTCCAACGAGTGGCGAACACTCGTCCTGTGTCAGAAACCACTGGAAATGCACTTGCAGCGAAGGAAACGAGCTGAGCTCGAGGACTTCCGGTGCTCGTCCCAAGAAAACGCGAGCGGGAATGCCCCGGACTCAGTTTTCTCGTCCTGGGGCAAAAAGCGGTCCCCCGACGGTTTCTTCCCTTTGCTCCGTATTGGTCATAAGTCTTTCGATCTTCGGGTCTCGTGCTCCGAGGACTTCAACCCACACTCCTGGCATGCTCCCTGACACGTTTTCTGGAGGTATAGGTCGGGAAGCGAGCTCGTTGGAGGGAGAACTGTGGTGCGACCCAAAACGGTCCAAAAGATGGCCGAAGCTTCCAACGAGTGGCGAACGCTCGTCCGGTGTCAGAAACCACTGGAAATGCACTTGCAGCGAAGGAAACGGGCTGAGCTCGAGGACTTCCGGTGCTCGTCCCAAGAAAACGCGAGCGGGAATGCCCCGGACTCAGTTTTCTCGTCCTGGGGTAAAAAGCGGTCCCCCGACGGTTTCTTCCCTTTGCTCCGTATTGGTCATAAGTCTTTCGATCTTCGGGTCTCGTGCTCCGAGGACTTCAACCCACACTCCTGGCATGCTCCCTGACACGTTTTCCGGAGGTATAGGTCGGGAAGCGAGCTCGTTGGAGGGAGAACTGTGGTGCGACCCAAAACGGTCCAAAAGATGGCCGAAGCTTCCAACGAGTGGCGAACGCTCGTCCGGTGTCAGAAACCACTGGAAATGCACTTGCAGCGAAGGAAATGGGCTGAGCTCGAGGACTTCCGGTGCTCGTCCCAAGAAAACGCGAGCGGGAATGCCCCGGACTCAGTTTTCTCGTCCTGGGGTAAAAAGCGGTCCCCCGACGGTTTCTTCCCTTTGCTCCGTATTGGTCATAAGTCTTTCGATCTTCGGGTCTCGTGCTCCGAGGACTTCAACCCACACTCCTGGCATGCTCCCTGACACGTTTTCCGGAGGTATGGGTCGGGAAGCGAGCTCGTTGGAGGGAGAACTGTGGTGCGACCCAAAACGGTCCAAAAGATGGCCGAAGCTTCCAACGAGTGGCGAACGCTCGTCCGGTGTCAGAAACCACTGGAAATGCACTTGCAGCGAAGGAAACGGGCTGAGCTCGAGGACTTCCGGTGCTCGTCCCAAGAAAACGCGAGCGGGAATGCCCCGGACTCAGTTTTCTCGTCCTGGGGTAAAAAGCGGTCCCCCCGACGGTTTCTTCCCTTTGCTCCGTATTGGTCATAAGTCTTTCGATCTTCGGGTCTCGTGCTCCGAGGACTTCAACCCACACTCCTGGCATGCTCCCTGACACGTTTTCCGGAGGTATGGGTCGGGAAGCGAGCTCGTTGGAGGGAGAACTGTGGTGCGACCCAAAACGGTCCAAAAGATGGCCGAAGCTTCCAACGAGTGGCGAACGCTCGTCCGGTGTCAGAAACCACTGGAAATGCACTTGCAGCGAAGGAAACGGGCTGAGCTCGAGGACTTCCGGTGCTCGTCCCAAGAAAACGCGAGCGGGAATGCCCCGGACTCAGTTTTCTCGTCCTGGGGTAAAAAGCGGTCCCCCGACGGTTTCTTCCCTTTGCTCCGTATTGGTCATAAGTCTTTCGATCTTCGGGTCTCGTGCTCCGAGGACTTCAACCCACACTCCTGGCATGCTCCCTGACACGTTTTCCGGAGGTATAGGTCGGGAAGCGAGCTCGTTGGAGGGAGAACTGTGGTGCGACCCAAAACGGTCCAAAAGATGGCCGAAGCTTCCAACGAGTGGCGAACGCTCGTCCGGTGTCAGAAACCACTGGAAATGCACTTGCAGCGAAGGAAACGGGCTGAGCTCGAGGATTTCCAGTGCTCGTCCCAAGAAAACGCGAGCGGGAATGCCCCGGACTCAGTTTTCTCGTCCTGGGGTAAAAAGCGGTCCCCCGACGGTTTCTTCCCTTTGCTCCGTATTGGTCATAAGTCTTTCGATCTTCGGGTCTCGTGCTCCGAGGACTTCAACCCACACTCCTGGCATGCTCCCTGACACGTTTTCCGGAGGTATAGGTCGGGAAGCGAGCTCGTTGGAGGGAGAACTGTGGTGCGACCCAAAACGGTCCAAAAGATGGCCGAAGCTTCCAACGAGTGGCGAACGCTCGTCCGGTGTCAGAAACCACTGGAAATGCACTTGCAGCGAAGGAAACGGGCTGAGCTCGAGGTCTTCCGGTGCTCGTCCCAAGAAACCACGAGCGGGAATGCCCCGGACTCAGTTTTCTCGTCCTGGGGTAAAAAGCAGTCCCCCGACGGTTTCTTCCCTTTGCTCCGTATTGGTCATAAGTCTTTCGATCTTCGGGTCTCGTGCTCCGAGGACTTCAACCCACACTCCTGGCATGCTCCCTGACACGTTTTCCGGAGGTATAGGTCGGGAAGCGAGCTCGTTGGAGGGAGAACTTTGGTGCGACCCAAAACGGTCCAAAAGATGGCCGAAGCTTCCAACGAGTGGCGAACGCTCGTCCGGTGTCAGAAACCACTGGAAATGCACTTGCAGCAAAGGAAACGGGCTGAGCTCGAGGACTTCCGGTGCTCGTCCCAAGAAAACGCGAGCGGGAATGCCCCGGACTCAGTTTTCTCGTCCTGGGGTAAAAAGCGGTCCCCCGACGGTTTCTTCCCTTTGCTCCGTATTGGTCATAAGTCTTTCGATCTTCGGGTCTCGTGCTCCGAGGACTTCAACCCACACTCCTGGCATGCTCCCTGACACATTTTCCGGAGGTATAGGTCGGGAAGCGAGCTCGTTGGAGGGAGAACTGTGGTGCGACCCAAAACGGTCCAAAAGATGGCCGAAGCTTCCAACGAGTGGCGAACACTCGTCCTGTGTCAGAAACCACTGGAAATGCACTTGCAGCGAAGGAAACGAGCTGAGCTCGAGGACTTCCGGTGCTCGTCCCAAGAAAACGCGAGCGGGAATGCCCCGGACTCAGTTTTCTCGTCCTGGGGCAAAAAGCGGTCCCCCGACGGTTTCTTCCCTTTGCTCCGTATTGGTCATAAGTCTTTCGATCTTCGGGTCTCGTGCTCCGAGGACTTCAACCCACACTCCTGGCATGCTCCCTGACACGTTTTCTGGAGGTATAGGTCGGGAAGCGAGCTCGTTGGAGGGAGAACTGTGGTGCGACCCAAAACGGTCCAAAAGATGGCCGAAGCTTCCAACGAGTGGCGAACGCTCGTCCGGTGTCAGAAACCACTGGAAATGCACTTGCAGCGAAGGAAACGGGCTGAGCTCGAGGACTTCCGGTGCTCGTCCCAAGAAACCACGAGCGGGAATGCCCCGGACTCAGTTTTCTCGTCCTGGGGCAAAAAGCAGTCCCCCGACGGTTTCTTCCCTTTCCTCCGTATTGGTCATAAGTCTTTCGATCTTCGGGTCTCGTGCTCCGAGGACTTCAACCCACACTCCTGGCATGCTCCCTGACACGTTTTCCGGAGGTATAGGTCGGGAAGCGAGCTCGTTGGAGGGAGAACTGTGGTGCGACCCAAAACGGTCCAAAAGATGGCCGAAGCTTCCAACGAGTGGCGAACGCTCGTCCGGTGTCAGAAACCACTGGAAATGCACTTGCAGCGAAGGAAACGGGCTGAGCTCGAGGACTTCCGGTGCTCGTCCCAAGAAAACGCGAGCGGGAATGCCCCGGACTCAGTTTTCTCGTCTTGGGGTAAAAAGCGGTCCCCCGACGGTTTCTTCCCTTTGCTCCGTATTGGTCATAAGTCTTTCGATCTTCGGGTCTCGTGCTCCGAGGACTTCAACCCACACTCCTGGCATGCTCCCTGACACGTTTTCCGGAGGTATGGGTCGGGAAGCGAGCTCGTTGGAGGGAGAACTGTGGTGCGACCCAAAACGGTCCAAAAGATGGCCGAAGCTTCCAACGAGTGGCGAACGCTCGTCCGGTGTCAGAAACCACTGGAAATGCACTTGCAGCGAAGGAAACGGGCTGAGCTCGAGGACTTCCGGTGCTCGTCCCAAGAAAACGCGAGCGGGAATGCCCCGGACTCAGTTTTCTCGTCCTGGGGTAAAAAGCGGTCCCCCGACGGTTTCTTCCCTTTGCTCCGTATTGGTCATAAGTCTTTCGATCTTCGGGTCTCGTGCTCCGAGGACTTCAACCCACACTCCTGGCATGCTCCCTGACACGTTTTCCGGAGGTATGGGTCGGGAAGCGAGCTCGTTGGAGGGAGAACTGTGGTGCGACCCAAAACGGTCCAAAAGATGGCCGAAGCTTCCAACGAGTGGCGAACGCTCGTCCGGTGTCAGAAACCACTGGAAATGCACTTGCAGCGAAGGAAACGGGCTGAGCTCGAGGACTTCCGGTGCTCGTCCCAAGAAAACGCGAGCGGGAATGCCCCGGACTCAGTTTTCTCGTCCTGGGGTAAAAAGCGGTCCCCCGACGGTTTCTTCCCTTTGCTCCGTATTGGTCATAAGTCTTTCGATCTTCGGGTCTCGTGCTCCGAGGACTTCAACCCACACTCCTGGCATGCTCCCTGACACGTTTTCCGGAGGTATAGGTCGGGAAGCGAGCTCGTTGGAGGGAGAACTGTGGTGCGACCCAAAACGGTCCAAAAGATGGCCGAAGCTTCCAACGAGTGGCGAACGCTCGTCCGGTGTCAGAAACCACTGGAAATGCACTTGCAGCGAAGGAAATGGGCTGAGCTCGAGGACTTCCGGTGCTCGTCCCAAGAAAACGCGAGCGGGAATGCCCCGGACTCAGTTTTCTCGTCCTGGGGTAAAAAGCGGTCCCCCGACGGTTTCTTCCCTTTGCTCCGTATTGGTCATAAGTCTTTCGATCTTCGGGTCTCGTGCTCCGAGGACTTCAACCCACACTCCTGGCATGCTCCCTGACACGTTTTCCGGAGGTATAGGTCGGGAAGCGAGCTCGTTGGAGGGAGAACTGTGGTGCGACCCAAAACGGTCCAAAAGATGGCCGAAGCTTCCAACGAGTGGCGAACGCTCGTCCGGTGTCAGAAACCACTGGAAATGCACTTGCAGCGAAGGAAACGGGCTGAGCTCGAGGACTTCCGGTGCTCGTCCCAAGAAAACGCGAGCGGGAATGCCCCGGACTCAGTTTTCTCGTCCTGGGGTAAAAAGCGGTCCCCCGACGGTTTCTTCCCTTTGCTCCGTATTGGTCATAAGTCTTTCGATCTTCGGGTCTCGTGCTCCGAGGACTTCAACCCACACTCCTGGCATGCTCCCTGACACGTTTTCCGGAGGTATGGGTCGGGAAGCGAGCTCGTTGGAGGGAGAACTGTGGTGCGACCCAAAACGGTCCAAAAGATGGCCGAAGCTTCCAACGAGTGGCGAACGCTCGTCCGGTGTCAGAAACCACTGGAAATGCACTTGCAGCGAAGGAAACGGGCTGAGCTCGAGGACTTCCGGTGCTCGTCCCAAGAAAACGCGAGCGGGAATGCCCCGGACTCAGTTTTCTCGTCCTGGGGTAAAAAGCGGTCCCCCGACGGTTTCTTCCCTTTGCTCCGTATTGGTCATAAGTCTTTCGATCTTCGGGTCTCGTGCTCCGAGGACTTCAACCCACACTCCTGGCATGCTCCCTGACACGTTTTCCGGAGGTATAGGTCGGGAAGCGAGCTCGTTGGAGGGAGAACTTTGGTGCGACCCAAAACGGTCCAAAAGATGGCCGAAGCTTCCAACGAGTGGCGAACGCTCGTCCGGTGTCAGAAACCACTGGAAATGCACTTGCAGCAAAGGAAACGGGCTGAGCTCGAGGACTTCCGGTGCTCGTCCCAAGAAAACGCGAGCGGGAATGCCCCGGACTCAGTTTTCTCGTCCTGGGGTAAAAAGCGGTCCCCCGACGGTTTCTTCCCTTTGCTCCGTATTGGTCATAAGTCTTTCGATCTTCGGGTCTCGTGCTCCGAGGACTTCAACCCACACTCCTGGCATGCTCCCTGACACGTTTTTCGGAGGTATGGGTCGGGAAGCGAGCTCGTTGGAGGGAGAACTGTGGTGCGACCCAAAACGGTCCAAAAGATGGCCGAAGCTTCCAACGAGTGGCGAACGCTCGTCCGGTGTCAGAAACCACTGGAAATGCACTTGCAGCGAAGTAAACGGGCTGAGCTCGAGGACTTCCGGTGCTCGTCCCAAGAAAACGCGAGCGGGAATGCCCCGGACTCAGTTTTCTCGTCCTGGGGTAAAAAGCGGTCCCCCGACGGTTTCTTCCCTTTGCTCCGTATTGGTCATAAGTCTTTCGATCTTCGGGTCTCGTGCTCCGAGGACTTCAACCCACACTCCTGGCATGCTCCCTGACACGTTTTCCGGAGGTATAGGTCGGGAAGCGAGCTCGTTGGAGGGAGAACTGTGGTGCGACCCAAAACGGTCCAAAAGATGGCCGAAACTTCCAACGAGTGGCGAACGCTCGTCCGGTGTCAGAAACCACTGGAAATGCACTTGCAGCGAAGGAAATGGGCTGAGCTCGAGGACTTCCGGTGCTCGTCCCAAGAAAACGCGAGCGGGAATGCCCCGGACTCAGTTTTCTCGTCCTGGGGTAAAAAGCGGTCCCCCGACGGTTTCTTCCCTTTGCTCCGTATTGGTCATAAGTCTTTCGATCTTCGGGTCTCGTGCTCCGAGGACTTCAACCCACACTCCTGGCATGCTCCCTGACACGTTTTCCGGAGGTATAGGTCGGGAAGCGAGCTCGTTGGAGGGAGAACTGTGGTGCGACCCAAAACGGTCCAAAAGATGGCCGAAGCTTCCAACGAGTGGCGAACGCTCGTCCGGTGTCAGAAACCACTGGAAATGCACTTGCAGCGAAGGAAATGGGCTGAGCTCGAGGACTTCCGGTGCTCGTCCCAAGAAAACGCGAGCGGGAATGCCCCGGACTCAGTTTTCTCGTCCTGGGGTAAAAAGCGGTCCCCCGACGGTTTCTTCCCTTTGCTCCGTATTGGTCATAAGTCTTTCGATCTTCGGGTCTCGTGCTCCGAGGACTTCAACCCACACTCCTGGCATGCTCCCTGACACGTTTTCCGGAGGTATGGGTCGGGAAGCGAGCTCGTTGGAGGGAGAACTGTGGTGCGACCCAAAACGGTCCAAAAGATGGCCGAAGCTTCCAACGAGTGGCGAACGCTCGTCCGGTGTCAGAAACCACTGGAAATGCACTTGCAGCGAAGGAAACGGGCTGAGCTCGAGGACTTCCGGTGCTCGTCCCAAGAAAACGCGAGCGGGAATGCCCCGGACTCAGTTTTCTCGTCCTGGGGTAAAAAGCGGTCCCCCGACGGTTTCTTCCCTTTGCTCCGTATTGGTCATAAGTCTTTCGATCTTCGGGTCTCGTGCTCCGAGGACTTCAACCCACACTCCTGGCATGCTCCCTGACACGTTTTCCGGAGGTATAGGTCGGGAAGCGAGCTCGTTGGAGGGAGAACTGTGGTGCGACCCAAAACGGTCCAAAAGATGGCCGAAGCTTCCAACGAGTGGCGAACGCTCGTCCGGTGTCAAAAACCACTGGAAATGCACTTGCAGCGAAGGAAACGGGCTGAGCTCGAGGACTTCCGGTGCTCGTCCCAAGAAAACGCGAGCGGGAATGCCCCGGACTCAGTTTTCTCGTCCTGGGGTAAAAAGCAGTCCCCCGACGGTTTCTTCCCTTTGCTCCGTATTGGTCATAAGTCTTTCGATCTTCGGGTCTCGTGCTCCGAGGACTTCAACCCACACTCCTGGCATGCTCCCTGATACGTTTTCCGGAGGTATAGGTCGGGAAGCGAGCTCGTTGGAGGGAGAACTTTGGTGCGACCCAAAACGGTCCAAAAGATGGCCGAAGCTTCCAACGAGTGGCGAACGCTCGTCCGGTGTCAGAAACCACTGGAAATGCACTTGCAGCCAAGGAAACGGGCTGAGCTCGAGGACTTCCGGTGCTCGTCCCAAGAAAACGCGAGCGGGAATGCCCCAGACTCAGTTTTCTCGTCCTGGGGTAAAAAGCGGTCCCCCGACGGTTTCTTCCCTTTGCTCCGTATTGGTCATAAGTCTTTCGATCTTCGGGTCTCGTGCTCCGAGGACTTCAACCCACACTCCTGGCATGCTCCCTGACACGTTTTCCGGAGGTATAGGTCGGGAAGCGAGCTCGTTGGAGGGAGAACTGTGGTGCGACCCAAAACGGTCCAAAAGATGGCCGAAGCTTCCAACGAGTGGCGAACGCTCGTCCGGTGTCAAAAACCACTGGAAATGCACTTGCAGCGAAGGAAACGGGCTGAGCTCGAGGACTTCCGGTGCTCGTCCCAAGAAAACGCGAGCGGGAATGCCCCGGACTCAGTTTTCTCGTCCTGGGGTAAAAAGCGGTCCCCCGACGGTTTCTTCCCTTTGCTCCGTATTGGTCATAAGTCTTTCGATCTTCGGGTCTCGTGCTCCGAGGACTTCAACCCACACTCCTGGCATGCTCCCTGATACGTTTTCCGGAGGTATAGGTCGGGAAGCGAGCTCGTTGGAGGGAGAACTTTGGTGCGACCCAAAACGGTCCAAAAGATGGCCGAAGCTTCCAACGAGTGGCGAACGCTCGTCCGGTGTCAGAAACCACTGGAAATGCACTTGCAGCCAAGGAAACGGGCTGAGCTCGAGGACTTCCGGTGCTCGTCCCAAGAAAACGCGAGCGGGAATGCCCCAGACTCAGTTTTCTCGTCCTGGGGTAAAAAGCGGTCCCCCGACGGTTTCTTCCCTTTGCTCCGTATTGGTCATAAGTCTTTCGATCTTCGGGTCTCGTGCTCCGAGGACTTCAACCCACACTCCTGGCATGCTCCCTGACACGTTTTCCGGAGGTATAGGTCGGGAAGCGAGCTCGTTGGAGGGAGAACTGTGGTGCGACCCAAAACGGTCCAAAAGATGGCCGAAGCTTCCAACGAGTGGCGAACGCTCGTCCGGTGTCAAAAACCACTGGAAATGCACTTGCAGCGAAGGAAACGGGCTGAGCTCGAGGACTTCCGGTGCTCGTCCCAAGAAAACGCGAGCGGGAATGCCCCGGACTCAGTTTTCTCGTCCTGGGGTAAAAAGCGGTCCCCCGACGGTTTCTTCCCTTTGCTCCGTATTGGTCATAAGTCTTTCGATCTTCGGGTCTCGTGCTCCGAGGACTTCAACCCACACTCCTGGCATGCTCCCTGATACGTTTTCCGGAGGTATAGGTCGGGAAGCGAGCTCGTTGGAGGGAGAACTGTGGTGCGACCCAAAACGGTCCAAAAGATGGCCGAAGCTTCCAACGAGTGGCGAACGCTCGTCCGGTGTCAGAAACCACTGGAAATGCACTTGCAGCGAAGGAAATGGGCTGAGCTCGAGGACTTCCGGTGCTCGTCCCAAGAAAACGCGAGCGGGAATGCCCCGGACTCAGTTTTCTCGTCCTGGGGTAAAAAGCGGTCCCCCGACGGTTTCTTCCCTTTGCTCCGTATTGGTCATAAGTCTTTCGATCTTCGGGTCTCGTGCTCCGAGGACTTCAACCCACACTCCTGGCATGCTCCCTGACACGTTTTCCGGAGGTATAGGTCGGGAAGCGAGCTCGTTGGAGGGAGAACTGTGGTGCGACCCAAAACGGTCCAAAAGATGGCCGAAGCTTCCAACGAGTGGCGAACGCTCGTCCGGTGTCAGAAACCACTGGAAATGCACTTGCAGCGAAGGAAACGGGCTGAGCTCGAGGACTTCCGGTGCTCGTCCCAAGAAAACGCGAGCGAGAATGCCCCGGACTCAGTTTTCTCGTCCTGGGGTAAAAAGCGGTCCCCCGACGGTTTCTTCCCTTTGTCCGTATTGGTCATAAGTCTTTCGATCTTCGGGTCTCGTGCTCCGAGGACTTCAACCCACACTCCTGGCATGCTTCCTGACACGTTTTCCGGAGGTATAGGTCGGGAAGCGAGCTCGTTGGAGGGAGAACTGTGGTGCGACCCAAAACGGTCCAAAAGATGGCCGAAGCTTTCAACGAGTGGCGAACGCTCGTCCGGTGTCAGAAACCACTGGAAATGCACTTGCAGCGAAGGAAACGGGCTGAGCTCGAGGACTTCCGGTGCTCGTCCCAAGAAAACGCGAGCGGGAATGCCCCGGACTCAGTTTTCTCGTCCTGGGGTAAAAAGCGGTCCCCCGACGGTTTCTTCCCTTTGCTCCGTATTGGTCATAAGTCTTTCGATCTTCGGGTCTCGTGCTCCGAGGACTTCAACCCACACTCCTGGCATGCTCCCTGACACGTTTTCCGGAGGTATAGGTCGGGAAGCGAGCTCGTTGGAGGGAGAACTGTGGTGCGACCCAAAACGGTCCAAAAGATGGCCGAAGCTTCCAACGAGTGGCGAACGCTCGTCCGGTGTCAGAAACCACTGGAAATGCACTTGCAGCGAAGGAAACGGGCTGAGCTCGAGGACTTCCGGTGCTCGTCCCAAGAAAACGCGAGCGGGAATGCCCCGGACTCAGTTTTCTCGTCCTGGGGTAAAAAGCGGTCCCCCGACGGTTTCTTCCCTTTGCTCCGTATTGGTCATAAGTCTTTCGATCTTCGGGTCTCGTGCTCCGAGGACTTCAACCCACACTCCTGGCATGCTCCCTGACACGTTTTCCGGAGGTATAGGTCGGGAAGCGAGCTCGTTGGAGGGAGAACTGTGGTGCGACCCAAAACGGTCCAAAAGATGGCCGAAGCTTCCAACGAGTGGCGAACGCTCGTCCGGTGTCAGAAACCACTGGAAATGCACTTGCAGCGAAGGAAACGGGCTGAGCTCGAGGACTTCCGGTGCTCGTCCCAAGAAAACGCGAGCGGGAATGCCCCGGACTCAGTTTTCTCGTCCTGGGGTAAAAAGCGGTCCCCCGACGGTTTCTTCCCTTTGCTCCGTATTGGTCATAAGTCTTTCGATCTTCGGGTCTCGTGCTCCGAGAACTTCAACCCACACTCCTGGCATGCTCCCTGACACGTTTTCCGGAGGTATAGGTCGGGAAGCGAGCTCGTTGGAGGGAAAACTGTGGTGCGACCCAAAACGGTCCAAAAGATGGCCGAAGCTTCCAACGAGTGGCGAACGCTCGTCCGGTGTCAGAAACCACGCGAAATGCACTTGCAGCGAAGGAAACGGGCTGAGCTCGAGGACTTCCGGTGCTCGTCCCAAGAAAACGCGAGCGGGAATGCCCCGGACTCAGTTTTCTCGTCCTGGGGTTAAAAGCGGTCCCCCGACGGTTTCTTCCCTTTGCTCCGTATTGGTCATAAGTCTTTCGATCTTCGGGTCTCGTGCTCCGAGGACTTCAACCCACACTCCTGGCATGCTCCCTGACACGTTTTCCGGAGGTATAGGTCGGGAAGCGAGCTCGTTGGAGGGAGAACTGTGGTGCGACCCAAAACGGTCCAAAAGATGGCCGAAGCTTCCAACGAGTGGCGAACGCTCGTCCGGTGTCAGAAACCACTGGAAATGCACTTGCAGCGAAGGAAACGGGCTGAGCTCGAGGACTTCCGGTGCTCGTCCCAAGAAAACGCGAGCGGGAATGCCCCGGACTCAGTTTTCTCGTCCTGGGGTAAAAAGCGGTCCCCCGACGGTTTCTTCCCTTTGCTCCGTATTGGTCATAAGTCTTTCGATCTTCGGGTCTCGTGCTCCGAGGACTTCAACCCACACTACTGGCATGCTCCCTGACACGTTTTCCGGAGGTATAGGTCGGGAAGCGAGCTCGTTGGAGGGAGAACTGTGGTGCGACCCAAAACGGTCCAAAAGATGGCCGAAGCTTCCAACGAGTGGCGAACGCTCGTCCGGTGTCAGAAACCACTGGAAATGCACTTGCAGCGAAGGAAACGGGCTGAGCTCGAGGACTTCCGGTGCTCGTCCCAAGAAAACGCGAGCGGGAATGCCCCGGACTCAGTTTTCTCGTCCTGGGGTAAAAAGCGGTCCCCCGACGGTTTCTTCCCTTTGCTCCGTATTGGTCATAAGTCTTTCGATCTTTGGGTCTCGTGCTCCGAGGACTTCAACCCACACTCCTGGCATGCTCCCTGACACGTTTTCCGGAGGTATAGGTCGGGAAGCGAGCTCGTTGGAGGGAGAACTGTGGTGCGACCCAAAACGGTCCAAAAGATGGCCGAAGCTTCCAACGAGTGGCGAACGCTCGTCCGGTGTCAGAAACCACTGGAAATGCACTTGCAGCGAAGGAAACGGGCTGAGCTCGAGGACTTCCGGTGCTCGTCCCAAGAAAACGCGAGCGGGAATGCCCCGGACTCAGTTTTCTCGTCCTGGGGTAAAAAGCGGTCCCCCGACGGTTTCTTCCCTTTGCTCCGTATTGGTCATAAGTCTTTCGATCTTCGGGTCTCGTGCTCCGAGGACTTCAACCCACACTCCTGGCATGCTCCCTGACACGTTTTCCGGAGGTATAGGTCGGGAAGCGAGCTCGTTGGAGGGAGAACTGTGGTGCGACCCAAAACGGTCCAAAAGATGGCCGAAGCTTCCAACGAGTGGCGAACGCTCGTCCGGTGTCAGAAACCACTGGAAATGCACTTGCAGCGAAGGAAACGGGCTGAGCTCGAGGACTTCCGGTGCTCGTCCCAAGAAAACGCGAGCGGGAATGCCCCGGACTCAGTTTTCTCGTCCTGGGGTAAAAAGCGGTCCCCCGACGGTTTCTTCCCTTTGCTCCGTATTGGTCATAAGTCTTTCGATCTTCGGGTCTCGTGCTCCGAGGACTTCAACCCACACTCCTGGCATGCTCCCTGACACGTTTTCCGGAGGTATAGGTCGGGAAGCGAGCTCGTTGGAGGGAGAACTGTGGTGCGACCCAAAACGGTCCAAAAGATGGCCGAAGCTTCCAACGAGTGGCGAACGCTCGTCCGGTGTCAGAAACCACTGGAAATGCACTTGCAGCGAAGGAAACGGGCTGAGCTCGAGGACTTCCGGTGCTCGTCCCAAGAAAACGCGAGCGGGAATGCCCCGGACTCAGTTTTCTCGTCCTGGGGTTAAAAGCGGTCCCCCGACGGTTTCTTCCCTTTGCTCCGTATTGGTCATAAGTCTTTCGATCTTCGGGTCTCGTGCTCCGAGGACTTCAACCCACACTCCTGGCATGCTCCCTGACACGTTTTCCGGAGGTATAGGTCGGGAAGCGAGCTCGTTGGAGGGAGAACTGTGGTGCGACCCAAAACGGTCCAAAAGATGGCCGAAGCTTCCAACGAGTGGCGAACGCTCGTCCGGTGTCAGAAACCACTGGAAATGCACTTGCAGCGAAGGAAACGGGCTGAGCTCGAGGACTTCCGGTGCTCGTCCCAAGAAAACGCGAGCGGGAATGCCCCGGACTCAGTTTTCTCGTCCTGGGGTAAAAAGCGGTCCCCCGACGGTTTCTTCCCTTTGCTCCGTATTGGTCATAAGTCTTTCGATCTTCGGGTCTCGTGCTCCGAGGACTTCAACCCACACTCCTGGCATGCTCCCTGACACGTTTTCCGGAGGTATAGGTCGGGAAGCGAGCTCGTTGGAGGGAGAACTGTGGTGCGACCCAAAACGGTCCAAAAGATGGCCGAAGCTTCCAACGAGTGGCGAACGCTCGTCCGGTGTCAGAAACCACTGGAAATGCACTTGCAGCGAAGGAAACGGGCTGAGCTCGAGGACTTCCGGTGCTCGTCCCAAGAAAACGCGAGCGGGAATGCCCCGGACTCAGTTTTCTCGTCCTGGGGTAAAAAGCGGTCCCCCGACGGTTTCTTCCCTTTGCTCCGTATTGGTCATAAGTCTTTCGATCTTCGGGTCTCGTGCTCCGAGGACTTCAACCCACACTCCTGGCATGCTCCCTGACACGTTTTCCGGAGGTATAGGTCGGGAAGCGAGCTCGTTGGAGGGAGAACTGTGGTGCGACCCAAAACGGTCCAAAAGATGGCCGAAGCTTCGAACGAGTGGCGAACGCTCGTCCGGTGTCAGAAACCACTGGAAATGCACTTGCCGCGAAGGAAACGGGCTGAGCTCGAGGACTTCCGGTGCTCGTCCCAAGAAAACGCGAGCGGGAATGCCCCGGACTCAGTTTTCTCGTCCTGGGGTAAAAAGCGGTCCCCCGACGGTTTCTTCCCTTTGCTCCGTATTGGTCATAAGTCTTTCGATCTTCGGGTCTCGTGCTCCGAGGACTTCAACCCACACTCCTGGCATGCTCCCTGACACGTTTTCCGGAGGTATAGGTCGGGAAGCGAGCTCGTTGGAGGGAGAACTGTGGTGCGACCCAAAACGGTCCAAAAGATGGCCGAAGCTTCCAACGAGTGGCGAACGCTCGTCCGGTGTCAGAAACCACTGGAAATGCACTTGCAGCGAAGGAAACGGGCTGAGCTCGAGGACTTCCGGTGCTCGTCCCAAGAAAACGCGAGCGGGAATGCCCCGGACTCAGTTTTCTCGTCCTGGGGTAAAAAGCGGTCCCCCGACAGTTTCTTCCCTTTGCTCCGTATTGGTCATAAGTCTTTCGATCTTCGGGTCTCGTGCTCCGAGGACTTCAACCCACACTCCTGGCATGCTCCCTGACACGTTTTCCGGAGGTATAGGTCGGCAAGCGAGCTCGTTGGAGGGAGAACTGTGGTGCGACCCAAAACGGTCCAAAAGATGGCCGAAGCTTCCAACGAGTGGCGAACGCTCGTCCGGTGTCATAAACCACTGGAAATGCACTTGCCGCGAAGGAAACGGGCTGAGCTCGAGGACTTCCGGTGCTCGTCCCAAGAAAACGCGAGCGGGAATGCCCCGGACTCAGTTTTCTCGTCCTGGGGTAAAAAGCGGTCCCCCGACGGTTTCTTCCCTTTGCTCCGTATTGGTCATAAGTCTTTCGATCTTCGGGTCTCGTGCTCCGAGGACTTCAACCCACACTCCTGGCATGATCCCTGACACGTTTTCCGGAGGTATAGGTCGGGAAGCGAGCTCGTTGGAGGGAGAACTGTGGTGCGACCCAAAACGGTCCAAAAGATGGCCGAAGCTTCCAACGAGTGGCGAACGCTCGTCCGGTGTCAGAAACCACTGGAAATGCACTTGTAGCAAAGGAAACGGGCTGAGCTCGACGACTTCCGGTGCTCGTCCCAAGAAAACGCGAGCGGGAATGCCCCGGACTCAGTTTTCTCGTCCTGGGGTAAAAAGCGGTCCCCCGACGGTTTCTTCCCTTTGCTCCGTATTGGTCATAAGTCTTTCGACCTTCGGGTCTCGTGCTCCGAGGAGTTCAACCCACACTCCTGGCATGCTCCCTGACACGTTTTCCGGAGGTATAGGTCGGGAAGCGAGCTCGTTGGAGGGAGAACTGTGGTGCGACCCAAAACGGTCCAAAAGATGGCCGAAGCTTCCAACGAGTGGCGAACGCTCGTCCGGTGTCAGAAACCACTGGAAATGCACTTGCAGCGAAGGAAACGGGCTGAGCTCGAGGACTTCCGGTGCTCGTCCCAAGAAAACGCGAGCGGGAATGCCCCGGACTCAGTTTTCTCGTCCTGGGGTAAAAAGCGGTCCCCCGACGGTTTCTTCCCTTTGCTCCGTATTGGTCATAAGTCTTTCGATCTTCGGGTCTCGTGCTCCGAGGACTTCAACCCACACTCCTGGCATGCTCCCTGACACGTTTTCCGGAGGTATAGGTCGGGAAGCGAGCTCGTTGGAGGGAGAACTGTGGTGCGACCCAAAACGGTCCAAAAGATGGCCGAAGCTTCCAACGAGTGGCGAACGCTCGTCCGGTGTCAGAAACCACTGGAAATGCACTTGCAGCGAAGGAAACGGGCTGAGCTCGAGGACTTCCGGTGCTCGTCCCAAGAAAACGCGAGCGGGAATGCCCCGGACTCAGTTTTCTCGTCCTGGGGTAAAAAGCGGTCCCCCGACGGTTTCTTCCCTTTGCTCCGTATTGGTCATAAGTCTTTCGATCTTCGGGTCTCGTGCTCCGAGGACTTCAACCCACACTCCTGGCATGCTCCCTGACACGTTTTCCGGAGGTATAGGTCGGGAAGCGAGCTCGTTGGAGGGAGAACTGTGGTGCGACCCAAAACGGTCCAAAAGATGGCCGAAGCTTCCAACGAGTGGCGAACGCTCGTCCGGTGTCAGAAACCACTGGAAATGCACTTGCAGCGAAGGAAACGGGCTGAGCTCGAGGACTTCCGGTGCTCGTCCCAAGAAAACGCGAGCGGGAATGCCCCGGACTCAGTTTTCTCGTCCTGGGGTAAAAAGCGGTCCCTCGACGGTTTCTTCCCTTTGCTCCGTATTGGTCATAAGTCTTTCGATCTTCGGGTCTCGTGCTCCGAGGACTTCAACCCACACTCCTGGCATGCTCCCTGACACGTTTTCCGGAGGTATAGGTCGGGAAGCGAGCTCGTTAGAGGGAGAACTGTGGTGCGACCCAAAACGGTCCAAAAGATGGCCGAAGCTTCCAACGAGTGGCGAACGCTCGTCCGGTGTCAGAAACCACTGGAAATGCACTTGCAGCGAAGGAAACGGGCTGAGCTCGAGGACTTCCGGTGCTCGTCCCAAGAAAACGCGAGCGGGAATGCCCCGGACTCAGTTTTCTCGTCCTGGGGTAAAAAGCGGTCCCCCGACGGTTTCTTCCCTTTGCTCCGTATTGGTCATAAGTCTTTCGATCTTCGGGTCTCGTGCTCCGAGGACTTCAACCCACACTCCTGGCATGCTCCCGGACACGTTTTCCGGAGGTATAGGTCGGGAAGCGAGCTCGTTGGAGGGAGAACTGTGGTGCGACCCAAAACGGTCCAAAAGATGGCCGAAGCTTCCAACGAGTGGCGAACGCTCGTCCGGTGTCAGAAACCACTGGAAATGCACTTGCAGCGAAGGAAACGGGCTGAGCTCGAGGACTTCCGGTGCTCGTCCCAAGAAAACGCGAGCGGGAATGCCCCGGACTCAGTTTTCTCGTCCTGGGGTAAAAAGCGGTCCCCCGACGGTTTCTTCCCTTTGCTTCGTATTGGTCATAAGTCTTTCGATCTTCGGGTCTCGTGCTCCGACGACTTCAACCCACACTCCTGGCATGCTCCCTGACACGTTTTCCGGAGGTATAGGTCGGGAAGCGAGCTCGTTGGAGGGAGACCTGTGGTGCGACCCAAAACGGTCCAAAAGATGGCCGAAGCTTCCAACGAGTGGCGAACGCTCGTCCAGTGTCAGAAACCACTGGAAATGCACTTGCAGCGAAGGAAACGGGCTGAGCTCGAGGACTTCCGGTGCTCGTCCCAAGAAAACGCGAGCGGGAATGCCCCGGACTCAGTTTTCTCGTCCTGGGGTAAAAAGCGGTCCCCCGACGGTTTCTTCCCTTTGCTCCGTATTGGTCATAAGTCTTTCGATCTTCGGGTCTCGTGCTCCGAGGACTTCAACCCACACTCCTGGCATGCTCCCTAACACGTTTTCTGGAGGTATAGGTCGGGAAGCGAGCTCGTTGGAGGGAGAACTGTGGTGCGACCCAAAACGGTCCAAAAGATGGCCGAAGCTTCCAACGAGTGGCGAACGCTCGTCCGGTGTCAGAAACCACTGGTAATGCACTTGCAGCGAAGGAAACGGGCTGAGCTCGAGGACTTCCGGTGCTCGTCCCAAGAAAACGCGAGCGGGAATGCCCCGGACTCAGTTTTCTCGTCCTGGGGTAAAAAGCGGTCCCCCGACGGTTTCTTCCCTTTGCTCCGTATTGGTCATAAGTCTTTCGATCTTCGGGTCTCGTGCTCCGAGGACTTCAACCCACACTCCTGGCATGCTCCCTGACACGTTTTCCGGAGGTATAGGTCGGGAAGCGAGCTCGTTGGAGGGAGAACTGTGGTGCGACCCAAAACGGTCCAAAAGATGGCCGAAGCTTCCAACGAGTGGCGAACGCTCGTCCGGTGTCAGAAACCACTGGAAATGCACTTGCAGCGAAGGAAACGGGCTGAGCTCGAGGACTTCTGGTGCTCGTCCCAAGAAAACGCGAGCGGGAATGCCCCGGACTCAGTTTTCTCGTCCTGGGGTAAAAAGCGGTCCCCCGACGGTTTCTTCCCTTTGCTCCGTATTGGTCATAAGTCTTTCGATCTTCGGGTCTCGTGCTCCGAGGACTTCAACCCACACTCCTGGCATGCTCCCTGACACGTTTTCCGGAGGTATCGGTCGGGAAGCGAGCTCGTTGGAGGGAGACCTGTGGTGCGACCCAAAACGGTCCAAAAGATGGCCGAAGCTTCCAACGAGTGGCGAACGCTCGTCCGGTGTCAGAAACCACTGGTAATGCACTTGCAGCGAAGGAAACGGGCTGAGCTCGAGGACTTCCGGTGCTCGTCCCAAGAAAACGCGAGCGGGAATGCCCCGGACTCAGTTTTCTCGTCCTGGGGTAAAAAGCGGTCCCCCGACGGTTTCTTCCCTTTGCTCCGTATTGGTCATAAGTCTTTCGATCTTCGGGTCTCGTGCTCCGAGGACTTCAACCCACACTCCTGGCATGCTCCCTAACACGTTTTCTGGAGGTATAGGTCGGGAAGCGAGCTCGTTGGAGGGAGAACTGTGGTGCGACCCAAAACGGTCCAAAAGATGGCCGAAGCTTCCAACGAGTGGCGAACGCTCGTCCGGTGTCAGAAACCACTGGTAATGCACTTGCAGCGAAGGAAACGGGCTGAGCTCGAGGACTTCCGGTGCTCGTCCCAAGAAAACGCGAGCGGGAATGCCCCGGACTCAGTTTTCTCGTCCTGGGGTAAAAAGCGGTCCCCCGACGGTTTCTTCCCTTTGCTCCGTATTGGTCATAAGTCTTTCGATCTTCGGGTCTCGTGCTCCGAGGACTTCAACCCACACTCCTGGCATGCTCCCGGACACGTTTTCCGGAGGTATAGGTCGGGAAGCGAGCTCGTTGGAGGGAGAACTGTGGTGCGACCCAAAACGGTCCAAAAGATGGCCGAAGCTTCCAACGAGTGGCGAACGCTCGTCCGGTGTCAGAAACCACTGGAAATGCACTTGCAGCGAAGGAAACGGGCTGAGCTCGAGGACTTCCGGTGCTCGTCCCAAGAAAACGCGAGCGGGAATGCCCCGGACTCAGTTTTCTCGTCCTGGGGTAAAAAGCGGTCCCCCGACGGTTTCTTCCCTTTGCTCCGTATTGGTCATAAGTCTTTCGATCTTCGGGTCTCGTGCTCCGAGGACTTCAACCCACACTCCTGGCATGATCCCTGACACGTTTTCCGGAGGTATAGGTCGGGAAGCGAGCTCGTTGGAGGGAGAACTGTGGTGCGACCCAAAACGGTCCAAAAGATGGCCGAAGCTTCCAACGAGTGGCGAACGCTCGTCCGGTGTCAGAAACCACTGGAAATGCACTTGTAGCAAAGGAAACGGGCTGAGCTCGACGACTTCCGGTGCTCGTCCCAAGAAAACGCGAGCGGGAATGCCCCGGACTCAGTTTTCTCGTCCTGGGGTAAAAAGCGGTCCCCCGACGGTTTCTTCCCTTTGCTCCGTATTGGTCATAAGTCTTTCGACCTTCGGGTCTCGTGCTCCGAGGAGTTCAACCCACACTCCTGGCATGCTCCCTGACACGTTTTCCGGAGGTATAGGTCGGGAAGCGAGCTCGTTGGAGGGAGAACTGTGGTGCGACCCAAAACGGTCCAAAAGATGGCCGAAGCTTCCAACGAGTGGCGAACGCTCGTCCGGTGTCAGAAACCACTGGAAATGCACTTGCAGCGAAGGAAACGGGCTGAGCTCGAGGACTTCCGGTGCTCGTCCCAAGAAAACGCGAGCGGGAATGCCCCGGACTCAGTTTTCTCGTCCTGGGGTAAAAAGCGGTCCCCCGACGGTTTCTTCCCTTTGCTCCGTATTGGTCATAAGTCTTTCGATCTTCGGGTCTCGTGCTCCGAGGACTTCAACCCACACTCCTGGCATGCTCCCTGACACGTTTTCCGGAGGTATAGGTCGGGAAGCGAGCTCGTTGGAGGGAGAACTGTGGTGCGACCCAAAACGGTCCAAAAGATGGCCGAAGCTTCCAACGAGTGGCGAACGCTCGTCCGGTGTCAGAAACCACTGGAAATGCACTTGCAGCGAAGGAAACGGGCTGAGCTCGAGGACTTCCGGTGCTCGTCCCAAGAAAACGCGAGCGGGAATGCCCCGGACTCAGTTTTCTCGTCCTGGGGTAAAAAGCGGTCCCCCGACGGTTTCTTCCCTTTGCTCCGTATTGGTCATAAGTCTTTCGATCTTCGGGTCTCGTGCTCCGAGGACTTCAACCCACACTCCTGGCATGCTCCCTGACACGTTTTCCGGAGGTATAGGTCGGGAAGCGAGCTCGTTGGAGGGAGAACTGTGGTGCGACCCAAAACGGTCCAAAAGATGGCCGAAGCTTCCAACGAGTGGCGAACGCTCGTCCGGTGTCAGAAACCACTGGAAATGCACTTGCAGCGAAGGAAACGGGCTGAGCTCGAGGACTTCCGGTGCTCGTCCCAAGAAAACGCGAGCGGGAATGCCCCGGACTCAGTTTTCTCGTCCTGGGGTAAAAAGCGGTCCCTCGACGGTTTCTTCCCTTTGCTCCGTATTGGTCATAAGTCTTTCGATCTTCGGGTCTCGTGCTCCGAGGACTTCAACCCACACTCCTGGCATGCTCCCTGACACGTTTTCCGGAGGTATAGGTCGGGAAGCGAGCTCGTTAGAGGGAGAACTGTGGTGCGACCCAAAACGGTCCAAAAGATGGCCGAAGCTTCCAACGAGTGGCGAACGCTCGTCCGGTGTCAGAAACCACTGGAAATGCACTTGCAGCGAAGGAAACGGGCTGAGCTCGAGGACTTCCGGTGCTCGTCCCAAGAAAACGCGAGCGGGAATGCCCCGGACTCAGTTTTCTCGTCCTGGGGTAAAAAGCGGTCCCCCGACGGTTTCTTCCCTTTGCTCCGTATTGGTCATAAGTCTTTCGATCTTCGGGTCTCGTGCTCCGAGGACTTCAACCCACACTCCTGGCATGCTCCCGGACACGTTTTCCGGAGGTATAGGTCGGGAAGCGAGCTCGTTGGAGGGAGAACTGTGGTGCGACCCAAAACGGTCCAAAAGATGGCCGAAGCTTCCAACGAGTGGCGAACGCTCGTCCGGTGTCAGAAACCACTGGAAATGCACTTGCAGCGAAGGAAACGGGCTGAGCTCGAGGACTTCCGGTGCTCGTCCCAAGAAAACGCGAGCGGGAATGCCCCGGACTCAGTTTTCTCGTCCTGGGGTAAAAAGCGGTCCCCCGACGGTTTCTTCCCTTTGCTTCGTATTGGTCATAAGTCTTTCGATCTTCGGGTCTCGTGCTCCGACGACTTCAACCCACACTCCTGGCATGCTCCCTGACACGTTTTCCGGAGGTATAGGTCGGGAAGCGAGCTCGTTGGAGGGAGACCTGTGGTGCGACCCAAAACGGTCCAAAAGATGGCCGAAGCTTCCAACGAGTGGCGAACGCTCGTCCAGTGTCAGAAACCACTGGAAATGCACTTGCAGCGAAGGAAACGGGCTGAGCTCGAGGACTTCCGGTGCTCGTCCCAAGAAAACGCGAGCGGGAATGCCCCGGACTCAGTTTTCTCGTCCTGGGGTAAAAAGCGGTCCCCCGACGGTTTCTTCCCTTTGCTCCGTATTGGTCATAAGTCTTTCGATCTTCGGGTCTCGTGCTCCGAGGACTTCAACCCACACTCCTGGCATGATCCCTGACACGTTTTCCGGAGGTATAGGTCGGGAAGCGAGCTCGTTGGAGGGAGAACTGTGGTGCGACCCAAAACGGTCCAAAAGATGGCCGAAGCTTCCAACGAGTGGCGAACGCTCGTCCGGTGTCAGAAACCACTGGAAATGCACTTGTAGCAAAGGAAACGGGCTGAGCTCGACGACTTCCGGTGCTCGTCCCAAGAAAACGCGAGCGGGAATGCCCCGGACTCAGTTTTCTCGTCCTGGGGTAAAAAGCGGTCCCCCGACGGTTTCTTCCCTTTGCTCCGTATTGGTCATAAGTCTTTCGACCTTCGGGTCTCGTGCTCCGAGGAGTTCAACCCACACTCCTGGCATGCTCCCTGACACGTTTTCCGGAGGTATAGGTCGGGAAGCGAGCTCGTTGGAGGGAGAACTGTGGTGCGACCCAAAACGGTCCAAAAGATGGCCGAAGCTTCCAACGAGTGGCGAACGCTCGTCCGGTGTCAGAAACCACTGGAAATGCACTTGCAGCGAAGGAAACGGGCTGAGCTCGAGGACTTCCGGTGCTCGTCCCAAGAAAACGCGAGCGGGAATGCCCCGGACTCAGTTTTCTCGTCCTGGGGTAAAAAGCGGTCCCCCGACGGTTTCTTCCCTTTGCTCCGTATTGGTCATAAGTCTTTCGATCTTCGGGTCTCGTGCTCCGAGGACTTCAACCCACACTCCTGGCATGGTCCCTGACACGTTTTCCGGAGGTATAGGTCGGGAAGCGAGCTCGTTGGAGGGAGAACTGTGGTGCGACCCAAAACGGTCCAAAAGATGGCCGAAGCTTCCAACGAGTGGCGAACGCTCGTCCGGTGTCAGAAACCACTGGAAATGCACTTGCAGCGAAGGAAACGGGCTGAGCTCGAGGACTTCCGGTGCTCGTCCCAAGAAAACGCGAGCGGGAATGCCCCGGACTCAGTTTTCTCGTCCTGGGGTAAAAAGCGGTCCCCCGACGGTTTCTTCCCTTTGCTCCGTATTGGTCATAAGTCTTTCGATCTTCGGGTCTCGTGCTCCGAGGACTTCAACCCACACTCCTGGCATGCTCCCTGACACGTTTTCCGGAGGTATAGGTCGGGAAGCGAGCTCGTTGGAGGGAGAACTGTGGTGCGACCCAAAACGGTCCAAAAGATGGCCGAAGCTTCCAACGAGTGGCGAACGCTCGTCCGGTGTCAGAAACCACTGGAAATGCACTTGCAGCGAAGGAAACGGGCTGAGCTCGAGGACTTCCGGTGCTCGTCCCAAGAAAACGCGAGCGGGAATGCCCCGGACTCAGTTTTCTCGTCCTGGGGTAAAAAGCGGTCCCTCGACGGTTTCTTCCCTTTGCTCCGTATTGGTCATAAGTCTTTCGATCTTCGGGTCTCGTGCTCCGAGGACTTCAACCCACACTCCTGGCATGCTCCCTGACACGTTTTCCGGAGGTATAGGTCGGGAAGCGAGCTCGTTAGAGGGAGAACTGTGGTGCGACCCAAAACGGTCCAAAAGATGGCCGAAGCTTCCAACGAGTGGCGAACGCTCGTCCGGTGTCAGAAACCACTGGAAATGCACTTGCAGCGAAGGAAACGGGCTGAGCTCGAGGACTTCCGGTGCTCGTCCCAAGAAAACGCGAGCGGGAATGCCCCGGACTCAGTTTTCTCGTCCTGGGGTAAAAAGCGGTCCCCCGACGGTTTCTTCCCTTTGCTCCGTATTGGTCATAAGTCTTTCGATCTTCGGGTCTCGTGCTCCGAGGACTTCAACCCACACTCCTGGCATGCTCCCGGACACGTTTTCCGGAGGTATAGGTCGGGAAGCGAGCTCGTTGGAGGGAGAACTGTGGTGCGACCCAAAACGGTCCAAAAGATGGCCGAAGCTTCCAACGAGTGGCGAACGCTCGTCCGGTGTCAGAAACCACTGGAAATGCACTTGCAGCGAAGGAAACGGGCTGAGCTCGAGGACTTCCGGTGCTCGTCCCAAGAAAACGCGAGCGGGAATGCCCCGGACTCAGTTTTCTCGTCCTGGGGTAAAAAGCGGTCCCCCGACGGTTTCTTCCCTTTGCTTCGTATTGGTCATAAGTCTTTCGATCTTCGGGTCTCGTGCTCCGACGACTTTAACCCACACTCCTGGCATGCTCCCTGACACGTTTTCCGGAGGTATAGGTCGGGAAGCGAGCTCGTTGGAGGGAGACCTGTGGTGCGACCCAAAACGGTCCAAAAGATGGCCGAAGCTTCCAACGAGTGGCGAACGCTCGTCCAGTGTCAGAAACCACTGGAAATGCACTTGCAGCGAAGGAAACGGGCTGAGCTCGAGGACTTCCGGTGCTCGTCCCAAGAAAACGCGAGCGGGAATGCCCCGGACTCAGTTTTCTCGTCCTGGGGTAAAAAGCGGTCCCCCGACGGTTTCTTCCCTTTGCTCCGTATTGGTCATAAGTCTTTCGATCTTCGGGTCTCGTGCTCCGAGGACTTCAACCCACACTCCTGGCATGCTCCCTAACACGTTTTCTGGAGGTATAGGTCGGGAAGCGAGCTCGTTGGAGGGAGAACTGTGGTGCGACCCAAAACGGTCCAAAAGATGGCCGAAGCTTCCAACGAGTGGCGAACGCTCGTCCGGTGTCAGAAACCACTGGTAATGCACTTGCAGCGAAGGAAACGGGCTGAGCTCGAGGACTTCCGGTGCTCGTCCCAAGAAAACGCGAGCGGGAATGCCCCGGACTCAGTTTTCTCGTCCTGGGGTAAAAAGCGGTCCCCCGACGGTTTCTTCCCTTTGCTCCGTATTGGTCATAAGTCTTTCGATCTTCGGGTCTCGTGCTCCGAGGACTTCAACCCACACTCCTGGCATGCTCCCTGACACGTTTTCCGGAGGTATAGGTCGGGAAGCGAGCTCGTTGGAGGGAGAACTGTGGTGCGACCCAAAACGGTCCAAAAGATGGCCGAAGCTTCCAACGAGTGGCGAACGCTCGTCCGGTGTCAGAAACCACTGGAAATGCACTTGCAGCGAAGGAAACGGGCTGAGCTCGAGGACTTCCGGTGCTCGTCCCAAGAAAACGCGAGCGGGAATGCCCCGGACTCAGTTTTCTCGTCCTGGGGTAAAAAGCGGTCCCCCGACGGTTTCTTCCCTTTGCTCCGTATTGGTCATAAGTCTTTCGATCTTCGGGTCTCGTGCTCCGAGGACTTCAACCCACACTCCTGGCATGCTCCCTGACACGTTTTCCGGAGGTATCGGTCGGGAAGCGAGCTCGTTGGAGGGAGACCTGTGGTGCGACCCAAAACGGTCCAAAAGATGGCCGAAGCTTCCAACGAGTGGCGAACGCTCGTCCGGTGTCAGAAACCACTGGTAATGCACTTGCAGCGAAGGAAACGGGCTGAGCTCGAGGACTTCCGGTGCTCGTCCCAAGAAAACGCGAGCGGGAATGCCCCGGACTCAGTTTTCTCGTCCTGGGGTAAAAAGCGGTCCCCCGACGGTTTCTTCCCTTTGCTCCGTATTGGTCATAAGTCTTTCGATCTTCGGGTCTCGTGCTCCGAGGACTTCAACCCACACTCCTGGCATGCTCCCTAACACGTTTTCTGGAGGTATAGGTCGGGAAGCGAGCTCGTTGGAGGGAGAACTGTGGTGCGACCCAAAACGGTCCAAAAGATGGCCGAAGCTTCCAACGAGTGGCGAACGCTCGTCCGGTGTCAGAAACCACTGGTAATGCACTTGCAGCGAAGGAAACGGGCTGAGCTCGAGGACTTCCGGTGCTCGTCCCAAGAAAACGCGAGCGGGAATGCCCCGGACTCAGTTTTCTCGTCCTGGGGTAAAAAGCGGTCCCCCGACGGTTTCTTCCCTTTGCTCCGTATTGGTCATAAGTCTTTCGATCTTCGGGTCTCGTGCTCCGAGGACTTCAACCCACACTCCTGGCATGCTCCCGGACACGTTTTCCGGAGGTATAGGTCGGGAAGCGAGCTCGTTGGAGGGAGAACTGTGGTGCGACCCAAAACGGTCCAAAAGATGGCCGAAGCTTCCAACGAGTGGCGAACGCTCGTCCGGTGTCAGAAACCACTGGAAATGCACTTGCAGCGAAGGAAACGGGCTGAGCTCGAGGACTTCCGGTGCTCGTCCCAAGAAAACGCGAGCGGGAATGCCCCGGACTCAGTTTTCTCGTCCTGGGGTAAAAAGCGGTCCCCCGACGGTTTCTTCCCTTTGCTCCGTATTGGTCATAAGTCTTTCGATCTTCGGGTCTCGTGCTCCGAAGACTTCAACCCACACTCCTGGCATGCTCCCTGACACGTTTTCCGGAGGTATCGGTCGGGAAGCGAGCTCGTTGGAGGGAGAACTGTGGTGCGACCCAAAACGGTCCAAAAGATGGCCGAAGCTTCCAACGAGTGGCGAACGCTCGTCCGGTGTCAGAAACCACTGGAAATGCACTTGCAGCGAAGGAAAGGGCTGAGCTCGAGGACTTCCGGTGCTCGTCCCAAGAAAACGCGAGCGGGAATGCCCCGGACTCAGTTTTCTCGTCCTGGGGTAAAAAGCGGTCCCCCGACGGTTTCTTCCCTTTGCTCCGTATTGGTCATAAGTCTTTCGATCTTCGGGTCTCGTGCTCCGAGGACTTCAACCCACACTCCTGGCATGCTCCCTGACACGTTTTCCGGAGGTATAGGTCGGGAAGCGAGCTCGTTGGAGGGAGAACTGTGGTGCGACCCAAAACGGTCCAAAAGATGGCCGAAGCTTCCAACGAGTGGCGAACGCTCGTCCGGTGTCAGAAACCACTGAAAATGCACTTGCAGCGAAGGAAACGGGCTGAGCTCGAGGACTTCCGGTGCTCGTCCCAAGAAAACGCGAGCGGGAATGCCCCGGACTCAGTTTTCTCGTCCTGGGGTAAAAAGCGGTCCCCCGACGGTTTCTTCCCTTTGCTCCGTATTGGTCATAAGTCTTTCGATCTTCGGGTCTCGTGCTCCGAGGACTTCAACCCACACTCCTGGCATGCTCCCTGACACGTTTTCCGGAGGTATAGGTCGGGAAGCGAGCTCGTTGGAGGGAGAACTGTGGTGCGACCCAAAACGGTCCAAAAGATGGCCGAAGCTTCCAACGAGTGGCGAACGCTCGTCCGGTGTCAGAAACCACTGGAAATGCACTTGCAGCGAAGGAAACGGGCTGAGCTCGAGGACTTCCGGTGCTCGTCCCAAGAAAACGCGAGCGGGAATGCCCCGGACTCAGTTTTCTCGTCCTGGGGTAAAAAGCGGTCCCCCGACGGTTTCTTCCCTTTGCTCCGTATTGGTCATAAGTCTTTCGATCTTCGGGTCTCGTGCTCCGAGGACTTCAACCCACACTCCTGGCATGCTCCCTGACACGTTTTCCGGAGGTATAGGTCGGGAAGCGAGCTCGTTGGAGGGAGAACTGTGGTGCGACCCAAAACGGTCCAAAAGATGGCCGAAGCTTCCAACGAGTGGCGAACGCTCGTCCGGTGTCAGAAACCACTGGAAATGCACTTGCAGCGAAGGAAAGGGCTGAGCTCGAGGACTTCCGTTGCTCGTCCCAAGAAAACGCGAGCGGGAATGCCCCGGACTCAGTTTTCTCGTCCTGGGGTAAAAAGCGGTCCCCCGACGGTTTCTTCCCTTTGCTCCGTATTGGTCATAAGTCTTTCGATCTTCGGGTCTCGTGCTCCGAGGACTTCAACCCACACTCCTGGCATGCTCCCTGACACGTTTTCCGGAGGTATAGGTCGGGAAGCGAGCTCGTTGGAGGGAGAACTGTGGTGCGACCCAAAACGGTCCAAAAGATGGCCGAAGCTTCCAACGAGTGGCGAACGCTCGTCCGGTGTCAGAAACCACTGAAAATGCACTTGCAGCGAAGGAAACGGGCTGAGCTCGAGGACTTCCGGTGCTCGTCCCAAGAAAACGCGAGCGGGAATGCCCCGGACTCAGTTTTCTCGTCCTGGGGTAAAAAGCGGTCCCCCGACGGTTTCTTCCCTTTGCTCCGTATTGGTCATAAGTCTTTCGATCTTCGGGTCTCGTGCTCCGAGGACTTCAACCCACACTCCTGGCATGCTCCCTGACACGTTTTCCGGAGGTATAGGTCGGGAAGCAAGCTCGTTGGAGGGAGAACTGTGGTGCGACCCAAAACGGTCCAAAAGATGGCCGAAGCTTCCAACGAGTGGCGAACGCTCGTCCGGTGTCAGAAACCACTGGAAATGCACTTGCAGCGAAGGAAACGGGCTGAGCTCGAGGACTTCCGGTGCTCGTCCCAAGAAAACGCGAGCGGGAATGCCCCGGACTCAGTTTTCTCGTCCTGGGGTAAAAAGCGGTCCCCCGACGGTTTCTTCCCTTTGCTCCGTATTGGTCATAAGTCTTTCGATCTTCGGGTCTCGTGCTCCGAGGACTTCAACCCACACTCCTGGCATGCTCCCTGACACGTTTTCCGGAGGTATAGGTCGGGAAGCGAGCTCGTTGGAGGGAGAACTGTGGTGCGACCCAAAACGGTCCAAAAGATGGCCGAAGCTTCCAACGAGTGGCGAACGCTCGTCCGGTGTCAGAAACCACTGGAAATGCACTTGCAGCGAAGGAAAGGGCTGAGCTCGAGGACTTCCGGTGCTCGTCCCAAGAAAACGCGAGCGGGAATGCCCCGGACTCAGTTTTCTCGTCCTGGGGTAAAAAGCGGTCCCCCGACGGTTTCTTCCCTTTGCTCCGTATTGGTCATAAGTCTTTCGATCTTCGGGTCTCGTGCTCCGAGGACTTCAACCCACACTCCTGGCATGCTCCCTGACACGTTTTCCGGAGGTATAGGTCGGGAAGCGAGCTCGTTGGAGGGAGAACTGTGGTGCGACCCAAAACGGTCCAAAAGATGGCCGAAGCTTCCAACGAGTGGCGAACGCTCGTCCGGTGTCAGAAACCACTGGAAATGCACTTGCAGCGAAGGAAAGGGCTGAGCTCGAGGACTTCCGGTGCTCGTCCCAAGAAAACGCGAGCGGGAATGCCCCGGACTCAGTTTTCTCGTCCTGGGGTAAAAAGCGGTCCCCCGACGGTTTCTTCCCTTTGCTCCGTATTGGTCATAAGTCTTTCGATCTTCGGGTCTCGTGCTCCGAGGACTTCAACCCACACTCCTGGCATGCTCCCTGACACGTTTTCCGGAGGTATAGGTCGGGAAGCGAGCTCGTTGGAGGGAGAACTGTGGTGCGACCCAAAACGGTCCAAAAGATGGCCGAAGCTTCCAACGAGTGGCGAACGCTCGTCCGGTGTCAGAAACCACTGAAAATGCACTTGCAGCGAAGGAAACGAGCTGAGCTCGAGGACTTCCGGTGCTCGTCCCAAGAAAACGCGAGCGGGAATGCCCCGGACTCAGTTTTCACGTCCTGGGGTAAAAAGCGGTCCCCCGACGGTTTCTTCCCTTTGCTCCGTATTGGTCATAAGTCTTTCGATCTTCGGGTCTCGTGCTCCGAGGACTTCAACCCACACTCCTGGCATGCTCCCTGACACGTTTTCCGGAGGTATAGGTCGGGAAGCGAGCTCGTTGGAGGGAGAACTGTGGTGCGACCCAAAACGGTCCAAAAGATGGCCGAAGCTTCCAACGAGTGGCGAACGCTCGTCCGGTGTCAGAAACCACTGGAAATGCACTTGCAGCGAAGGAAACGGGCTGAGCTCGAGGACTTCCGGTGCTCGTCCCAAGAAAACGCGAGCGGGAATGCCCCGGACTCAGTTTTCTCGTCCTGGGGTAAAAAGCGGTCCCCTGACGGTTTCTTCCCTTTGCTCCGTATTGGTCATAAGTCTTTCGATCTTCGGGTCTCGTGCTCCGAGGACTTCAACCCACACTCCTGGCATGCTCCCTGACACGTTTTCCGGAGGTATAGGTCGGGAAGCGAGCTCGTTGGAGGGAGAACTGTGGTGCGACCCAAAACGGTCCAAAAGATGGCCGAAGCTTCCAACGAGTGGCGAACGCTCGTCCGGTGTCAGAAACCACTGGAAATGCACTTGCAGCGAAGGAAAGGGCTGAGCTCGAGGACTTCCGGTGCTCGTCCCAAGAAAACGCGAGCGGGAATGCCCCGGACTCAGTTTTCTCGTCCTGGGGTAAAAAGCGGTCCCCCGACGGTTTCTTCCCTTTGCTCCGTATTGGTCATAAGTCTTTCGATCTTCGGGTCTCGTGCTCCGAGGACTTCAACCCACACTCCTGGCATGCTCCCTGACACGTTTTCCGGAGGTATAGGTCGGGAAGCGAGCTCGTTGGAGGGAGAACTGTGGTGCGACCCAAAACGGTCCAAAAGATGGCCGAAGCTTCCAACGAGTGGCGAACGCTCGTCCGGTGTCAGAAACCACTGGAAATGCACTTGCAGCGAAGGAAAGGGCTGAGCTCGAGGACTTCCGGTGCTCGTCCCAAGAAAACGCGAGCGGGAATGCCCCGGACTCAGTTTTCTCGTCATGGGGTAAAAAGCGGTCCCCCGACGGTTTCTTCCCTTTGCTCCGTATTGGTCATAAGTCTTTCGATCTTCGGGTCTCGTGCTCCGAGGACTTCAACCCACACTCCTGGCATGCTCCCTGACACGTTTTCCGGAGGTATAGGTCGGGAAGCGAGCTCGTTGGAGGGAGAACTGTGGTGCGACCCAAAACGGTCCAAAAGATGGCCGAAGCTTCCAACGAGTGGCGAACGCTCGTCCGGTGTCAGAAACCACTGGAAATGCACTTGCAGCGAAGGAAACGGGCTGAGCTCGAGGACTTCCGGTGCTCGTCCCAAGAAAACGCGAGCGGGAATGCCCCGGACTCAGTTTTCTCGTCCTGGGGTAAAAAGCGGTCCCCCGACGGTTTCTTCCCTTTGCTCCGTATTGGTCATAAGTCTTTCGATCTTCGGGTCTCGTGCTCCGAGGACTTCAACCCACACTCCTGGCATGCTCCCTGACACGTTTTCCGGAGGTATAGGTCGGGAAGCGAGCTCGTTGGAGGGAGAACTGTGGTGCGACCCAAAACGGTCCAAAAGATGGCCGAAGCTTCCAACGAGTGGCGAACGCTCGTCCGGTGTCAGAAACCACTGGAAATGCACTTGCAGCGAAGGAAACGGGCTGAGCTCGAGGACTTCCGGTGCTCGTCCCAAGAAAACGCGAGCGGGAATGCCCCGGACTCAGTTTTCTCGTCCTGGGGTAAAAAGCGGTCCCCCGACGGTTTCTTCCCTTTGCTCCGTATTGGTCATAAGTCTTTCGATCTTCGGGTCTCGTGCTCCGAGGACTTCAACCCACACTCCTGGCATGCTCCCTGACACGTTTTCCGGAGGTATAGGTCGGGAAGCGAGCTCGTTGGAGGGAGAACTGTGGTGCGACCCAAAACGGTCCAAAAGATGGCGAAGCTTCCAACGAGTGGCGAACGCTCGTCCGGTGTCAGAAACCACTGGAAATGCACTTGCAGCGAAGGAAAGGGCTGAGCTCGAGGACTTCCGGTGCTCGTCTCAAGAAAACGCGAGCGGGAATGCCCCGGACTCAGTTTTCTCGTCCTAGGGTAAAAAGCGGTCCGCCGACGGTTTCTTCCCTTTGCTCCGTATTGGTCATAAGTCTTTCGATCTTCGGGTCTCGTGCTCCGAGGACTTCAACCCACACTCCTGGCATGCTCCCTGACACGTTTTCCGGAGGTATAGGTCGGGAAGCGAGCTCGTTGGAGGGAGAACTGTGGTGCGACCCAAAACGGTCCAAAAGATGGCCGAAGCTTCCAACGAGTGGCGAACGCTCGTCCGGTGTCAGAAACCACAGGAAATGCACTTGCAGCGAAGGAAACGGGCTGAGCTCGAGGACCTCCGGTGCTCGTCCCAAGAAAACGCGAGCGGGAATGCCCCGGACTCAGTTTTCTCGTCCTGGGGTAAAAAGCGGTCCCCCGACGGTTTCTTCCCTTTGCTCCGTATTGGTCATAAGTCTTTCGATCTTCGGGTCTCGTGCTCCGAGGACTTCAACCCACACTCCTGGCATGCTCCCTGACACGTTTTCCGGAGGTATAGGTCGGGAAGCGAGCTCGTTGGAGGGAGAACTGTGGTGCGACCCAAAACGGTCCAAAAGATGGCCGAAGCTTCCAACGAGTGGCGAACGCTCGTCCGGTGTCAGAAACCACTGGAAATGCACTTGCAGCGAAGGAAACGGGCTGAGCTCGAGGACTTCCGGTGCTCGTCCCAAGAAAACGCGAGCGGGAATGCCCCGGACTCAGTTTTCTCGTCCTGGGGTAAAAAGCAGTCCCCCGACGGTTTCTTCCCTTTGCTCCGTATTGGTCATAAGTCTTTCGATCTTCGGGTCTCGTGCTCCGAGGACTTCAACCCACACTCCTGGCATGCTCCCTGACACGTTTTCCGGAGGTATAGGTCGGGAAGCGAGCTCGTTGGAGGGAGAACTGTGGTGCGACCCAAAACGGTCCAAAAGATGGCCGAAGCTTCCAACGAGTGGCGAACGCTCGTCCGGTGTCAGAAACCACTGGAAATGCACTTGCAGCGAAGGAAAGGGCTGAGCTCGAGGACTTCCGGTGCTCGTCCCAAGAAAACGCGAGCGGGAATGCCCCGGACTCAGTTTTCTCGTCCTGGGGTAAAAAGCGGTCCCCCGACGGCTTCTTCCCTTTGCTCCGTATTGGTCATAAGTCTTTCGATCTTCGGGTCTCGTGCTCCGAGGACTTCAACCCACACTCCTGGCATGCTCCCTGACACGTTTTCCGGAGGTATAGGTCGGGAAGCGAGCTCGTTGGAGGGAGAACTGTGGTGCGACCCAAAACGGTCCAAAAGATGGCCGAAGCTTCCAACGAGTGACGAACGCTCGTCCGGTGTCAGAAACCACTGGAAATGCACTTGCACCGAAGGAAAGGGCTGAGCTCGAGGACTTCCGGTGCTCGTCCCAAGAAAACGCGAGCGGGAATGCCCCGGACTCAGTTTTCTCGTCCTGGGGTAAAAAGCGGTCCCCCGACGGTTTCTTCCCTTTGCTCCGTATTGGTCATAAGTCTTTCGATCTTCGGGTCTCGTGCTCCGAGGACTTCAACCCACACTCCTGGCATGCTCCCTGACACGTTTTCCGGAGGTATAGGTCGGGAAGCGAGCTCGTTGGAGGGAGAACTGTGGTGCGACCCAAAACGGTCCAAAAGATGGCCGAAGCTTCCAACGAGTGGCGAACGCTCGTCCGGTGTCAGAAACCACTGGAAATGCACTTGCAGCGAAGGAAACGGGCTGAGCTCGAGGACTTCCGGTGCTCGTCCCAAGAAAACGCGAGCGGGAATGCCCCGGACTCAGTTTTCTCGTCCTGGGGTAAAAAGCGGTCCCCCGACGGTTTCTTCCCTTTGCTCCGTATTGGTCATAAGTCTTTCGATCTTCGGGTCTCGTGCTCCGAGGACTTCAACCCACACTCCTGGCATGCTCCCTGACACGTTTTTCGGAGGTATAGGTCGGGAAGCGAGCTCGTTGGAGGGAGAACTGTGGTGCGACCCAAAACGGTCCAAAAGATGGCCGAAGCTTCCAACGAGTGGCGAACGCTCGTCCGGTGTCAGAAACCACTGGAAATGCACTTGCAGCGAAGGAAACGGGCTGAGCTCGAGGACTTCCGGTGCTCGTCCCAAGAAAACGCGAGCGGGAATGCCCCGGACTCAGTTTTCTCGTCCTGGGGTAAAAAGCGGTCCCCCGACGGTTTCTTCCCTTTGCTCCGTATTGGTCATAAGTCTTTCGATCTTCGGGTCTCGTGCTCCGAGGACTTCAACCCACACTCCTGGCATGCTCCCTGACACGTTTTCCGGAGGTATAGGTCGAGAAGCGAGCTCGTTGGAGGGAGAACTGTGGTGCGACCCAAAACGGTCCAAAAGATGGCCGAAGCTTCCAACGAGTGGCGAACGCTCGTCCGGTGTCAGAAACCACTGGAAATGCACTTGCAGCGAAGGAAACGGGCTGAGCTCGAGGACTTCCGGTGCTCGTCCCAAGGAAACGCGAGCGGGAATGCCCCGGACTCAGTTTTCTCGTCCTGGGGTAAAAAGCGGTCCCCCGACGGTTTCTTCCCTTTGCTCCGTATTGGTCATAAGTCTTTCGATCTTCGGGTCTCGTGCTCCGAGGACTTCAACCCACACTCCTGGCATGCTCCCTGACACGTTTTCCGGAGGTATAGGTCGGGAAGCGAGCTCGTTGGAGGGAGAACTGTGGTGCGACCCAAAACGGTCCAAAAGATGGCCGAAGCTTCCAACGAGTGGCGAACGCTCGTCCGGTGTCAGAAACCACTGGAAATGCACTTGCAGCGAAGGAAACGGGCTGAGCTCGAGGACTTCCGGTGCTCGTCCCAAGAAAACGCGAGCGGGAATGCCCCGGACTCAGTTTTCTCGTCCTGGGGTAAAAAGCGGTCCCCCGACGGTTTCTTCCCTTTGCTCCGTATTGGTCATAAGTCTTTCGATCTTCGGGTCTCGTGCTCCGAGGACTTCAACCCACACTCCTGGCATGCTCCCTGACACGTTTTCCGGAGGTATAGGTCGGGAAGCGAGCTCGTTGGAGGGAGAACTGTGGTGCGACCCAAAACGGTCCAAAAGATGGCCGAAGCTTCCAACGAGTGGCGAACGTTCGTCCGGTGTCAGAAACCACTGGAAATGCACTTGCAGCGAAGGAAAGGGCTGAGCTCGAGGACTTCCGGTGCTCGTCCCAAGAAAACGCGAGCGGGAATGCCCCGGACTCAGTTTTCTCGTCCTGGGGTAAAAAGCGGTCCCCCGACGGTTTCTTCCCTTTGCTCCGTATTGGTCATAAGTCTTTCGATCTTCGGGTCTCGTGCTCCGAGGACTTCAACCCACACTCCTGGCATGCTCCCTGACACGTTTTCCGGAGGTATAGGTCGGGAAGCGAGCTCGTTGGAGGGAGAACTGTGGTGCGACCCAAAACGGTCCAAAAGATGGCCGAAGATTCCAACGAGTGGCGAACGCTCGTCCGGTGTCAGAAACCACTGGAAATGCACTTGCAGCGAAGGAAACGGGCTGAGCTCGAGGACTTCCGGTGCTCGTCCCAAGAAAACGCGAGCGGGAATGCCCCGGACTCAGTTTTCTCGTCCTGGGGTAAAAAGCGGTCCCCCGACGGTTTCTTCCCTTTGCTCCGTATTGGTCATAAGTCTTTCGATCTTCGGGTCTCGTGCTCCGAGGACTTCAACCCACACTCCTGGCATGCTCCCTGACACGTTTTCCGGAGGTATAGGTCGAGAAGCGAGCTCGTTGGAGGGAGAACTGTGGTGCGACCCAAAACGGTCCAAAAGATGGCCGAAGCTTCCAACGAGTGGCGAACGCTCGTCCGGTGTCAGAAACCACTGGAAATGCACTTGCAGCGAAGGAAACGGGCTGAGCTCGAGGACTTCCGGTGCTCGTCCCAAGAAAACGCGAGCGGGAATGCCCCGGACTCAGTTTTCTCGTCCTGGGGTAAAAAGCGGTCCCCCGACGGTTTCTTCCCTTTGCTCCGTATTGGTCATAAGTCTTTCGATCTTCGGGTCTCGTGCTCCGAGGACTTCAACCCACACTCCTGGCATGCTCCCTGACACGTTTTCCGGAGGTATAGGTCGGGAAGCGAGCTCGTCTGAGGGAGAACTGTGGTGCGACCCAAAACGGTCCAAAAGATGGCCGAAGCTTCCAACGAGTGGCGAACGCTCGTCCGGTGTCAGAAACCACTGGAAATGCACTTGCAGCGAAGGAAACGGGCTGAGCTTGAGGACTTCCGGTGCTCGTCCCAAGAAAACGCGAGCGGGAATGCCCCGGACTCAGTTTTCTCGTCCTGGGGTAAAAAGCGGTCCCCCGACGGTTTCTTCCCTTTGCTCCGTATTGGTCATAAGTCTTTCGATCTTCGGGGCTCGTGCTCCGAGGACTTCAACCCACACTCCTGGCATGCTCCCTGACACGTTTTCCGGAGGTATAGGTCGGGAAGCGAGCTCGTTGGAGGGAGAACTGTGGTGCGACCCAAAACGGTCCAAAAGATGGCCGAAGCTTCCAACGAGTGGCGAACGCTCGTCCGGTGTCAGAAACCACTGGAAATGCACTTGCAGCGAAGGAAACGGGCTGAGCTCGAGGACTTCCGGTGCTCGTCCCAAGAAAACGCGAGCGGGAATGCCCCGGACTCAGTTTTCTCCTCCTGGGGTAAAAGGCGGTCCCCTGACGGTTTCTTCCCTTTGCTCCGTATTGGTCATAAGTCTTTCGATCTTCGGGTCTCGTGCTCCGAGGACTTCAACCCACACTCCTGGCATGCTCCCTGACACGTTTTCCGGAGGTATAGGTCGGGAAGCGAGCTCGTTGGAGGGAGAACTGTGGTGCGACCCAAAACGAGCCAAAAGATGGCCGAAGCTTCCAACGAGTGGCGAACGCTCGTCCGGTGTCAGAAACCACTGGAAATGCACTTGCAGCGAAGGAAACGGGCTGAGCTCGAGGACTTCCGGTGCTCGTCCCAAGAAAACGCGAGCGGGAATGCCCCGGACTCAGTTTTCTCGTCCTGGGGTAAAAGGCGGTCCCCCGACGGTTTCTTCCCTTTGCTCCGTATTGGTCATAAGTCTTTCGATCTTCGGGTCTCGTGCTCCGAGGACTTCAACCCACACTCCTGGCATGCTCCCTGACACGTTTTCCGGAGGTATAGGTCGGGAAGCGAGCTCGTTGGAGGGAGAACTGTGGTGCGACCCAAAACGGTCCAAAAGATGGCCGAAGCTTCCAACGAGTGGCGAACGCTCGTCCGGTGTCAGAAACCACTGGAAATGCACTTGCAGCGAAGGAAACGGGCTGAGCTCGACGACTTCCGGTGCTCGACCCAAGAAAACGCGAGCGGGAATGCCCCGGACTCCGTTTTCTCGTCCTGGGGTAAAAGGCGGTCCCCCGACGGTTTCTTCCCTTTGCTCCGTATTGGTCATTAGTCTTTCGATCTTCGGGTCTCGTGCTCCGAGGACTTCAACCCACACTCCTGGCATGCTCCCTGACACGTTTTCCGGAGGTATAGGTCGGGAAGCGAGCTCGTTGGAGGGAGAACTGTGGTGCGACCCAAAACGGTCCAAAAGATGGCCGAAGCTTCCAACGAGTGGCGAACGCTCGTCCGGTGTCAGAAACCACTGGAAATGCACTTGCAGCGAAGGAAACGGGCTGAGCTCGACGACTTCCGGTGCTCGTCCCAAGAAAACGCGAGCGGGAATGCCCCGGACTCCGTTTTCTCGTCCTGGGGTAAAAGGCGGTCCCCCGACGGTTTCTTCCCTTTGCTCCGTATTGGTCATTAGTCTTTCGATCTTCGGGTCTCGTGCTCCGAGGACTTCAACCCACACTCCTGGCATGCTCCCTGACACGTTTTCCGGAGGTATAGGTCGGGAAGCGAGCTCGTTGGAGGGAGAACTGTGGTGCGACCCAAAACGGTCCAAAAGATGGCCGAAGCTTCCAACGAGTGGCGAACGCTCGTCCGGTGTCAGAAACCACTGGAAATGCACTTGCAGCGAAGGAAACGGGCTGAGCTCGAGGACTTCCGGTGCTCGTCCCAAGAAAACGCGAGCGGGAATGCCCCGGACTCAGTTTTCTCGTCCTGGGGTAAAAGGCGGTCCCCCGACGGTTTCTTCCCTTTGCTCCGTATTGGTCATAAGTCTTTCGATCTTCGGGTCTCGTGCTCCGAGGACTTCAACCCACACTCCTGGCATGCTCCCTGACACGTTTTCCGGAGGTATAGGTCGGGAAGCGAGCTCGTTGGAGGGAGAACTGTGGTGCGACCCAAAACGGTCCAAAAGATGGCCGAAGCTTCCAACGAGTGGCGAACGCTCGTCCGGTGTCAGAAACCACTGGAAATGCACTTGCAGCGAAGGAAACGGGCTGAGCTCGACGACTTCCGGTGCTCGTCCCAAGAAAACGCGAGCGGGAATGCCCCGGACTCCGTTTTCTCGTCCTGGGGTAAAAGGCGGTCCCCCGACGGTTTCTTCCCTTTGCTCCGTATTGGTCATTAGTCTTTTGATCTTCGGGTCTCGTGCTCCGAGGACTTCAACCCACACTCCTGGCATGCTCCCTGACACGTTTTCCGGAGGTATAGGTCGGGAAGCGAGCTCGTTGGAGGGAGAACTGTGGTGCGACCCAAAACGGTCCAAAAGATGGCCGAAGCTTCCAACGAGTGGCGAACGCTCGTCCGGTGTCAGAAACCACTGGAAATGCACTTGCAGCGAAGGAAACGGGCTGAGCTCGAGGACTTCCGGTGCTCGTCCCAAGAAAACGCGAGCGGGAATGCCCCGGACTCAGTTTTCTCGTCCTGGGGTAAAAGGCGGTCCCCCGACGGTTTCTTCCCTTTGCTCCGTATTGGTCATAAGTCTTTCGATCTTCGGGTCTCGTGCTCCGAGGACTTCAACCCACACTCCTGGCATGCTCCCTGACACGTTTTCCGGAGGTATAGGTCGGGAAGCGAGCTCGTTGGAGGGAGAACTGTGGTGCGACCCAAAACGGTCCAAAAGATGGCCGAAGCTTCCAACGAGTGGCGAACGCTCGTCCGGTGTCAGAAACCACTGGAAATGCACTTGCAGCGAAGGAAACGGCCTGAGCTCGAGGACTTCCAGTGCTCGTCCCAAGAAAACGCGAGCGGGAATGCCCCGGACTCAGTTTTCTCGTCCTGGGGTAAAAAGCGGTCCCCCGACGGTTTCTTCCCTTTGCTCCGTATTGGTCATAAGTCTTTCGATCTTCAGGTCTCGTGCTCCGAGGACTTCAACCCACACTCCTGGCATGCTCCCTGACACGTTTTCCGGAGGTATAGGTCGGGAAGCGAGCTCGTTGGAGGGAGAACTGTGGTGCGACCCAAAACGGTCCAAAAGATGGCCGAAGCTTCCAACGAGTGGCGAACGCTCGTCCGGTGTCAGAAACCACTGGAAATGCACTTGCAGCGAAGGAAACGGGCTGAGCTCGAGGACTTCCGGTGCTCGTCCCAAGAAAACGCGAGCGGGAATGCCCCGGACTCAGTTTTCTCGTCCTGGGGTAAAAAGCGGTCCCCCGACGGTTTCTTCCCTTTGCTCCGTATTGGTCATAAGTCTTTCGATCTTCGGGTCTCGTACTCCGAGGACTTCAACCCACACTCCTGGCATGCTCCCTGACACGTTTTCCGGAGGTATAGGTCGGGAAGCGAGCTCGTTGGAGGGAGAACTGTGGTGCGACCCAAAACGGTCCAAAAGATGGCCGAAGCTTCCAACGAGTGGCGAACGCTCGTCCGGTGTCAGAAACCACTGGAAATGCACTTGCAGCGAAGGAAACGGGCTGAGCTCGAGGACTTCCGGTGCTCGTCCCAAGAAAACGCGAGCGGGAATGCCCCGGACTCAGTTTTCTCGTCCTGGGGTAAAAGGCGGTCCCCCGACGGTTTCTTCCCTTTGCTCCGTATTGGTCATAAGTCTTTCGATCTTCGGGTCTCGTACTCCGAGGACTTCAACCCACACTCCTGGCATGCTCCCTGACACGTTTTCCGGAGGTATAGGTCGGGAAGCGAGCTCGTTGGAGGGAGAACTGTGGTGCGACCCAAAACGGTCCAAAAGATGGCCGAAGCTTCCAACGAGTGGCGAACGCTCGTCCGGTGTCAGAAACCACTGGAAATGCACTTGCAGCGAAGGAAACGGGCTGAGCTCGAGGACTTCCAGTGCTCGTCCCAAGAAAACGCGAGCGGGAATGCCCCGGACTCAGTTTTCTCGTCCTGGGGTAAAAAGCGGTCCCCCGACGGTTTCTTCCCTTTGCTCCGTATTGGTCATAAGTCTTTCGATCTTTGGGTCTCGTGCTCCGAGGACTTCAACCCACACTCCTGGCATGCTCCCTGACACGTTTTCCGGAGATATAGGTCGGGAAGCGAGCTCGTTGGAGGGAGAACTGTGGTGCGACCCAAAACGGTCCAAAAGATGGCCGAAGCTTCCAACGAGTGGCGAACGCTCGTCCGGTGTCAGAAACCACTGGAAATGCACTTGCAGCGAAGGAAACGGGCTGAGCTCGACGACTTCCGGTGCTCGTCCCAAGAAAACGCGAGCGGGAATGCCCCGGACTCAGTTTTCTCGTCCTGGGGTAAAAGGCGGTCCCCCGACGGTTTCTTCCCTTTGCTCCGTATTGGTCATTAGTCTTTCGATCTTCGGGTCTCGTGCTCCGAGGACTTCAACCCACACTCCTGGCATGCTCCCTGACACGTTTTCCGGAGGTATAGGTCGGGAAGCGAGCTCGTTGGAGGGAGAACTGTGGTGCGACCCAAAACGGTCCAAAAGATGGCCGAAGCTTCCAACGAGTGGCGAACGCTCGTCCGGTGTCAGAAACCACTGGAAATGCACTTGCAGCGAAGGAAACGGGCTGAGCTCGAGGACTTCCGGTGCTCGTCCCAAGAAAACGCGAGCGGGAATGCCCCGGACTCAGTTTTCTCGTCCTGGGGTAAAAGGCGGTCCCCCGACGGTTTCTTCCCTTTGCTCCGTATTGGTCATAAGTCTTTCGATCTTCGGGTCTCGTGCTCCGAGGACTTCAACCCACACTCCTGGCATGCTCCCTGACACGTTTTCCGGAGGTATAGGTCGGGAAGCGAGCTCGTTGGAGGGAGAACTGTGGTGCGACCCAAAACGGTCCAAAAGATGGCCGAAGCTTCCAACGAGTGGCGAACGCTCGTCCGGTGTCAGAAACCACTGGAAATGCACTTGCAGCGAAGGAAACGGCCTGAGCTCGAGGACTTCCAGTGCTCGTCCCAAGAAAACGCGAGCGGGAATGCCCCGGACTCAGTTTTCTCGTCCTGGGGTAAAAAGCGGTCCCCCGACGGTTTCTTCCCTTTGCTCCGTATTGGTCATAAGTCTTTCGATCTTCAGGTCTCGTGCTCCGAGGACTTCAACCCACACTCCTGGCATGCTCCCTGACACGTTTTCCGGAGGTATAGGTCGGGAAGCGAGCTCGTTGGAGGGAGAACTGTGGTGCGACCCAAAACGGTCCAAAAGATGGCCGAAGCTTCCAACGAGTGGCGAACGCTCGTCCGGTGTCAGAAACCACTGGAAATGCACTTGCAGCGAAGGAAACGGGCTGAGCTCGAGGACTTCCGGTGCTCGTCCCAAGAAAACGCGAGCGGGAATGCCCCGGACTCAGTTTTCTCGTCCTGGGGTAAAAAGCGGTCCCCCGACGGTTTCTTCCCTTTGCTCCGTATTGGTCATAAGTCTTTCGATCTTCGGGTCTCGTACTCCGAGGACTTCAACCCACACTCCTGGCATGCTCCCTGACACGTTTTCCGGAGGTATAGGTCGGGAAGCGAGCTCGTTGGAGGGAGAACTGTGGTGCGACCCAAAACGGTCCAAAAGATGGCCGAAGCTTCCAACGAGTGGCGAACGCTCGTCCGGTGTCAGAAACCACTGGAAATGCACTTGCAGCGAAGGAAACGGGCTGAGCTCGAGGACTTCCGGTGCTCGTCCCAAGAAAACGCGAGCGGGAATGCCCCGGACTCAGTTTTCTCGTCCTGGGGTAAAAGGCGGTCCCCCGACGGTTTCTTCCCTTTGCTCCGTATTGGTCATAAGTCTTTCGATCTTCGGGTCTCGTACTCCGAGGACTTCAACCCACACTCCTGGCATGCTCCCTGACACGTTTTCCGGAGGTATAGGTCGGGAAGCGAGCTCGTTGGAGGGAGAACTGTGGTGCGACCCAAAACGGTCCAAAAGATGGCCGAAGCTTCCAACGAGTGGCGAACGCTCGTCCGGTGTCAGAAACCACTGGAAATGCACTTGCAGCGAAGGAAACGGGCTGAGCTCGAGGACTTCCAGTGCTCGTCCCAAGAAAACGCGAGCGGGAATGCCCCGGACTCAGTTTTCTCGTCCTGGGGTAAAAAGCGGTCCCCCGACGGTTTCTTCCCTTTGCTCCGTATTGGTCATAAGTCTTTCGATCTTTGGGTCTCGTGCTCCGAGGACTTCAACCCACACTCCTGGCATGCTCCCTGACACGTTTTCCGGAGGTATAGGTCGGGAAGCGAGCTCGTTGGAGGGAGAACTGTGGTGCGACCCAAAACGGTCCAAAAGATGGCCGAAGCTTCCAACGAGTGGCGAACGCTCGTCCGGTGTCAGAAACCACTGGAAATGCACTTGCAGCGAAGGAAACGGGCTGAGCTCGACGACTTCCGGTGCTCGTCCCAAGAAAACGCGAGCGGGAATGCCCCGGACTCAGTTTTCTCGTCCTGGGGTAAAAGGCGGTCCCCCGACGGTTTCTTCCCTTTGCTCCGTATTGGTCATTAGTCTTTCGATCTTCGGGTCTCGTGCTCCGAGGACTTCAACCCACACTCCTGGCATGCTCCCTGACACGTTTTCCGGAGGTATAGGTCGGGAAGCGAGCTCGTTGGAGGGAGAACTGTGGTGCGACCCAAAACGGTCCAAAAGATGGCCGAAGCTTCCAACGAGTGGCGAACGCTCGTCCGGTGTCAGAAACCACTGGAAATGCACTTGCAGCGAAGGAAACGGGCTGAGCTCGAGGACTTCCGGTGCTCGTCCCAAGAAAACGCGAGCGGGAATGCCCCGGACTCAGTTTTCTCGTCCTGGGGTAAAAGGCGGTCCCCCGACGGTTTCTTCCCTTTGCTCCGTATTGGTCATAAGTCTTTCGATCTTCGGGTCTCGTGCTCCGAGGACTTCAACCCACACTCCTGGCATGCTCCCTGACACGTTTTCCGGAGGTATAGGTCGGGAAGCGAGCTCGTTGGAGGGAGAACTGTGGTGCGACCCAAAACGGTCCAAAAGATGGCCGAAGCTTCCAACGAGTGGCGAACGCTCGTCCGGTGTCAGAAACCACTGGAAATGCACTTGCAGCGAAGGAAACGGCCTGAGCTCGAGGACTTCCAGTGCTCGTCCCAAGAAAACGCGAGCGGGAATGCCCCGGACTCAGTTTTCTCGTCCTGGGGTAAAAAGCGGTCCCCCGACGGTTTCTTCCCTTTGCTCCGTATTGGTCATAAGTCTTTCGATCTTCAGGTCTCGTGCTCCGAGGACTTCAACCCACACTCCTGGCATGCTCCCTGACACGTTTTCCGGAGGTATAGGTCGGGAAGCGAGCTCGTTGGAGGGAGAACTGTGGTGCGACCCAAAACGGTCCAAAAGATGGCCGAAGCTTCCAACGAGTGGCGAACGCTCGTCCGGTGTCAGAAACCACTGGAAATGCACTTGCAGCGAAGGAAACGGGCTGAGCTCGAGGACTTCCGGTGCTCGTCCCAAGAAAACGCGAGCGGGAATGCCCCGGACTCAGTTTTCTCGTCCTGGGGTAAAAAGCGGTCCCCCGACGGTTTCTTCCCTTTGCTCCGTATTGGTCATAAGTCTTTCGATCTTCGGGTCTCGTACTCCGAGGACTTCAACCCACACTCCTGGCATGCTCCCTGACACGTTTTCCGGAGGTATAGGTCGGGAAGCGAGCTCGTTGGAGGGAGAACTGTGGTGCGACCCAAAACGGTCCAAAAGATGGCCGAAGCTTCCAACGAGTGGCGAACGCTCGTCCGGTGTCAGAAACCACTGGAAATGCACTTGCAGCGAAGGAAACGGGCTGAGCTCGAGGACTTTCGGTGCTCGTCCCAAGAAAACGCGAGCGGGAATGCCCCGGACTCAGTTTTCTCGTCCTGGGGTAAAAAGCGGTCCCCCGACGGTTTCTTCCCTTTGCTCCGTATTGGTCATAAGTCTTTCGATCTTCGGGTCTCGTGCTCCGAGGACTTCAACCCACACTACTGGCATGCTCCCTGACACGTTTTCCAGAGGTATAGGTCGGGAAGCGAGCTCGTTGGAGGGAGAACTGTGGTGCGACCCAAAACGGTCCAAAAGATGGCCGAAGCTTCCAACGAGTGGCGAACGCTCGTCCGGTGTCAGAAACCACTGGAAATGCACTTGCAGCGAAGGAAACGGGCTGAGCTCGAGGACTTCCGGTGCTCGTCCCAAGAAAACGCGAGCGGGAATGCCCCGGACTCAGTTTTCTCGTCCTGGGGTAAAAAGCGGTCCCCCGGCGGTTTCTTCCCTTTGCTCCGTATTGGTCATAAGTCTTTCGATCTTCGGGTCTCGTGCTCCGAGGACTTCAACCCACACTCCTGGCATGCTCCCTGACACGTTTTCCGGAGGTATAGGTCGGGAAGCGAGCTCGTTGGAGGGAGAACTGTGGTGCGACCCAAAACGGTCCAAAAGATGGCCGAAGCTTCCAACGAGTGGCGAACGCTCGTCCGGTGTCAGAAACCACTGGAAATGCACTTGCAGCGAAGGAAACGGGCTGAGCTCGAGGACTTCCGGTGCTCGTCCCAAGAAAACGCGAGCGGGAATGCCCCGGACTCAGTTTTCTCGTCCTGGGGTAAAAGGCGGTCCCCCGGCGGTTTCTTCCCTTTGCTCCGTATTGGTCATAAGTCTTTCGATCTTCGGGTCTCGTGCTCCGAGGACTTCAACCCACACTCCTGGCATGCTCCCTGACACGTTTTCCGGAGGTATAGGTCGGGAAGCGAGCTCGTTGGAGGGAGAACTGTGGTGCGACCCAAAACGGTCCAAAAGATGGCCGAAGCTTCCAACGAGTGGCGAACGCTCGTCCGGTGTCAGAAACCACTGGAAATGCACTTGCAGCGAAGGAAACGGGCTGAGCTCGAGGACTTCCGGTGCTCGTCCCAAGAAAACGCGAGCGGGAATGCCCCGGACTCAGTTTTCTCGTCCTGGGGTAAAAAGCGGTCCCCCGACGGTTTCTTCCCTTTGCTCCGTATTGGTCATAAGTCTTTCGATCTTCGGGTCTCGTGCTCCGAGGACTTCAACCCACACTCCTGGCATGCTCCCTGACACGTTTTCCGGAGGTATAGGTCGGGAAGCGAGCTCGTTGGAGGGAGAACTGTGGTGCGACCCAAAACGGTCCAAAAGATGGCCGAAGCTTCCAACGAGTGGCGAACGCTCGTCCGGTGTCAGAAACCACTGGAAATGCACTTGCAGCGAAGGAAACGGGCTGAGCTCGAGGACTTCCGGTGCTCGTCCCAAGAAAACGCGAGCGGGAATGCCCCGGACTCAGTTTTCTCGTCCTGGGGTAAAAAGCGGTCCCCCGACGGTTTCTTCCCTTTGCTCCGTATTGGTCATAAGTCTTTCGATCTTCGGGTCTCGTGCTCCGAGGACTTCAACCCACACTCCTGGCATGCTCCCTGACACGTTTTCCGGAGGTATAGGTCGGGAAGCGAGCTCGTTGGAGGGAGAACTGTGGTGCGACCCAAAACGGTCCAAAAGATGGCCGAAGCTTCCAACGAGTGGCGAACGCTCGTCCGGTGTCAGAAACCACTGGAAATGCACTTGCAGCGAAGGAAACGGGCTGAGCTCGAGGACTTCCGGTGCTCGTCCCAAGAAAACGCGAGCGGGAATGCCCCGGACTCAGTTTTCTCGTCCTGGGGTAAAAAGCGGTCCCCCGACGGTTTCTTCCCTTTGCTCCGTATTGGTCATAAGTCTTTCGATCTTCGGGTCTCGTGCTCCGAGGACTTCAACCCACACTCCTGGCATGCTCCCTGACACGTTTTCCGGAGGTATAGGTCGGGAAGCGAGCTCGTTGGAGGGAGAACTGTGGTGCGACCCAAAACGGTCCAAAAGATGGCCGAAGCTTCCAACGAGTGGCGAACGCTCGTCCGGTGTCAGAAACCACTGGAAATGCACTTGCAGCGAAGGAAACGGGCTGAGCTCGAGGACTTCCGGTGCTCGTCCCAAGAAAACGCGAGCGGGAATGCCCCGGACTCAGTTTTCTCGTCCTGGGGTAAAAAGCGGTCCCCCGACGGTTTCTTCCCTTTGCTCCGTATTGGTCATAAGTCTTTCGATCTTCGGGTCTCGTGCTCCGAGGACTTCAACCCACACTCCTGGCATGCTCCCTGACACGTTTTCCGGAGGTATAGGTCGGGAAGCGAGCTCGTTGGAGGGAGAACTGTGGTGCGACCCAAAACGGTCCAAAAGATGGCCGAAGCTTCCAACGAGTGGCGAACGCTCGTCCGGTGTCAGAAACCACTGGAAATGCACTTGCAGCGAAGGAAACGGGCTGAGCTCGAGGACTTCCGGTGCTCGTCCCAAGAAAACGCGAGCGGGAATGCCCCGGACTCAGTTTTCTCGTCCTGGGGTAAAAAGCGGTCCCCCGACGGTTTCTTCCCTTTGCTCCGTATTGGTCATAAGTCTTTCGATCTTCGGGTCTCGTGCTCCGAGGACTTCAACCCACACTCCTGGCATGCTCCCTGACACGTTTTCCGGAGGTATAGGTCGGGAAGCGAGCTCGTTGGAGGGAGAACTGTGGTGCGACCCAAAACGGTCCAAAAGATGGCCGAAGCTTCCAACGAGTGGCGAACGCTCGTCCGGTGTCAGAAACCACTGGAAATGCACTTGCAGCGAAGGAAACGGGCTGAGCTCGAGGACTTCCGGTGCTCGTCCCAAGAAAACGCGAGCGGGAATGCCCCGGACTCAGTTTTCTCGTCCTGGGGTAAAAAGCGGTCCCCCGACGGTTTCTTCCCTTTGCTCCGTATTGGTCATAAGTCTTTCGATCTTCGGGTCTCGTGCTCCGAGGACTTCAACCCACACTCCTGGCATGCTCCCTGACACGTTTTCCGGAGGTATAGGTCGGGAAGCGAGCTCGTTGGAGGGAGAACTGTGGTGCGACCCAAAACGGTCCAAAAGATGGCCGAAGCTTCCAATGAGTGGCGAACGCTCGTCCGGTGTCAGAAACCACTGGAAATGCACTTGCAGCGAAGGAAACGGGCTGAGCTCGAGGACTTCCGGTGCTCGTCCCAAGAAAACGCGAGCGGGAATGCCCCGGACTCAGTTTTCTCGTCCTGGGGTAAAAAGCGGTCCCCCGACGGTTTCTTCCCTTTGCTCCGTATTGGTCATAAGTCTTTCGATCTTCGGGTCTCGTGCTCCGAGGACTTCAACCCACACTCCTGGCATGCTCCCTGACACGTTTTCCGGAGGTATAGGTCGGGAAGCGAGCTCGTTGGAGGGAGAACTGTGGTGCGACCCAAAACGGTCCAAAAGATGGCCGAAGCTTCCAACGAGTGGCGAACGCTCGTCCGGTGTCAGAAACCACTGGAAATGCACTTGCAGCGAAGGAAACGGGCTGAGCTCGAGGACTTCCGGTGCTCGTCCCAAGAAAACGCGAGCGGGAATGCCCCGGACTCAGTTTTCTCGTCCTGGGGTAAAAAGCGGTCCCCCGACGGTTTCTTCCCTTTGCTCCGTATTGGTCATAAGTCTTTCGATCTTCGGGTCTCGTGCTCCGAGGACTTCAACCCACACTACTGGCATGCTCCCTGACACGTTTTCCGGAGGTATAGGTCGGGAAGCGAGCTCGTTGGAGGGAGAACTGTGGTGCGACCCAAAACGGTCCAAAAGATGGCCGAAGCTTCCAACGAGTGGCGAACGCTCGTCCGGTGTCAGAAACCACTGGAAATGCACTTGCAGCGAAGGAAACGGGCTGAGCTCGAGGACTTCCGGTGCTCGTCCCAAGAAAACGCGAGCGGGAATGCCCCGGACTCAGTTTTCTCGTCCTGGGGTAAAACGCGGTCCCCCGACGGTTTCTTCCCTTTGCTCCGTATTGGTCATAAGTCTTTCGATCTTCGGGTCTCGTGCTCCGAGGATTTCAACCCACACTCCTGGCATGCTCCCTGACACGTTTTTCGGAGGTATAGGTCGGGAAGCGAGCTCGTTGGAGGGAGAACTGTGGTGCGACCCAAAACGGTCCAAAAGATGGCCGAAGCTTCCAACGAGTGGCGAACGCTCGTCCGGTGTCAGAAACCACTGGAAATGCACTTGCAGCGAAGGAAACGGGCTGAGCTCGAGGACTTCCGGTGCTCGTCCCAAGAAAACGCGAGCGGGAATGCCCCGGACTCAGTTTTCTCGTCCTGGGGTAAAAAGCGGTCCCCCGACGGTTTCTTCCCTTTGCTCCGTATTGGTCATAAGTCTTTCGATCTTCGGGTCTCGTGCTCCGAGGACTTCAACCCACACTACTGGCATGCTCCCTGACACGTTTTCCGGAGGTATAGGTCGGGAAGCGAGCTCGTTGGAGGGAGAACTGTGGTGCGACCCAAAACGGTCCAAAAGATGGCCGAAGCTTCCAACGAGTGGCGAACGCTCGTCCGGTGTCAGAAACCACTGGAAATGCACTTGCAGCGAAGGAAACGGGCTGAGCTAGAGGACTTCCGGTGCTCGTCCCAAGAAAACGCGAGCGGGAATGCCCCGGACTCAGTTTTCTCGTCCTGGGGTAAAAAGCGGTCCCCCGACGGTTTCTTCCCTTTGCTCCGTATTGGTCATAAGTCTTTCGATCTTCGGGTCTCGTGCTCCGAGGACTTCAACCCACACTCCTGGCATGCTCCCTGACACGTTTTCCGGAGGTATAGGTCGGGAAGCGAGCTCGTTGGAGGGAGAACTGTGGTGCGACCCAAAACGGTCCAAAAGATGGCCGAAGCTTCCAACGAGTGGCGAACGCTCGTCCGGTGTCAGAAACCACTGGAAATGCACTTGCAGCGAAGGAAACGGGCTGAGCTCGAGGACTTCCGGTGCTCGTCCCAAGAAAACGCGAGCGGGAATGCCCCGGACTCAGTTTTCTCGTCCTGGGGTAAAAAGCGGTCCCCCGACGGTTTCTTCCCTTTGCTCCGTATTGGTCATAAGTCTTTCGATCTTCGGGTCTCGTGCTCCGAGGACTTCAACCCACACTCCTGGCATGCTCCCTGACACGTTTTCCGGAGGTATAGGTCGGGAAGCGAGCTCGTTGGAGGGAGAACTGTGGTGCGACCCAAAACGGTCCAAAAGATGGCCGAAGCTTCCAATGAGTGGCGAACGCTCGTCCGGTGTCAGAAACCACTGGAAATGCACTTGCAGCGAAGGAAACGGGCTGAGCTCGAGGACTTCCGGTGCTCGTCCCAAGAAAACGCGAGCGGGAATGCCCCGGACTCAGTTTTCTCGTCCTGGGGTAAAAAGCGGTCCCCCGGCGGTTTCTTCCCTTTGCTCCGTATTGGTCATAAGTCTTTCGATCTTCGGGTCTCGTGCTCCGAGGACTTCAACCCACACTCCTGGCATGCTCCCTGACACGTTTTCCGGAGGTATAGGTCGGGAAGCGAGCTCGTTGGAGGGAGAACTGTGGTGCGACCCAAAACGGTCCAAAAGATGGCCGAAGCTTCCAACGAGTGGCGAACGCTCGTCTGGTGTCAGAAACCACTGGAAATGCACTTGCAGCGAAGGAAACGGGCTGAGCTCGAGGACTTCCGGTGCTCGTCCCAAGAAAACGCGAGCGGGAATGCCCCGGACTCAGTTTTCTCGTCCTGGGGTAAAAAGCGGTCCCCCGACGGTTTCTTCCCTTTGCTCCGTATTGGTCATAAGTCTTTCGATCTTCGGGTCTCGTGCTCCGAGGACTTCAACCCACACTCCTGGCATGCTCCCTGACACGTTTTCCGGAGGTATAGGTCGGGAAGCGAGCTCGTTGGAGGGAGAACTGTGGTGCGACCCAAAACGGTCCAAAAGATGGCCGAAGCTTCCAACGAGTGGCGAACGCTCGTCCGGTGTCAGAAACCACTGGAAATGCACTTGCAGCGAAGGAAACGGGCTGAGCTCGAGGACTTCCGGTGCTCGTCCCAAGAAAACGCGAGCGGGAATGCCCCGGACTCAGTTTTCTCGTCCTGGGGTAAAAAGCGGTCCCCCGACGGTTTCTTCCCTTTGCTCCGTATTGGTCATAAGTCTTTCGATCTTCGGGTCTCGTGCTCCGAGGACTTCAACCCACACTCCTGGCATGCTCCCTGACACGTTTTCCGGAGGTATAGGTCGGGAAGCGAGCTCGTTGGAGGGAGAACTGTGGTGCGACCCAAAACGGTCCAAAAGATGGCCGAAGCTTCCAACGAGTGGCGAACGCTCGTCCGGTGTCAGAAACCACTGGAAATGCACTTGCAGCGAAGGAAACGGGCTGAGCTCGAGGACTTCCGGTGCTCGTCCCAAGAAAACGCGAGCGGGAATGCCCCGGACTCAGTTTTCTCGTCCTGGGGTAAAAAGCGGTCCCCCGACGGTTTCTTCCCTTTGCTCCGTATTGGTCATAAGTCTTTCGATCTTCGGGTCTCGTGCTCCGAGGACTTCAACCCACACTCCTGGCATGCTCCCTGACACGTTTTCCGGAGGTATAGGTCGGGAAGCGAGCTCGTTGGAGGGAGAACTGTGGTGCGACCCAAAACGGTCCAAAAGATGGCCGAAGCTTCCAACGAGTGGCGAACGCTCGTCCGGTGTCAGAAACCACTGGAAATGCACTTGCAGCGAAGGAAACGGGCTGAGCTCGAGGACTTCCGGTGCTCGTCCCAAGAAAACGCGAGCGGGAATGCCCCGGACTCAGTTTTCTCGTCCTGGGGTAAAAAGCAGTCCCCCGACGGTTTCTTCCCTTTGCTCCGTATTGGTCATAAGTCTTTCGATCTTCGGGTCTCGTGCTCCGAGGACTTCAACCCACACTCCTGGCATGCTCCCTGACACGTTTTCCGGAGGTATAGGTCGGGAAGCGAGCTCGTTGGAGGGAGAACTGTGGTGCGACCCAAAACGGTCCAAAAGATGGCCGAAGCTTCCAACGAGTGGCGAACGCTCGTCCGGTGTCAGAAACCACTGGAAATGCACTTGCAGCGAAGGAAACGGGCTGAGCTCGAGGACTTCCGGTGCTCGTCCCAAGAAAACGCGAGCGGGAATGCCCCGGACTCAGTTTTCTCGTCCTGGGGTAAAAAGCGGTCCCCCGACGGTTTCTTCCCTTTGCTCCGTATTGGTCATAAGTCTTTCGATATTCGGGGCTCGTGCTCCGAGGACTTCAACCCACACTCCTGGCATGCTCCCTGACACGTTTTCCGGAGGTATAGGTCGGGAAGCGAGCTCGTTGGAGGGAGAACTGTGGTGCGACCCAAAACGGTCCAAAAGATGGCCGAAGCTTCCAACGAGTGGCGAACGCTCGTCCGGTGTCAGAAACCACTGGAAATGCACTTGCAGCGAAGGAAACGGGCTGAGCTCGAGGACTTCCGGTGCTCGTCCCAAGAAAACGCGAGCGGGAATGCCCCGGACTCAGTTTTCTCGTCCTGGGGTAAAAGGCGGTCCCCCGACGGTTTCTTCCCTTTGCTCCGTATTGGTCATAAGTCTTTCGATCTTCGGGTCTCGTGCTCCGAGGACTTCAACCCACACTCCTGGCATGCTCCCTGACACGTTTTCCGGAGGTATAGGTCGGGAAGCGAACTCGTTGGAGGGAGAACTGTGGTGCGACCCAAAACGGTCCAAAAGATGGCCGAAGCTTCCAACGAGTGGCGAACGCTCGTCCGGTGTCAGAAACCACTGGAAATGCACTTGCAGCGAAGGAAACGGGCTGAGCTCGAGGACTTCCGGTGCTCGTCCCAAGAAAACGCGAGCGGGAATGCCCCGGACTCAGTTTTCTCGTCCTGGGGTAAAAGGCGGTCCCCCGACGGTTTCTTCCCTTTGCTCCGTATTGGTCATAAGTCTTTCGATCTTCGGGTCTCGTGCTCCGAGGACTTCAACCCACACTCCTGGCATGCTCCCTGACACGTTTTCCGGAGGTATAGGTCGGGAAGCGAGCTCGTTGGAGGGAGAACTGTGGTGCGACCCAAAACGGTCCAAAAGATGGCCGAAGCTTCCAACGAGTGGCGAACGCTCGTCCGGTGTCAGAAACCACTGGAAATGCACTTGCAGCGAAGGAAACGGGCTGAGCTCGAGGACTTCCGGTGCTCGTCCCAAGAAAACGCGAGCGGGAATGCCCCGGACTCAGTTTTCTCGTCCTGGGGTAAAAAGCGGTCCCCCGACGGTTTCTTCCCTTTGCTCCGTATTGGTCATAAGTCTTTCGATCTTCGGGTCTCGTGCTCCGAGGACTTCAACCCACACTCCTGGCATGCTCCCTGACACGTTTTCCGGAGGTATAGGTCGGGAAGCGAGCTCGTTGGAGGGAGAACTGTGGTGCGACCCAAAACGGTCCAAAAGATGGCCGAAGCTTCCAACGAGTGGCGAACGCTCGTCCGGTGTCAGAAACCACTGGAAATGCACTTGCAGCGAAGGAAACGGGCTGAGCTCGAGGACTTCCGGTGCTCGTCCCAAGAAAACGCGAGCGGGAATGCCCCGGACTCAGTTTTCTCGTCCTGGGGTAAAAAGCGGTCCCCCGACGGTTTCTTCCCTTTGCTCCGTATTGGTCATAAGTCTTTCGATCTTCGGGTCTCGTGCTCCGAGGACTTCAACCCACACTACTGGCATGCTCCCTGACACGTTTTCCGGAGGTATAGGTCGGGAAGCGAGCTCGTTGGAGGGAGAACTGTGGTGCGACCCAAAACGGTCCAAAAGATGGCCGAAGCTTCCAACGAGTGGCGAACGCTCGTCCGGTGTCAGAAACCACTGGAAATGCACTTGTAGCGAAGGAAACGGGCTGAGCTCGAGGACTTCCGGTGCTCGTCCCAAGAAAACGCGAGCGGGAATGCCCCGAACTCAGTTTTCTCGTCCTGGGGTAAAAAGCGGTCCCCCGACGGTTTCTTCCCTTTGCTCCGTATTGGTCATAAGTCTTTCGATCTTCGGGTCTCGTGCTCCGAGGACTTCAACCCACACTCCTGGCATGCTCCCTGACACGTTTTCCGGAGGTATAGGTCGGGAAGCGAGCTCGTTGGAGGGAGAACTGTGGTGCGACCCAAAACGGTCCAAAAGATGGCCGAAGCTTCCAACGAGTGGCGAACGCTCGTCCGGTGTCAGAAACCACTGGAAATGCACTTGCAGCGAAGGAAACGGGCTGAGCTCGAGGACTTCCGGTGCTCGTCCCAAGAAAACGCGAGCGGGAATGCCCCGGACTCAGTTTTCTCGTCCTGGGGTAAAAAGCGGTCCCCCGACGGTTTCTTCCCTTTGCTCCGTATTGGTCATAAGTCTTTCGATCTTCGGGTCTCGTGCTCCGAGGACTTCAACCCACACTCCTGGCATGCTCCCTGACACGTTTTCCGGAGGTATAGGTCGGGAAGCGCGCTCGTTGGAGGGAGAACTGTGGTGCGACCCAAAACGGTCCAAAAGATGGCCGAAGCTTCCAACGAGTGGCGAACGCTCGTCCGGTGTCAGAAACCACTGGAAATGCACTTGCAGCGAAGGAAACGGGCTGAGCTCGAGGACTTCCGGTGCTCGTCCCAAGAAAACGCGAGCGGGAATGCCCCGGACTCAGTTTTCTCGTCCTGGGGTAAAAAGCGGTCCCCCGACGGTTTCTTCCCTTTGCTCCGTATTGGTCATAAGTCTTTCGATCTTCGGGTCTCGTGCTCCGAGGACTTCAACCCACACTCCTGGCATGCTCCCTGACACGTTTTCCGGAGGTATAGGTCGGGAAGCGAGCTCGTTGGAGGGAGAACTGTGGTGCGACCCAAAACGGTCCAAAAGATGGCCGAAGCTTCCAACGAGTGGCGAACGCTCGTCCGGTGTCAGAAACCACTGGAAATGCACTTGCAGCGAAGGAAACGGGCTGAGCTCGAGGACTTCCGGTGCTCGTCCCAAGAAAACGCGAGCGGGAATGCCCCGGACTCAGTTTTCTCGTCCTGGGGTAAAAAGCGGTCCCCCGACGGTTTCTTCCCTTTGCTCCGTATTGGTCATAAGTCTTTCGATCTTCGGGTCTCGTGCTCCGAGGACTTCAACCCACACTCCTGGCATGCTCCCTGACACGTTTTCCGGAGGTATAGGTCGGGAAGCGAGCTCGTTGGAGGGAGAACTGTGGTGCGACCCAAAACGGTCCAAAAGATGGCCGAAGCTTCCAACGAGTGGCGAACGCTCGTCCGGTGTCAGAAACCACTGGAAATGCACTTGCAGCGAAGGAAACGGGCTGAGCTCGAGGACTTCCGGTGCTCGTCCCAAGAAAACGCGAGCGGGAATGCCCCGGACTCAGTTTTCTCGTCCTGGGGTAAAAAGCGGTCCCCCGACGGTTTCTTCCCTTTGCTCCGTATTGGTCATAAGTCTTTCGATCTTCGGGTCTCGTGCTCCGAGGACTTCAACCCACACTCCTGGCATGCTCCCTGACACGTTTTTCGGAGGTATAGGTCGGGAAGCGAGCTCGTTGGAGGGAGAACTGTGGTGCGACCCAAAACGGTCCAAAAGATGGCCGAAGCTTCCAACGAGTGGCGAACGCTCGTCCGGTGTCAGAAACCACTGGAAATGCACTTGCAGCGAAGGAAACGGGCTGAGCTCGAGGACTTCCGGTGCTCGTCCCAAGAAAACGCGAGCGGGAATGCCCCAGACTCAGTTTTCTCGTCCTGGGGTAAAAAGCGGTCCCCCGACGGTTTCTTCCCTTTGCTCCGTATTGGTCATAAGTCTTTCGATCTTCGGGTCTCGTGCTCCGAGGACTTCAACCCACACTCCTGGCATGCTCCCTGACACGTTTTCCGGAGGTATAGGTCGGGAAGCGAGCTCGTTGGAGGGAGAACTATGGTGCGACCCAAAACGGTCCAAAAGATGGCCGAAGCTTCCAACGAGTGGCGAACGCTCGTCCGGTGTCAGAAACCACTGGAAATGCACTTGCAGCGAAGGAAATGGGCTGAGCTCGAGGACTTCCGGTGCTCGTCCCAAGAAAACGCGAGCGGGAATGCCCCGGACTCAGTTTTCTCGTCCTGGGGTAAAAAGCGGTCCCCCGACGGTTTCTTCCCTTTGCTCCGTATTGGTCATAAGTCTTTCGATCTTCGGGTCTCGTGCTCCGAGGACTTCAACCCACACTCCTGGCATGCTCCCTGACACGTTTTCCGGAGGTATAGGTCGGGAAGCGAGCTCGTTGGAGGGAGAACTGTGGTGCGACCCAAAACGGTCCAAAAGATGGCCGAAGCTTCCAACGAGTGGCGAACGCTCGTTCGGTGTCAGAAACCACTGGAAATGCACTTGCAGCGAAGGAAACGGGCTGAGCTCGAGGACTTCCGGTGCTCGTCCCAAGAAAACGCGAGCGGGAATGCCCCGGACTCAGTTTTCTCGTCCTGGGGTAAAAAGCGGTCCCCCGACGGTTTCTTCCCTTTGCTCCGTATTGGTCATAAGTCTTTCGATCTTCGGGTCTCGTGCTCCGAGGACTTCAACCCACACTCCTGGCATGCTCCCTGACACGTTTTCCGGAGGTATAGGTCGGGAAGCGAGCTCGTTGGAGGGAGAACTGTGGTGCGACCCAAAACGGTCCAAAAGATGGCCGAAGCTTCCAACGAGTGGCGAACGCTCGTCCGGTGTCAGAAACCACTGGAAATGCACTTGCAGCGAAGGAAACGGGCTGAGCTCGAGGACTTCCGGTGCTCGTCCCAAGAAAACGCGAGCGGGAATGCCCCGGACTCAGTTTTCTCGTCCTGGGGTAAAAAGCGGTCCCCCGACGGTTTCTTCCCTTTGCTCCGTATTGGTCATAAGTCTTTCGATCTTCGGGTCTCGTGCTCCGAGGACTTCAACCCACACTCCTGGCATGCTCCCTGACACGTTTTCTGGAGGTATAGGTCGGGAAGCGAGCTCGTTGGAGGGAGAACTGTGGTGCGACCCAAAACGGTCCAAAAGATGGCCGAAGCTTCCAACGAGTGGCGAACGCTCGTCCGGTGTCAGAAACCACTGGAAATGCACTTGCAGCGAAGGAAACGGGCTGAGCTCGAGGACTTCCGGTGCTCGTCCAAAGAAAACGCGAGCGGGAATGCCCCGGACTCAGTTTTCTCGTCCTGGGGTAAAAAGCGGTCCCCCGACGGTTTCTTCCCTTTGCTCCGTATTGGTCATAAGTCTTTCGATCTTCGGGTCTCGTGCTCCGAGGACTTCAACCCACACTCCTGGCTTGCTCCCTGACACGTTTTCCGGAGGTATAGGTCGGGAAGCGAGCTCGTTGGAGGGAGAACTGTGGTGCGACCCAAAACGGTCCAAAAGATGGCCGAAGCTTCCAACGAGTGGCGAACGCTCGTCCGGTGTCAGAAACCACTTGAAATGCACTTGCAGCGAAGGAAACGGGCTGAGCTCGAGGACTTCCGGTGCTCGTCCCAAGAAAACGCGAGCGGGAATGCCCCGGACTCAGTTTTCTCGTCCTGGGGTAAAAAGCGGTCCCCCGACGGTTTCTTCCCTTTGCTCCGTATTGGTCATAAGTCTTTCGATCTTCGGGTCTCGTGCTCCGAGGACTTCAACCCACACTCCTGGCATGCTCCCTGACACGTTTTCCGGAGGTATAGGTCGGGAAGCGAGCTCGTTGGAGGGAGAACTGTGGTGCGACCCAAAACGGTCCAAAAGATGGCCGAAGCTTCCAACGAGTGGCGAACGCTAGTCCGGTGTCAGAAACCACTTGAAATGCACTTGCAGCGAAGGAAACGGGCTGAGCTCGAGGACTTCCGGTGCTCGTCCCAAGAAAACGCGAGCGGGAATGCCCCGGACTCAGTTTTCTCGTCCTGGGGTAAAAAGCGGTCCCCCGACGGTTTCTTCCCTTTGCTCCGTATTGGTCATAAGTCTTTCGATCTTCGGGTCTCGTGCTCCGAGGACTTCAACCCACACTCCTGGCATGCTCCCTGACACGTTTTCCGGAGGTATAGGTTGGGAAGCGAGCTCGTTGGAGGGAGAACTGTGGTGCGACCCAAAACGGTCCAAAAGATGGCCGAAGCTTCCAACGAGTGGCGAACGCTCGTCCGGTGTCAGAAACCACTGGAAATGCACTTGCAGCGAAGGAAACGGGCTGAGCTCGAGGACTTCCGGTGCTCGTCCCAAGAAAACGCGAGCGGGAATGCCCCGGACTCAGTTTTCTCGTCCTGGGGTAAAAAGCGGTCCCCCGACGGTTTCTTCCCTTTGCTCCGTATTGGTCATAAGTCTTTCGATCTTCGGGTCTCGTGCTCCGAGGACTTCAACCCACACTCCTGGCATGCTCCCTGACACGTTTTCCGGAGGTATAGGTCGGGAAGCGAGCTCGTTGGAGGGAGAACTGTGGTGCGACCCAAAACGGTCCAAAAGATGGCCGAAGCTTCCAACGACTGGCGAACGCTCGTCCGGTGTCAGAAACCACTGAAATGCACTTGCAGCGAAGGAAACGGGCTGCGCTCGAGGACTTCCGGTGCTCGTCCCAAGAAAACGCGAGCGGGAATGCCCCGGACTCAGTTTTCTCGTCCTGGGGTAAAAAGCGGTCCCCCGACGGTTTCTTCCCTTTGCTCCGTATTGGTCATAAGTCTTTCGATCTTCGGGTCTCGTGCTCCGAGGACTTCAACCCACACTCCTGGCATGCTCCCTGACACGTTTTCCGGAGGTATAGGTCGGGAAGCGAGCTCGTTGGAGGGAGAACTGTGGTGCGACCCAAAACGGTCCAAAAGATGGCCGAAGCTTCCAACGAGTGGCGAACGCTCGTCCGGTGTCAGAAACCACTGGAAATGCACTTGCAGCGAAGGAAACGGGCTGAGCTCGAGGACTTCCGGTGCTCGTCCCAAGAAAACGCGAGCGGGAATGCCCCGGACTCAGTTTTCTCGTCCTGGGGTAAAAAGCGGTCCCCCGACGGTTTCTTCCCTTTGCTCCGTATTGGTCATAAGTCTTTCGATCTTCGGGTCTCGTGCTCCGAGGACTTCAACCCACACTCCTGGCATGCTCCCTGACACGTTTTCCGGAGGTATAGGTCGGGAAGCGAGCTCGTTGGAGGGAGAACTGTGGTGCGACCCAAAACGGTCCAAAAGATGGCCGAAGCTTCCAACGAGTGGCGAACGCTCGTCCGGTGTCAGAAACCACTGGAAATGCACTTGCAGCGAAGGAAACGGGCTGAGCTCGAGGACTTCCGGTGCTCGTCCCAAGAAAACGCGAGCGGGAATGCCCCGGACTCAGTTTTCTCGTCCTGGGGTAAAAAGCGGTCCCCCGACGGTTTCTTCCCTTTGCTCCGTATTGGTTATAAGTCTTTCGATCTTCGGGTCTCGTGCTCCGAGGACTTCAACCCACACTCCTGGCATGCTCCCTGACACGTTTTCCAGAGGTATAGGTCGGGAAGCGAGCTCGTTGGAGGGAGAACTGTGGTGCGACCCAAAACGGTCCAAAAGATGGCCGAAGCTTCCAACGAGTGGCGAACGCTCGTCCGGTGTCAGAAACCACTGGAAATGCACTTGCAGCGAAGGAAACGGGCTGAGCTCGAGAACTTCCGGTGCTCGTCCCAAGAAAACGCGAGCGGGAATGCCCCGGACTCAGTTTTCTCGCCCTGGGGTAAAAAGCGGTCCCCCGACGGTTTCTTCCCTTTGCTCCGTATTGGTCATAAGTCTTTCGATCTTCGGGTCTCGTGCTCCGAGGACTTCAACCCACACTCCTGGCATGCTCCCTGACACGTTTTCCGGAGGTATAGGTCGGGAAGCGAGCTCGTTGGAGGGAGAACTGTGGTGCGACCCAAAACGGTCCAAAAGATGGCCGAAGCTTCCAACGAGTGGCGAACGCTCGTCCGGTGTCAGAAACCACTGGAAATGCACTTGCAGCGAAGGAAACGGGCTGAGCTCGAGGACTTCCGGTGCTCGTCCCAAGAAAACGCGAGCGGGAATGCCCCGGACTCAGTTTTCTCGTCCTGGGGTAAAAAGCGGTCCCCCGACGGTTTCTTCCCTTTGCTCCGTATGGGTCATAAGTCTTTCGATCTTCGGGTCTCGTGCTCCGAGGACTTCAACCCACACTCCTGGCATGCTCCCTGACACGTTTTCCGGAGGTATAGGTCGGGAAGCGAGCTCGTTGGAGGGAGAACTGTGGTGCGACCCAAAACGGTCCAAAAGATGGCCGAAGCTTCCAACGAGTGGCGAACGCTCGTCCGGTGTCAGAAACCACTGGAAATGCACTTGCAGCGAAGGAAACGGGCTGAGCTCGAGGACTTCCGGTGCTCGTCCCAAGAAAACGCGAGCGGGAATGCCCCGGACTCAGTTTTCTCGTCCTGGGGTAAAAAGCGGTCCCCCGACGGTTTCTTCCCTTTGCTCCGTATGGGTCATAAGTCTTTCGATCTTCGGGTCTCGTGCTCCGAGGACTTCAACCCACACTCCTGGCATGCTCCCTGACACGTTTTCCGGAGGTATAGGTCGGGAAGCGAGCTCGTTGGAGGGAGAACTGTGGTGCGACCCAAAACGGTCCAAAAGATGGCCGAAGCTTCCAACGAGTGGCGAACGCTCGTCCGGTGTCAGAAACCACTGGAAATGCACTTGCAGCGAAGGAAACGGGCTGAGCTCGAGGACTTCCGGTGCTCGTCCCAAGAAAACGCGAGCGGAAATGCCCCGGACTCAGTTTTCTCGTCCTGGGGTAAAAAGCGGTCCCCCGACGGTTTCTTCCCTTTGCTCCGTATTGGTCATAAGTCTTTCGATCTTCGGGTCTCGTGCTCCGAGGACTTCAACCCACACTCCTGGCATGCTCCCTGACACGTTTTCCGGAGGTATAGGTCGGGAAGCGAGCTCGTTGGAGGAAGAACTGTGGTGCGACCCAAAACAGTCCAAAAGATGGCCGAAGCTTCCAACGAGTGGCGAACGCTCGTCCGGTGTCAGAAACCACTGGAAATGCACTTGCAGCGAAGGAAACGGGCTGAGCTCGAGGACTTCTGGTGCTCGTCCCAAGAAAACGCGAGCGGGAATGCCCCGGACTCAGTTTTCTCGTCCTGGGGTAAAAAGCGGTCCCCCGACGGTTTCTTCCCTTTGCTCCGTATTGGTCATAAGTCTTTCGATCTTCGGGTCTCGTGCTCCGAGGACTTCAACCCACACTCCTGGCATGCTCCCTGATACGTTTTCCGGAGGTATAGGTCGGGAAGCGAGCTCGTTGGAGGGAGAACTGTGGTGCGACCCAAAACGGTCCAAAAGATGGCCGAAGCTTCCAACGACTGGCGAACGCTCGTCCGGTGTCAGAAACCACTGGAAATGCACTTGCAGCGAAGGAAACGGGCTGAGCTCGAGGACTTCCGGTGCTCGTCCCAAGAATACGCGAGCGGGAATGCCCCGGACTCAGTTTTCTCGTCTTGGGGTAAAAAGCGGTCCCCCGACGGTTTCTTCCCTTTTGCTCCGTATGGGTCATAAGTCTTTCGATCTTCGGGTCTCGTGCTCCGAGGACTTCAACCCACACTCCTGGCATGCTCCCTGACACGTTTTTCGGAGGTATAGGTCGGGAAGCGAGCTCGTTGGAGGGAGAACTGTGGTGCGACCCAAAACGGTCCAAAAGATGGCCGAAGCTTCCAACGAGTGGCGAACGCTCGTCCGGTGTCAGAAACCACTGGAAATGCACTTGCAGCGAAGGAAACGGGCTGAGCTCGAGGACTTCCGGTGCTCGTCCCAAGAAAACGCGAGCGGGAATGCCCCGGACTCAGTTTTCTCGTCCTGGGGTAAAAAGCGGTCCCCCGACGGTTTCTTCCCTTTGCTCCGTATTGGTCATAAGTCTTTCGATCTTCAGGTCTCGTGCTCTGAGGACTTCAACCCACACTCCTGGCATGCTCCCTGACACGTTTTCCGGAGGTATAGGTCGGGAAGCGAGCTCGTTGGAGGGAGAACTGTGGTGCGACCCAAAACGGTCCAAAAGATGGCCGAAGCTTCCAACGAGTGGCGAACGCTCGTCCGGTGTCAGAAACCACTGGAAATGCACTTGCAGCGAAGGAAACGGGCTGAGCTCGAGGACTTCCGGTGCTCGTCCCAAGAAAACGCGAGCGGGAATGCCCCGGACTCAGTTTTCTCGTCCTGGGGTAAAAAGCGGTCCCCTGACGGTTTCTTCCCTTTGCTCCGTATGGGTCATAAGTCTTTCGATCTTCGGGTCTCGTGCTCCGAGGACTTCAACCCACACTCCTGGCATGCTCCCTGACACGTTTTCCGAAGGTATAGGTCGGGAAGCGAGCTCGTTGGAGGGAGAACTGTGGTGCGACCCAAAACGGTCCAAAAGATGGCCGAAGCTTCCAACGAGTGGCGAACGCTCGTCCGGTGTCAGAAACCACTGGAAATGCACTTGCAGCGAAGGAAACGGGCTGAGCTCGAGGACTTCCGGTGCTCGTCCCAAGAAAACGCGAGCGGGAATGCCCCGGACTCAGTTTTCTCGTCCTGGGGTAAAAAGCGGTCCCCCGACGGTTTCTTCCCTTTGCTCCGTATTGGTCATAAGTCTTTCGATCTTCGGGTCTCGTGCTCCGAGGACTTCAACCCACACTCCTGGCATGCTCCCTGACACGTTTTCCGGAGGTATAGGTCGGGAAGCGAGCTCGTTGGAGGGAGAACTGTGGTGCGACCCAAAACGGTCCAAAAGATGGCCGAAGCTTCCAACGAGTGGCGAACGCTCGTCCGGTGTCAGAAACCACTGGAAATGCACTTGCAGCGAAGGAAACGGGCTGAGCTCGAGGACTTCCGGTGCTCGTCCCAAGAAAACGCGAGCGGGAATGCCCCGGACTCAGTTTTCTCGTCCTGGGGTAAAAAGCGGTCCCCCGACGGTTTCTTCCCTTTGCTCCGTATTGGTCATAAGTCTTTCGATCTTCGGGTCTCGTGCTCCGAGGACTTCAACCCACACTCCTGGCATGCTCCCTGATACGTTTTCCGGAGGTATAGGTCGGGAAGCGAGCTCGTTGGAGGGAGAACTGTGGTGCGACCCAAAACGGTCCAAAAGATGGCCGAAGCTTCCAACGAGTGGCGAACGCTCGTCCGGTGTCAGAAACCACTGGAAATGCACTTGCAGCGAAGGAAACGGGCTGAGCTCGAGGACTTCCGGTGCTCGTCCCAAGAATACGCGAGCGGGAATGCCCCGGACTCAGTTTTCTCGTCTTGGGGTAAAAAGCGGTCCCCCGACGGTTTCTTCCCTTTGCTCCGTATGGGTCATAAGTCTTTCGATCTTCGGGTCTCGTGCTCCGAGGACTTCAACCCACACTCCTGGCATGCTCCCTGACACGTTTTCCGGAGGTATAGGTCGGGAAGCGAGCTCGTTGGAGGGAGAACTGTGGTGCGACCCAAAACGGTCCAAAAGATGGCCGAAGCTTCCAACGAGTGGCGAACGCTCGTCCGGTGTCAGAAACCACTGGAAATGCACTTGCAGCGAAGGAAACGGGCTGAGCTCGAGGACTTCCGGTGCTCGTCCCAAGAAAACGCGAGCGGGAATGCCCCGGACTCAGTTTTCTCGTCCTGGGGTAAAAAGCGGTCCCCCGACGGTTTCTTCCCTTTGCTCCGTATTGGTCATAAGTCTTTCGATCTTCGGGTCTCGTGCTCTGAGGACTTCAACCCACACTCCTGGCATGCTCCCTGACACGTTTTCCGGAGGTATAGGTCGGGAAGCGAGCTCGTTGGAGGGAGAACTGTGGTGCGACCCAAAACGGTCCAAAAGATGGCCGAAGCTTCCAACGAGTGGCGAACGCTCGTCCGGTGTCAGAAACCACTGGAAATGCACTTGCAGCGAAGGAAACGGGCTGAGCTCGAGGACTTCCGGTGCTCGTCCCAAGAAAACGCGAGCGGGAATGCCCCGGACTCAGTTTTCTCGTCCTGGGGTAAAAAGCGGTCCCCGGACGGTTTCTTCCCTTTGCTCCGTATGGGTCATAAGTCTTTCGATCTTCGGGTCTCGTGCTCCGAGGACTTCAACCCACACTCCTGGCATGCTCCCTGACACGTTTTCCGGAGGTATAGGTCGGGAAGCGAGCTCGTTGGAGGGAGAACTGTGGTGCGACCCAAAACGGTCCAAAAGATGGCCGAAGCTTCCAACGAGTGGCGAACGCTCGTCCGGTGTCAGAAACCACTGGAAATGCACTTGCAGCGAAGGAAACGGGCTGAGCTCGAGGACTTCCGGTGCTCGTCCCAAGAAAACGCGAGCGGGAATGCCCCGGACTCAGTTTTCTCGTCCTGGGGTAAAAAGCGGTCCCCCGACGGTTTCTTCCCTTTGCTCCGTATTGGTCATAAGTCTTTCGATCTTCGGGTCTCGTGCTCCGAGGACTTCAACCCACACTCCTGGCATGCTCCCTGACACGTTTTCCGGAGGTATAGGTCGGGAAGCGAGCTCGTTGGAGGGAGAACTGTGGTGCGACCCAAAACGGTCCAAAAGATGGCCGAAGCTTCCAACGAGTGGCGAACGCTCGTCCGGTGTCAGAAACCACTGGAAATGCACTTGCAGCGAAGGAAACGGGCTGAGCTCGAGGACTTCCGGTGCTCGTCCCAAGAAAACGCGAGCGGGAATGCCCCGGACTCAGTTTTCTCGTCCTGGGGTAAAAAGCGGTCCCCCGACGGTTTCTTCCCTTTGCTCCGTATTGGTCATAAGTCTTTCGATCTTCGGGTCTCGTGCTCCGAGGACTTCAACCCACACTCCTGGCATGCTCCCTGACACGTTTTCCGGAGGTATAGGTCGGGAAGCGAGCTCGTTGGAGGGAGAACTGTGGTGCGACCCAAAACGGTCCAAAAGATGGCCGAAGCTTCCAACGAGTGGCGAACGCTCGTCCGGTGTCAGAAACCACTGGAAATGCACTTGCAGCGAAGGAAACGGGCTGAGCTCGAGGACTTCCGGTGCTCGTCCCAAGAAAACGCGAGCGGGAATGCCCCGGACTCAGTTTTCTCGTCCTGGGGTAAAAAGCAGTCCCCCGACGGTTTCTTCCCTTTGCTCCGTATTGGTCATAAGTCTTTCGATCTTCGGGTCTCGTGCTCCGAGGACTTCAACCCACACTCCTGGCATGCTCCCTGACACGTTTTCCGGAGGTATAGGTCGGGAAGCGAGCTCGTTGGAGGGAGAACTGTGGTGCGACCCAAAACGGTCCAAAAGATGGCCGAAGCTTCGAACGAGTGGCGAACGCTCGTCCGGTGTCAGAAACCACTGGAAATGCACTTGCAGCGAAGGAAACGGGCTGAGCTCGAGGACTTCCGGTGCTCGTCCCAAGAAAACGCGAGCGGGAATGCCCCGGACTCAGTTTTCTCGTCCTGGGGTAAAAAGCGGTCCCCCGACGGTTTCTTCCCTTTGCTCCGTATTGGTCATAAGTCTTTCGATCTTCGGGTCTCGTGCTCCGAGGACTTCAACCCACACTCCTGGCATGCTCCCTGACACGTTTTCCGGAGGTATAGGTCGGGAAGCGAGCTCGTTGGAGGGAGAACTGTGGTGCGACCCAAAACGGTCCAAAAGATGGCCGAAGCTTCCAACGAGTGGCGAACGCTCGTCCGGTGTCAGAAACCACTGGAAATGCACTTGCAGCGAAGGAAACGGGCTGAGCTCGAGGACTTCCGGTGCTCGTCCCAAGAAAACGCGAGCGGGAATGCCCCGGACTCAGTTTTCTCGTCCTGGGGTAAAAAGCAGTCCCCCGACGGTTTCTTCCCTTTGCTCCGTATGGGTCATAAGTCTTTCGATCTTCGGGTCTCGTGCTCCGAGGACTTCAACCCACACTCCTGGCATGCTCCCTGACACGTTTTCCGGAGGTATAGGTCGGGAAGCGAGCTCGTTGGAGGGAGAACTGTGGTGCGACCCAAAACGGTCCAAAAGATGGCCGAAGCTTCCAACGAGTGGCGAACGCTCGTCCGGTGTCAGAAACCACTGGAAATGCACTTGCAGCGAAGGAAACGGGCTGAGCTCGAGGACTTCCGGTGCTCGTCCCAAGAAAACGCGAGCGGGAATGCCCCGGACTCAGTTTTCTCGTCCTGGGGTAAAAAGCGGTCCCCCGACGGTTTCTTCCCTTTGCTCCATATTGGTCATAAGTCTTTCGATCTTCGGGTCTCGTGCTCCGAGGACTTCAACCCACACTCCTGGCATGCTCCCTGACACGTTTTCCGGAGGTATAGGTCGGGAAGCGAGCTCGTTGGAGGGAGAACTGTGGTGCGACCCAAAACGGTCCAAAAGATGGCCGAAGCTTCCAACGAGTGGCGAACGCTCGTCCGGTGTCAGAAACCACTGGAAATGCACTTGCAGCGAAGGAAACGGGCTGAGCTCGAGGACTTCCGGCGCTCGTCCCAAGAAAACGCGAGCGGGAATGCCCCGGACTCAGTTTTCTCGTCCTGGGGTAAAAAGCGGTCCCCCGACGGTTTCTTCCCTTTGCTCCGTATGGGTCATAAGTCTTTCGATCTTCGGGTCTCGTGCTCCGAGGACTTCAACCCACACTCCTGGCATTCTCCCTGACACGTTTTCCGGAGGTATAGGTCGGGAAGCGAGCTCGTTGGAGGGAGAACTGTGGTGCGACCCAAAACGGTCCAAAAGATGGCCGAAGCTTCCAACGAGTGGCGAACGCTCGTCCGGTGTCAGAAACCACAGGAAATGCACTTGCAGCGAAGGAAACGGGCTGAGCTCGAGGACTTCCGGTGCTCGTCCCAAGAAAACGCGAGCGGGAATGCACCGGACTCAGTTTTCTCGTCCTGGGGTAAAAAGCGGTCCCCCGACGGTTTCTTCCCTTTGCTCCGTATTGGTCATAAGTCTTTCGATCTTCGGGTCTCGTGCTCCGAGCACTTCAACCCACACTCCTGGCATGCTCCCTGACACGTTTTCCGGAGGTATAGGTCGGGAAGCGAGCTCGTTGGAGGGAGAACTGTGGTGCGACCCAAAACGGTCCAAAAGATGGCCGAAGCTTCCAACGAGTGGCGAACGCTCGTCCGGTGTCAGAAACCACTGGAAATGCACTTGCAGCGAAGGAAACGGGCTGAGCTCGAGGACTTCCGGTGCTCGTCCCAAGAAAACGCGAGCGGGAATGCCCCGGACTCAGTTTTCTCGTCCTGGGGTAAAAAGCGGTCCCCCGACGGTTTCTTCCCTTTGCTCCGTATTGGTCATAAGTCTTTCGATCTTCGGGTCTCGTGCTCCGAGGACTTCAACCCACACTCCTGGCATGCTCCCTGACACGTTTTCCGGAGGTATAGGTCGGGAAGCGAGCTCGTTGGAGGGAGAACTGTGGTGCGACCCAAAACGGTCCAAAAGATGGCCGAAGCTTCCAACGAGTGGCGAACGCTCGTCCGGTGTCAGAAACCACTGGAAATGCACTTGCAGCGAAGGAAACGGGCTGAGCTCGAGGACTTCCGGTGCTCGTCCCAAGAAAACGCGAGCGGGAATGCCCCGGACTCAGTTTTCTCGTCCTGGGGTAAAAAGCGGTCCCCCGACGGTTTCTTCCCTTTGCTCCGTATTGGTCATAAGTCTTTCGATCTTCGGGTCTCGTGCTCCGAGCACTTCAACCCACACTCCTGGCATGCTCCCTGACACGTTTTCCGGAGGTATAGGTCGGGAAGCGAGCTCGTTGGAGGGAGAACTGTGGTGCGACCCAAAACGGTCCAAAAGATGGCCGAAGCTTCCAACGAGTGGCGAACGCTCGTCCGGTGTCAGAAACCACTGGAAATGCACTTGAAGCGAAGGAAACGGGCTGAGCTCGAGGACTTCCGGTGCTCGTCCCAAGAAAACGCGAGCGGGAATGCCCCGGACTCAGTTTTCTCGTCCTGGGGTAAAAAGGCGGTCCCCCGACGGTTTCTTCCCTTTGCTCCGTATTGGTCATAAGTCTTTCGATCTTCGGGTCTCGTGCTCCGAGGACTTCAACCCACACTCCTGGCATGCTCCCTGACACGTTTTCCGGAGGTATAGGTCGGGAAGCGAGCTCGTTGGAGGGAGAACTGTGGTGCGACCCAAAACGGTCCAAAAGATGGCCGAAGCTTCCAACGAGTGGCGAACGCTCGTCCGGTGTCAGAAACCACTGGAAATGCACTTGCAGCGAAGGAAACGGGCTGAGCTCGAGGACTTCCGGCGCTCGTCCCAAGAAAACGCGAGCGGGAATGCCCCGGACTCAGTTTTCTCGTCCTGGGGTAAAAAGCGGTCCCCCGACGGTTTCTTCCCTTTGCTCCGTATGGGTCATAAGTCTTTCGATCTTCGGGTCTCGTGCTCCGAGGACTTCAACCCACACTCCTGGCATTCTCCCTGACACGTTTTCCGGAGGTATAGGTCGGGAAGCGAGCTCGTTGGAGGGAGAACTGTGGTGCGACCCAAAACGGTCCAAAAGATGGCCGAAGCTTCCAACGAGTGGGGAACGCTCGTCCGGTGTCAGAAACCACAGGAAATGCACTTGCAGCGAAGGAAACGGGCTGAGCTCGAGGACTTCCGGTGCTCGTCCCAAGAAAACGCGAGCGGGAATGCCCCGGACTCAGTTTTCTCGTCCTGGGGTAAAAAGCGGTCCCCCGACGGTTTCTTCCCTTTGCTCCGTATTGGTCATAAGTCTTTCGATCTTCGGGTCTCGTGCTCCGAGCACTTCAACCCACACTCCTGGCATGCTCCCTGACACGTTTTCCGGAGGTATAGGTCGGGAAGCGAGCTCGTTGGAGGGAGAACTGTGGTGCGACCCAAAACGGTCCAAAAGATGGCCGAAGCTTCCAACGAGTGGCGAACGCTCGTCCGGTGTCAGAAACCACTGGAAATGCACTTGCAGCGAAGGAAACGGGCTGAGCTCGAGGACTTCCGGTGCTCGTCCCAAGAAAACGCGAGCGGGAATGCCCCGGACTCAGTTTTCTCGTCCTGGGGTAAAAAGCGGTCCCCCGACGGTTTCTTCCCTTTGCTCCGTATTGGTCATAAGTCTTTCGTTCTTCGGGTCTCGTGCTCCAAGGACTTCAACCCACACTCCTGGCATGCTCCCTGACACGTTTTTCGGAGGTATAGGTCGGGAAGCGAGCTCGTTGGAGGGAGAACTGTGGTGCGACCCAAAACGGTCCAAAAGATGGCCGAAGCTTCCAACGAGTGGCGAACGCTCGTCCGGTGTCAGAAACCACTGGAAATGCACTTGCAGCGAAGGAAACGGGCTGAGCTCGAGGACTTCCGGTGCTCGTCCCAAGAAAACGCGAGCGGGAATGCCCCGGACTCAGTTTTCTCGTCCTGGGGTAAAAAGCGGTCCCCCGACGGTTTCTTCCCTTTGCTCCGTATTGGTCACAAGTCTTTCGATCTTTGGGTCTCGTGCTCCGAGGACTTAAACCCACACTCCTGGCATGCTCCCTGACACGTTTTCCGGAGGTATAGGTCGGGAAGCGAGCTCGTTGGAGGGAGAACTGTGGTGCGACCCAAAACGGTCCAAAAGATGGCCGAAGCTTCCAACGAGTGGCGAACGCTCGTCCGGTGTCAGAAACCACTGGAAATGCACTTGCAGCGAAGGAAACGGGCTGAGCTCGAGGACTTCCGGTGCTCGTCCCAAGAAAACGCGAGCGGGAATGCCCCGGACTCAGTTTTCTCGTCCTGGGGTAAAAAGCGGTCCCCCGACGGTTTCTTCCCTTTGCTCCGTATTGGTCACAAGTCTTTCGATCTTTGGGTCTCGTGCTCCGAGGACTTCAACCCACACTCCTGGCATGCTCCCTGACACGTTTTCCGGAGGTATAGGTCGGGAAGCGAGCTCGTTGGAGGGAGAACTGTGGTGCGACCCAAAACGGTCCAAAAGATGGCCGAAGCTTCCAACGAGTGGCGAACGCTCGTCCGGTGTCAGAAACCACTGGAAATGCACTTGCAGCGAAGGAAACGGGCTGAGCTCGAGGACTTCCGGTGCTCGTCCCAAGAAAACGCGAGCGGGAATGCCCCGGACTCAGTTTTCTCGTCCTGGGGTAAAAAGCGGTCCCCCGACGGTTTCTTCCCTTTGCTCCGTATTGGTCATAAGTCTTTCGATCTTCGGGTCTCGTGCTCCGAGGACTTCAACCCACATTCCTGGCATGCTCCCTGACACGTTTTCCGGAGGTATAGGTCGGGAAGCGAGCTCGTTGGAGGGAGAACTGTGGTGCGACCCAAAACGGTCCAAAAGATGGCCGAAGCTTCCAACGAGTGGCGAACGCTCGTCCGGTGTCAGAAACCACTGGAAATGCACTTGCAGCGAAGGAAACGGGCTGAGCTCGAGGACTTCCGGTGCCCGTCCCAAGGAAACGCGAGCGGGAATGCCCCGGACTCAGTTTTCTCGTCCTGGGGTAAAAAGCGGTCCCCCGACGGTTTCTTCCCTTTGCTCCGTATTGGTCATAAGTCTTTCGATCTTCGGGTCTCGTGCTCCGAGGACTTCAACCGACACTCCTGGCATGCTCCCTGACACGTTTTCCGGAGGTATAGGTCGGGAAGCGAGCTCGTTGGAGGGAGAACTGTGGTGCGACCCAAAACGGTCCAAAAGATGGCCGAAGCTTCCAACGAGTGGCGAACGCTCGTCCGGTGTCAGAAACCACTGGAAATGCACTTGCAGCGAAGGAAACGGGCTGAGCTCGAGGACTTCCGGTGCTCGTCCCAAGAAAACGCGAGCGGGAATGCCCCGGACTCAGTTTTCTCGTCCTGGGGTAAAAAGCGGTCCCCCGACGGTTTCATCCCTTTGCTCCGTATTGGTCATAAGTCTTTCGATCTTCGGGTCTCGTGCTCCGAGGACTTCAACCCACACTCCTGGCATGCTCCCTGACACGTTTTCCGGAGGTATAGGTCAGGAAGCGTGCTCGTTGGAGGGAGAACTGTGGTGCGACCCAAAACGGTCCAAAAGATGGCCGAAGCTTCCAACGAGTGGCGAACGCTCGTCCGGTGTCAGAAGCCACTGGAAATGCACTTGCAGCGAAGGAAACGGGCTGAGCTCGAGGACTTCCGGTGCTCGTCCCAAGAAAACGCGAGCGGGAATGCCCCGGACTCAGTTTTCTCGTCCTGGGGTAAAAAGCGGTCCCCCGACGGTTTCTTCCCTTTGCTCCGTATTGGTCATAAGTCTTTCGATCTTCGGGTCTCGTGCTTCGAAGACTTCAACCCACACTCCCGGCATGCTCCCTGACACGTTTTCCGGAGGTATAGGTCGGGAAGCGAGCTCGTTGGAGGGAGAACTGTGGTGCGACCCAAAACGGTCCAAAAGATGGCCGAAGCTTCCAACGAGTGGCGAACGCTCGTCCGGTGTCAGAAGCCACTGGAAATGCACTTGCAGCGAAGGAAACGGGCTGAGCTCGAGGACTTCCGGTGCTCGTCCCAAGAAAACGCGAGCGGGAATGCCCCGGACTCAGTTTTCTCGTCCTGGGGTAAAAAGCGGTCCCCCGACGGTTTCTTCCCTTTGCTCCGTATTGGTCATAAGTCTTTCGATCTTCGGGTCTCGTGCTCCGAGGACTTCAACCCACACTCCTGGCATGCTCCCTGACACGTTTTCCGGAGGTATAGGTCGGGAAGCGAGCTCGTTGGAGGGAGAACTGTGGTGCGACCCAAAACGGTCCAAAAGATGGCCGAAGCTTCCAACGAGTGGCGAACGCTCGTCCGGTGTCAGAAACCACTGGAAATGCACTTGCAGCGAAGGAAACGGGCTGAGCTCGAGGACTTCCGGTGCTCGTCCCAAGAAAACGCGAGCGGGAATGCCCCGGACTCAGTTTTCTCGTCCTGGGGTAAAAAGCGGTCCCCCGACGGTTTCTTCCCTTTGCTCCGTATTGGTCACAAGTCTTTCGATCTTTGGGTCTCGTGCTCCGAGGACTTCAACCCACACTCCTGGCATGCTCCCTGACACGTTTTCCGGAGGTATAGGTCGGGAAGCGAGCTCGTTGGAGGGAGAACTGTGGTGCGACCCAAAACGGTCCAAAAGATGGCCGAAGCTTCCAACGAGTGGCGAACGCTCGTCCGGTGTCAGAAACCACTGGAAATGCACTTGCAGCGAAGGAAACGGGCTGAGCTCGAGGACTTCCGGTGCTCGTCCCAAGAAAACGCGAGCGGGAATGCCCCGGACTCAGTTTTCTCGTCCTGGGGTAAAAAGCGGTCCCCCGACGGTTTCTTCCCTTTGCTCCGTATTGGTCATAAGTCTTTCGATCTTCGGGTCTCGTGCTCCGAGGACTTCAACCCACATTCCTGGCATGCTCCCTGACACGTTTTCCGGAGGTATAGGTCGGGAAGCGAGCTCGTTGGAGGGAGAACTGTGGTGCGACCCAAAACGGTCCAAAAGATGGCCGAAGCTTCCAACGAGTGGCGAACGCTCGTCCGGTGTCAGAAACCACTGGAAATGCACTTGCAGCGAAGGAAACGGGCTGAGCTCGAGGACTTCCGGTGCCCGTCCCAAGGAAACGCGAGCGGGAATGCCCCGGACTCAGTTTTCTCGTCCTGGGGTAAAAAGCGGTCCCCCGACGGTTTCTTCCCTTTGCTCCGTATTGGTCATAAGTCTTTCGATCTTCGGGTCTCGTGCTCCGAGGACTTCAACCGACACTCCTGGCATGCTCCCTGACACGTTTTCCGGAGGTATAGGTCGGGAAGCGAGCTCGTTGGAGGGAGAACTGTGGTGCGACCCAAAACGGTCCAAAAGATGGCCGAAGCTTCCAACGAGTGGCGAACGCTCGTCCGGTGTCAGAAACCACTGGAAATGCACTTGCAGCGAAGGAAACGGGCTGAGCTCGAGGACTTCCGGTGCTCGTCCCAAGAAAACGCGAGCGGGAATGCCCCGGACTCAGTTTTCTCGTCCTGGGGTAAAAAGCGGTCCCCCGACGGTTTCATCCCTTTGCTCCGTATTGGTCATAAGTCTTTCGATCTTCGGGTCTCGTGCTCCGAGGACTTCAACCCACACTCCTGGCATGCTCCCTGACACGTTTTCCGGAGGTATAGGTCGGGAAGCGTGCTCGTTGGAGGGAGAACTGTGGTGCGACCCAAAACGGTCCAAAAGATGGCCGAAGCTTCCAACGAGTGGCGAACGCTCGTCCGGTGTCAGAAACCACTGGAAATGCACTTGCAGCGAAGGAAACGGGCTGAGCTCGAGGACTTCCGGTGCTCGTCCCAAGAAAACGCGAGCGGGAATGCCCCGGACTCAGTTTTCTCGTCCTGGGGTAAAAAGCGGTCCCCCGACGGTTTCTTCCCTTTGCTCCGTATTGGTCATAAGTCTTTCGATCTTCGGGTCTCGTGCTTCGAAGACTTCAACCCACACTCCCGGCATGCTCCCTGACACGTTTTCCGGAGGTATAGGTCGGGAAGCGAGCTCGTTGGAGGGAGAACTGTGGTGCGACCCAAAACGGTCCAAAAGATGGCCGAAGCTTCCAACGAGTGGCGAACGCTCGTCCGGTGTCAGAAGCCACTGGAAATGCACTTGCAGCGAAGGAAACGGGCTGAGCTCGAGGACTTCCGGTGCTCGTCCCAAGAAAACGCGAGCGGGAATGCCCCGGACTCAGTTTTCTCGTCCTGGGGTAAAAAGCGGTCCCCCGACGGTTTCTTCCCTTTGTTCCGTATTGGTCATAAGTCTTTCGATCTTCGGGTCTCGTGCTCCGAGGACTTCAACCCACACTCCTGGCATGCTCCCTGACACGTTTTCCGGAGGTATAGGTCGGGAAGCGAGCTCGTTGGAGGGAGAACTGTGGTGCGACCCAAAACGGTCCAAAAGATGGCCGAAGCTTCCAACGAGTGGCGAACGCTCGTCCGGTGTCAGAAACCACTGGAAATGCACTTGCAGCGAAGGAAACGGGCTGAGCTCGAGGACTTCCGGTGCTCGTCCCAAGAAAACGCGAGCGGGAATGCCCCGGACTCAGTTTTCTCGTCCTGGGGTAAAAAGCGGTCCCCCGACGGTTTCATCCCTTTGCTCCGTATTGGTCATAAGTCTTTCGATCTTCGGGTCTCGTGCTCCGAGGACTTCAACCCACACTCCTGGCATGCTCCCTGACACGTTTTCCGGAGGTATAGGTCGGGAAGCGTGCTCGTTGGAGGGAGAACTGTGGTGCGACCCAAAACGGTCCAAAAGATGGCCGAAGCTTCCAACGAGTGGCGAACGCTCGTCCGGTGTCAGAAACCACTGGAAATGCACTTGCAGCGAAGGAAACGGGCTGAGCTCGAGGACTTCCGGTGCTCGTCCCAAGAAAACGCGAGCGGGAATGCCCCGGACTCAGTTTTCTCGTCCTGGGGTAAAAAGCGGTCCCCCGACGGTTTCTTCCCTTTGCTCCGTATTGGTCATAAGTCTTTCGATCTTCGGGTCTCGTGCTCCGAGGACTTCAACCCACATTCCTGGCATGCTCCCTGACACGTTTTCCGGAGGTATAGGTCGGGAAGCGAGCTCGTTGGAGGGAGAACTGTGGTGCGACCCAAAACGGTCCAAAAGATGGCCGAAGCTTCCAACGAGTGGCGAACGCTCGTCCGGTGTCAGAAACCACTGGAAATGCACTTGCAGCGAAGGAAACGGGCTGAGCTCGAGGACTTCCGGTGCCCGTCCCAAGGAAACGCGAGCGGGAATGCCCCGGACTCAGTTTTCTCGTCCTGGGGTAAAAAGCGGTCCCCCGACGGTTTCTTCCCTTTGCTCCGTATTGGTCATAAGTCTTTCGATCTTCGGGTCTCGTGCTCCGAGGACTTCAACCGACACTCCTGGCATGCTCCCTGACACGTTTTCCGGAGGTATAGGTCGGGAAGCGAGCTCGTTGGAGGGAGAACTGTGGTGCGACCCAAAACGGTCCAAAAGATGGCCGAAGCTTCCAACGAGTGGCGAACGCTCGTCCGGTGTCAGAAACCACTGGAAATGCACTTGCAGCGAAGGAAACGGGCTGAGCTCGAGGACTTCCGGTGCTCGTCCCAAGAAAACGCGAGCGGGAATGCCCCGGACTCAGTTTTCTCGTCCTGGGGTAAAAAGCGGTCCCCCGACGGTTTCATCCCTTTGCTCCGTATTGGTCATAAGTCTTTCGATCTTCGGGTCTCGTGCTCCGAGGACTTCAACCCACACTCCTGGCATGCTCCCTGACACGTTTTCCGGAGGTATAGGTCGGGAAGCGTGCTCGTTGGAGGGAGAACTGTGGTGCGACCCAAAACGGTCCAAAAGATGGCCGAAGCTTCCAACGAGTGGCGAACGCTCGTCCGGTGTCAGAAACCACTGGAAATGCACTTGCAGCGAAGGAAACGGGCTGAGCTCGAGGACTTCCGGTGCTCGTCCCAAGAAAACGCGAGCGGGAATGCCCCGGACTCAGTTTTCTCGTCCTGGGGTAAAAAGCGGTCCCCCGACGGTTTCTTCCCTTTGCTCCGTATTGGTCATAAGTCTTTCGATCTTCGGGTCTCGTGCTTCGAAGACTTCAACCCACACTCCCGGCATGCTCCCTGACACGTTTTCCGGAGGTATAGGTCGGGAAGCGAGCTCGTTGGAGGGAGAACTGTGGTGCGACCCAAAACGGTCCAAAAGATGGCCGAAGCTTCCAACGAGTGGCGAACGCTCGTCCGGTGTCAGAAGCCACTGGAAATGCACTTGCAGCGAAGGAAACGGGCTGAGCTCGAGGACTTCCGGTGCTCGTCCCAAGAAAACGCGAGCGGGAATGCCCCGGACTCAGTTTTCTCGTCCTGGGGTAAAAAGCGGTCCCCCGACGGTTTCTTCCCTTTGTTCCGTATTGGTCATAAGTCTTTCGATCTTCGGGTCTCGTGCTCCGAGGACTTCAACCCACACTCCTGGCATGCTCCCTGACACGTTTTCCGGAGGTATAGGTCGGGAAGCGAGCTCGTTGGAGGGAGAACTGTGGTGCGACCCAAAACGGTCCAAAAGATGGCCGAAGCTTCCAACGAGTGGCGAACGCTCGTCCGGTGTCAGAAACCACTGGAAATGCACTTGCAGCGAAGGAAACGGGCTGAGCTCGAGGACTTCCGGTGCTCGTCCCAAGAAAACGCGAGCGGGAATGCCCCGGACTCAGTTTTCTCGTCCTGGGGTAAAAAGCGGTCCCCCGACGGTTTCATCCCTTTGCTCCGTATTGGTCATAAGTCTTTCGATCTTCGGGTCTCGTGCTCCGAGGACTTCAACCCACACTCCTGGCATGCTCCCTGACACGTTTTCCGGAGGTATAGGTCGGGAAGCGTGCTCGTTGGAGGGAGAACTGTGGTGCGACCCAAAACGGTCCAAAAGATGGCCGAAGCTTCCAACGAGTGGCGAACGCTCGTCCGGTGTCAGAAACCACTGGAAATGCACTTGCAGCGAAGGAAACGGGCTGAGCTCGAGGACTTCCGGTGCTCGTCCCAAGAAAACGCGAGCGGGAATGCCCCGGACTCAGTTTTCTCGTCCTGGGGTAAAAAGCGGTCCCCCGACGGTTTCTTCCCTTTGCTCCGTATTGGTCATAAGTCTTTCGATCTTCGGGTCTCGTGCTCTGAGGACTTCAACCCACACTCCTGGCATGCTCCCTGACACGTTTTCCGGAGGTATAGGTCGGGAAGCGCGCTCGTTGGAGGGAGAACTGTGGTGCGACCCAAAACGGTCCAAAAGATGGCCGAAGCTTCCAACGAGTGGCGAACGCTCGTCCGGTGTCAGAAGCCACTGGAAATCCACTTGCAGCGAAGGAAACGGGCTGAGCTCGAGGACTTCCGGTGCTCGTCCCAAGAAAACGCGAGCGGGAATGCCCCGGACTCAGTTTTCTCGTCCTTGGGTAAAAAGCGGTCCCCCGACGGTTTCTTCCCCTTGCTCCGTATTGGTCATAAGTCTTTCGATCTTCGGGTCTCGTGCTCCGAGGACTTCAACCCACACTCCTGGCATGCTCCCTGACACGTTTTCCGGAGGTATAGGTCGGGAAGCGAGCTCGTTGGAGGGAGAACTGTGGTGCGACCCAAAACGGTCCAAAAGATGGCCGAAGCTTCCAACGAGTGGCGAACGCTCGTCCGGTGTCAGAAGCCACTGGAAATGCACTTGCAGCGAAGGAAACGGGCTGAGCTCGAGGACTTCCGGTGCTCGTCCCAGGAAAACGCGAGCAGGAATGCCCCGGACTCAGTTTTCTCGTCCTGGGGTAAAAAGCGGTCCCCCGACGGTTTCTTCCCTTTGCTCCGTATTAGTCATAAGTCTTTCGATCTTCGGGTCTCGTGCTCCGAGGACTTCAACCCACACTCCTGGCATGCTCCCTGACACGTTTTCCGGAGGTATAGGTCGGGAAGCGAGCTCGTTGGAGGGAGAACTGTGGTGCGACCCAAAACGGTCCAAAAGATGGCCGAAGCTTCCAACGAGTGGCGAACGCTCGTCCGGTGTCAGAAGCCACTGGAAATGCACTTGCAGCGAAGGAAACGGGCTGAGCTCGAGGACTTCCGGTGCTCGTCCCAAGAAAACGCGAGCGGGAATGCCCCGGACTCAGTTTTCTCGTCCTGGGGTAAAAAGCGGTCCCCCGACGGTTTCATCCCTTTGCTCCGTATTGGTCATAAGTCTTTCGATCTTCGGGTCTCGTGCTCCGAGGACTTCAACCCACACTCCTGGCATGCTCCCTGACACGTTTTCCGGAGGTATAGGTCGGGAAGCGTGCTCGTTGGAGGGAGAACTGTGGTGCGACCCAAAACGGTCCAAAAGATGGCCGAAGCTTCCAACGAGTGGCGAACGCTCGTCCGGTGTCAGAAACCACTGGAAATGCACTTGCAGCGAAGGAAACGGGCTGAGCTCGAGGACTTCCGGTGCTCGTCCCAAGAAAACGCGAGCGGGAATGCCCCGGACTCAGTTTTCTCGTCCTGGGGTAAAAAGCGGTCCCCCGACGGTTTCTTCCCTTTGCTCCGTATTGGTCATAAGTCTTTCGATCTTCGGGTCTCGTGCTCCGAGGACTTCAACCCACACTCCTGGCATGCTCCCTGACACGTTTTCCGGAGGTATAGGTCGGGAAGCGAGCTCGTTGGAGGGAGAACTGTGGTGCGACCCAAAACGGTCCAAAAGATGGCCGAAGCTTCCAACGAGTGGCGAACGCTCGTCCGGTGTCAGAAACCACTGGAAATGCACTTGCAGCGAAGGAAACGGGCTGAGCTCGAGGACTTCCGGTGCTCGTCCCAAGAAAACGCGAGCGGGAATGCCCCGAACTCAGTTTTCTCGTCCTGGGGTAAAAAGCGGTCCCCCGACGGTTTCTTCCCTTTGCTCCGTATTGGTCATAAGTCTTTCGATCTTCGGGTCTCGTGCTCCGAGGACTTCAACCCACACTCCTGGCATGCTCCCTGACACGTTTTCCGGAGGTATAGGTCGGGAAGCGAGCTCGTTGGAGGGAGAACTGTGGTGCGACCCAAAACGGTCCAAAAGATGGCCGAAGCTTCCAACGAGTGGCGAACGCTCGTCCGGTGTCAGAAGCCACTGGAAATGCACTTGCAGCGAAGGAAACGGGCTGAGCTCGAGGACTTCCGGTGCTCGTCCCAAGAAAACGCGAGCGGGAATGCCCCGGACTCAGTTTTCTCGTCCTGGGGTAAAAAGCGGTCCCCCGACGGTTTCTTCCCTTTGCTCCGTATTGGTCATAAGTCTTTCGATCTTCGGGTCTCGTGCTCCGAGGACTTCAACCCACACTCCTGGCATGCTCCCTGACACGTTTTCCGGAGGTATAGGTCGGGAAGCGAGCTCGTTGGAGGGAGAACTGTGGTGCGACCCAAAACGGTCCAAAAGATGGCCGAAGCTTCCAACGAGTGGCGAACGCTCGTCCGGTGTCAGAAGCCACTGGAAATGCACTTGCAGCGAAGGAAACGGGCTGAGCTCGAGGACTTCCGGTGCTCGTCCCAAGAAAACGCGAGCGGGAATGCCCCGGACTCAGTTTTCTCGTCCTGGGGTAAAAAGCGGTCCCCCGACGGTTTCTTCCCTTTGCTCCGTATTGGTCACAAGTCTTTCGATCTTCGGGTCTCGTGCTCCGAGGACTTCAACCCACACTCCTGGCATGCTCCGTGACACGTTTTCCGGAGGTATAGGTCGGGAAGCGAGCTCGTTGGAGGGAGAACTGTGGTGCGACCCAAAACGGTCCAAAAGATGGCCGAAGCTTCCAACGAGTGGCGAACGCTCGTCCGGTGTCAGAAACCACTGGAAATGCACTTGCAGCGAAGGAAACGGGCTGAGCTCGAGGACTTCCGGTGCTCGTCCCAAGAAAACACGAGCGGGAATGCCCCGGACTCAGTTTTCTCGTCCTGGGGTAAAAAGCGGTCCCCCGACGGTTTCTTCCCTTTGCTCCGTATTGGTCATAAGTCTTTCGATCTTCGGGTCTCGTGCTCCGAGGACTTCAACCCACACTCCTGGCATGCTCCCTGACACGTTTTCCGGAGGTATAGGTCGGGAAGCGAGCTCGTTGGAGGGAGAACTGTGGTGCGACCCAAAACGGTCCAAAAGATGGCCGAAGCTTCCAACGAGTGGCGAACGCTCGTCCGGTGTAAGAAACCACTGGAAATGCACTTGCAGCGAAGGAAACGGGCTGAGCTCGAGGACTTCCGGTGCTCGTCCCAAGAAAACGCGAGCGGGAATGCCCCGGACTCAGTTTTCTCGTCCTGGGGTAAAAAGCGGTCCCCCGACGGTTTCTTCCCTTTGCTCCGTATTGGTCACAAGTCTTTCGATCTTCGGGTCTCGTGCTCCGAGGACTTCAACCCACACTCCTGGCATGCTCCGTGACACGTTTTCCGGAGGTATAGGTCGGGAAGCGAGCTCGTTGGAGGGAGAACTGTGGTGCGACCCAAAACGGTCCAAAAGATGGCCGAAGCTTCCAACGAGTGGCGAACGCTCGTCCGGTGTCAGAAACCACTGGAAATGCACTTGCAGCGAAGGAAACGGGCTGAGCTCGAGGACTTCCGGTGCTCGTCCCAAGAAAACGCGAGCGGGAATGCCCCGGACTCAGTTTTCTCGTCCTGGGGTAAAAAGCGGTCCCCCGACGGTTTCTTCCCTTTGCTCCGTATTGGTCACAAGTCTTTCGATCTTCGGGTCTCGTGCTCCGAGGACTTCAACCCACACTCCTGGCATGCTCCCTGACACGTTTTCCGGAGGTATAGGTCGGGAAGCGAGCTCGTTGGAGGGAGAACTGTGGTGCGACCCAAAACGGTCAAAAAGATGGCCGAAGCTTCCAACGAGTGGCGAACGCTCGTCCGGTGTAAGAAACCACTGGAAATGCACTTGCAGCGAAGGAAACGGGCTGAGCTCGAGGACTTCCGGTGCTCGTCCCAAGAAAACGCGAGCGGGAATGCCCCGGACTCAGTTTTCTCGTCCTGGGGTAGAAAGCGGTCCCCCGACGGTTTCTTCCCTTTGATCCGTATTGGTCACAAGTCTTTCGATCTTCGGGTCTCGTGCTCCGAGGACTTCAACCCACATTCCTGGCATGCTCCCGGACACGTTTTCCGGAGGTATAGGTCGGGAAGCGAGCTCGTTGGAGGGAGAACTGTTGTGCGACCCAAAACGGTCCAAAAGATGGCCGAAGCTTCCAACGAGTGGCGAACGCTCGTCCGGTGTAAGAAACCACTGGAAATGCACTTGCAGCGAAGGAAACGGGCTGAGCTCGAGGACTTCCGGTGCTCGTCCCAAGAAAACGCAAGCGGGAATGCCCCGGACTCAGTTTTCTCGTCCTGGGGTAAAAAGCGGTCCCCCGACGGTTTCTTCCCTTTGCTCCGTATTGGTCACAAGTCTTTCGATCTTCGGGTCTCGTGCTCCGAGGACTTCAACCCACACTCCTGGCATGCTCCGTGACACGTTTTCCGGAGGTATAGGTCGGGAAGCGAGCTCGTTGGAGGGAGAACTGTGGTGCGACCCAAAACGGTCCAAAAGATGGCCGAAGCTTCCAACGAGTGGCGAACGCTCGTCCGGTGTCAGAAACCACTGGAAATGCACTTGCAGCGAAGGAAACGGGCTGAGCTCGAGGACTTCCGGTGCTCGTCCCAAGAAAACGCGAGCGGGAATGCCCCGGACTCAGTTTTCTCGTCCTGGGGTAAAAAGCGGTCCCCCGACGGTTTCTTCCCTTTGCTCCGTATTGGTCATAAGTCTTTCGATCTTCGGGTCTCGTGCTCCGAGGACTTCAACCCACACTCCTGGCATGCTCCCTGACACGTTTTCCGGAGGTATAGGTCGGGAAGCGAGCTCGTTGGAGGGAGAACTGTGGTGCGACCCAAAACGGTCCAAAAGATGGCCGAAGCTTCCAACGAGTGGCGAACGCTCGTCCGGTGTAAGAAACCACTGGAAATGCACTTGCAGCGAAGGAAACGGGCTGAGCTCGAGGACTTCCGGTGCTCGTCCCAAGAAAACGCGAGCGGGAATGCCCCGGACTAAGTTTTCTCGTCCTGGGGTAAAAAGCGGTCCACCGACGGTTTCTTCCCTTTGCTCCGTATTGGTCACAAGTCTTTCGATCTTCGGGTCTCGTGCTCCGAGGACTTCAACCCACACTCCTGGCATGCTCCCTGACACGTTTTCCGGAGGTATAGGTCGGGAAGCGAGCTCGTTGGAGGGAGAACTGTGGTGCGACCCAAAACGGTCCAAAAGATGGCCGAAGCTTCCAACGAGTGGCGAACGCTCGTTCGGTGTCAGAAACCACTGGAAATGCACTTGCAGCGAAGGAAACGGGCTGAGCTCGAGGACTTCCGGTGCTCGTCCCAAGAAAACGCGAGCGGGAATGCCCCGGACTCAGTTTTCTCGTCCTGGGGTAAAAAGCGGTCCCCCGACGGTTTCTTCCCTTTGCTCCGTATTGGTCATAAGTCTTTCGATCTTCGGGTCTCGTGCTCCGAGGACTTCAACCCACACTCCTGGCATGCTCCCTGACACGTTTTCCGGAGGTATAGGTCGGGAAGCGAGCTCGTTGGAGGGAAAACTGTGGTGCGACCCAAAACGGTCCAAAAGATGGCCGAAGCTTCCAACGAGTGGCGAACGCTCGTCCGGTGTCAGAAACCACTGGAAATGCACTTGCAGCGAAGGAAACGGGCTGAGCTCGAGGACTTCCGGTGCTCGTCCCAAGAAAACGCGAGCGGGAATGCCCCGGACTCAGTTTTCTCGTCCTGGGGTAAAAAGCGGTCCCCCGACGGTTTCTTCCCTTTGCTCCGTATTGGTCACAAGTCTTTCGATCTTCGGGTCTCGTGCTCCGAGGACTTCAACCCACACTCCTGGCATGCTCCCTGACACGTTTTCCGGAGGTATAGGTCGGGAAGCGAGCTCGTTGGAGGGAGAACTGTGGTGCGACCCAAAACGGTCCAAAAGATGGCCGAAGCTTCCAACGAGTGGCGAACGCTCGTCCGGTGTCAGAAGCCACTGGAAATGCACTTGCAGCGAAGGAAACGGGCTGAGCTCGAGGACTTCCGGTGCTCGTCCCAAGAAAACGCGAGCGGGAATGCCCCGGACTCAGTTTTCTCGTCCTGGGGTAAAAAGCGGTCCCCCGACGGTTTCTTCCCTTTGCTCCGTATTGGTCATAAGTCTTTCGATCTTCTGGTCTCGTGCTCCGAGGACTTCAACCCACACTCCTGGCATGCTCCCTGACACGTTTTCCGGAGGTATAGGTCGGGAAGCGAGCTCGTTGGAGGGAGAACTGTGGTGCGACCCAAAACGGTCCAAAAGATGGCCGAAGCTTCCAACGAGTGGCGAACGCTCGTCCGGTGTCAGAAACCACTGGAAATGCACTTGCAGCGAAGGAAACGGGCTGAGCTCGAGGACTTCCGGTGCTCGTCCCAAGAAAACGCGAGCGGGAATGCCCCGGACTCAGTTTTCTCGTCCTGGGGTAAAAAGCGGTCCCCCGACGGTTTCTTCCCTTTGCTCCGTATTGGTCATAAGTCTTTCGATCTTCGGGTCTCGTGCTCCGAGGACTTCAACCCACACTCCTGGCATGCTCCCTGACACGTTTTCCGGAGGTATAGGTCGGGAAGCGAGCTCGTTGGAGGGAGAACTGTTGTGCGACCCAAAACGGTCCAAAAGATGGCCGAAGCTTCCAACGAGTGGCGAACGCTCGTCCGGTGTAAGAAACCACTGGAAATGCACTTGCAGCGAAGGAAACGGGCTGAGCTCGAGGACTTCCGGTGCTCGTCCCAAGAAAACGCGAGCGGGAATGCCCCGGACTCAGTTTTCTCGTCCTGGGGTAAAAAGCGGTCCCCCGACGGTTTCTTCCCTTTGCTCCGTATTGGTCACAAGTCTTTCGATCTTCGGGTCTCGTGCTCCGAGGACTTCAACCCACACTCCTGGCATGCTCCGTGACACGTTTTCCGGAGGTATAGGTCGGGAAGCGAGCTCGTTGGAGGGAGAACTGTGGTGCGACCCAAAACGGTCCAAAAGATGGCCGAAGCTTCCAACGAGTGGCGAACGCTCGTCCGGTGTCAGAAACCACTGGAAATGCACTTGCAGCGAAGGAAACGGGCTGAGCTCGAGGACTTCCGGTGCTCGTCCCAAGAAAACGCGAGCGGGAATGCCCCGGACTCAGTTTTCTCGTCTTGGGGTAAAAAGCGGTCCCCCGACGGTTTCTTCCCTTTGCTCCGTATTGGTCACAAGTCTTTCGATCTTCGGGTCTCGTGCTCCGAGGACTTCAACCCACACTCCTGGCATGCTCCGTGACACGTTTTCCGGAGGTATAGGTCGGGAAGCGAGCTCGTTGGAGGGAGAACTGTGGTGCGACCCAAAACGGTCCAAAAGATGGCCGAAGCTTCCAACGAGTGGCGAACGCTCGTCCGGTGTCAGAAACCACTGGAAATGCACTTGCAGCGAAGGAAACGGGCTGAGCTCGAGGACTTCCGGTGCTCGTCCCAAGAAAACGCGAGCGGGAATGCCCCGGACTCAGTTTTCTCGTCCTGGGGTAAAAAGCGGTCCCCCGACGGTTTCTTCCCTTTGCTCCGTATTGGTCACAAGTCTTTCGATCTTCGGGTCTCGTGCTCCGAGGACTTCAACCCACACTCCTGGCATGCTCCCTGACACGTTTTCCGGAGGTATAGGTCGGGAAGCGAGCTCGTTGGAGGGAGAACTGTGGTGCGACCCAAAACGGTCAAAAAGATGGCCGAAGCTTCCAACGAGTGGCGAACGCTCGTCCGGTGTAAGAAACCACTGGAAATGCACTTGCAGCGAAGGAAACGGGCTGAGCTCGAGGACTTCCGGTGCTCGTCCCAAGAAAACGCGAGCGGGAATGCCCCGGACTCAGTTTTCTCGTCCTGGGGTAGAAAGCGGTCCCCCGACGGTTTCTTCCCTTTGATCCGTATTGGTCACAAGTCTTTCGATCTTCGGGTCTCGTGCTCCGAGGACTTCAACCCACATTCCTGGCATGCTCCCGGACACGTTTTCCGGAGGTATAGGTCGGGAAGCGAGCTCGTTGGAGGGAGAACTGTTGTGCGACCCAAAACGGTCCAAAAGATGGCCGAAGCTTCCAACGAGTGGCGAACGCTCGTCCGGTGTAAGAAACCACTGGAAATGCACTTGCAGCGAAGGAAACGGGCTGAGCTCGAGGACTTCCGGTGCTCGTCCCAAGAAAACGCGAGCGGGAATGCCCCGGACTCAGTTTTCTCGTCCTGGGGTAAAAAGCGGTCCCCCGACGGTTTCTTCCCTTTGCTCCGTATTGGTCACAAGTCTTTCGATCTTCGGGTCTCGTGCTCCGAGGACTTCAACCCACACTCCTGGCATGCTCCGTGACACGTTTTCCGGAGGTATAGGTCGGGAAGCGAGCTCGTTGGAGGGAGAACTGTGGTGCGACCCAAAACGGTCCAAAAGATGGCCGAAGCTTCCAACGAGTGGCGAACGCTCGTCCGGTGTCAGAAACCACTGGAAATGCACTTGCAGCGAAGGAAACGGGCTGAGCTCGAGGACTTCCGGTGCTCGTCCCAAGAAAACGCGAGCGGGAATGCCCCGGACTCAGTTTTCTCGTCCTGGGGTAAAAAGCGGTCCCCCGACGGTTTCTTCCCTTTGCTCCGTATTGGTCATAAGTCTTTCGATCTTCGGGTCTCGTGCTCCGAGGACTTCAACCCACACTCCTGGCATGCTCCCTGACACGTTTTCCGGAGGTATAGGTCGGGAAGCGAGCTCGTTGGAGGGAGAACTGTGGTGCGACCCAAAACGGTCCAAAAGATGGCCGAAGCTTCCAACGAGTGGCGAACGCTCGTCCGGTGTCAGAAACCACTGGAAATGCACTTGCAGCGAAGGAAATGGGCTGAGCTCGAGGACTTCCGGTGCTCGTCCCAAGAAAACGCGAGCGGGAATGCCCCGGACTCAGTTTTCTCGTCCTGGGGTAAAAAGCGGTCCCCCGACGGTTTCTTCCCTTTGCTCCGTATGGGTCATAAGTCTTTCGATCTTCGGGTCTCGTGCTCCGAGGACTTCAACCCACACTCCTGGCATGCTCCCTGACACGTTTTCCGGAGGTATAGGTCGGGAAGCGAGCTCGTTGGAGGGAGAACTGTGGTGCGACCCAAAACGGTCCAAAAGATGGCCGAAGCTTCCAACGAGTGGCGAACGCTCGTCCGGTGTCAGAAACCACAGGAAATGCACTTGCAGCGAAGGAAACGGGCTGAGCTCGAGGACTTCCGGTGCTCGTCCCAAGAAAACGCGAGCGGGAATGCACCGGACTCAGTTTTCTCGTCCTGGGGTAAAAAGCGGTCCCCCGACGGTTTCTTCCCTTTGCTCCGTATTGGTCATAAGTCTTTCGATCTTCGGGTCTCGTGCTCCGAGCACTTCAACCCACACTCCTGGCATGCTCCCTGACACGTTTTCCGGAGGTATAGGTCGGGAAGCGAGCTCGTTGGAGGGAGAACTGTGGTGCGACCCAAAACGGTCCAAAAGATGGCCGAAGCTTCCAACGAGTGGCGAACGCTCGTCCGGTGTCAGAAACCACTGGAAATGCACTTGCAGCGAAGGAAACGGGCTGAGCTCGAGGACTTCCGGTGCTCGTCCCAAGAAAACGCGAGCGGGAATGCCCCGGACTCAGTTTTCTCGTCCTGGGGTAAAAAGCGGTCCCCCGACGGTTTCTTCCCTTTGCTCCGTATTGGTCATAAGTCTTTCGATCTTCGGGTCTCGTGCTCCGAGGACTTCAACCCACACTCCTGGCATGCTCCCTGACACGTTTTCCGGAGGTATAGGTCGGGAAGCGAGCTCGTTGGAGGGAGAACTGTGGTGCGACCCAAAACGGTCCAAAAGATGGCCGAAGCTTCCAACGAGTGGCGAACGCTCGTCCGGTGTCAGAAACCACTGGAAATGCACTTGCAGCGAAGGAAACGGGCTGAGCTCGAGGACTTCCGGTGCTCGTCCCAAGAAAACGCGAGCGGGAATGCCCCGGACTCAGTTTTCTCGTCCTGGGGTAAAAAGCGGTCCCCCGACGGTTTCTTCCCTTTGCTCCGTATTGGTCATAAGTCTTTCGATCTTCGGGTCTCGTGCTCCGAGGACTTCAACCCACACTCCTGGCATGCTCCGTGACACGTTTTCCGGAGGTATAGGTCGGGAAGCGAGCTCGTTGGAGGGAGAACTGTGGTGCGACCCAAAACGGTCCAAAAGATGGCTGAAGCTTCCAACGAGTGGCGAACGCTCGTCCGGTGTCAGAAACCACTGGAAATGCACTTGCAGCGAAGGAAACGGGCTGAGCTCGAGGACTTCCGGTGCTCGTCCCAAGAAAACGCGAGCGGGAATGCCCCGGACTCAGTTTTCTCGTCCTGGGGTAAAAAGCGGTCCCCCGACGGTTTCTTCCCTTTGCTCCGTATTGGTCATAAGTCTTTCGATCTTCGGGTCTCGTGCTCCGAGGACTTCAACCCACACTCCTGGCATGCTCCCTGACACGTTTTCCGGAGGTATAGGTCGGGAAACGAGCTCGTTGGAGGGAGAACTGTGGTGCGACCCAAAACGGTCCAAAAGATGGCCGAAGCTTCCAACGAGTGGCGAACGCTCGTCCGGTGTCAGAAACCACTGGAAATGCACTTGCAGCGAAGGAAACGGGCTGAGCTCGAGGACTTCCGATGCTCGTCCCAAGAAAACGCGAGCGGGAATGCCCCGGACTCAGTTTTCTCGTCCTGGGGTAAAAAGCGGTCCCCCGACGGTTTCTTCCCTTTGCTCCGTATTGGTCATAAGTCTTTCGATCTTCGGGTCTCGTGCTCCGAGGACTTCAACCCACACTCCTGGCATGCTCTCTGACACGTTTTCCGGAGGTATAGGTCGGGAAGCGAGCTCGTTGGAGGGAGAACTGTGGTGCGACCCAAAACGGTCCAAAAGATGGCCGAAGCTTCCAACGAGTGGCGAACGCTCGTCCGGTGTCAGAAACCACTGGAAATGCACTTGCAGCGAAGGAAAGGGCTGAGCTCGAGGACTTCCGGTGCTCGTCCCAAGAAAACGCGAGCGGGAATGCCCCGGACTCAGTTTTCTCGTCCTGGGGTAAAAAGCGGTCCCCCGACGGTTTCTTCCCTTTGCTCCGTATTGGTCATAAGTCTTTCGATCTTCGGGTCTCGTGCTCCGAGGACTTCAACCCACACTCCTGGCATGCTCCCTGACACGTTTTCCGGAGGTATAGGTCGGGAAGCGAGCTCGTTGGAGGGAGAACTGTGGTGCGACCCAAAACGGTCCAAAAGATGGCCGAAGCTTCCAACGAGTGGCGAACGCTCGTCCGGTGTCAGAAACCACTGGAAATGCACTTGCAGCGAAGGAAAGGGCTGAGCTCGAGGACTTCCAGTGCTCGTCCCAAGAAAACGCGAGCGGGAATGCCCCGGACTCAGTTTTCTCGTCCTGGGGTAAAAAGCGGTCCCCCGACGGTTTCTTCCCTTTGCTCCGTATTGGTCATAAGTCTTTCGATCTTCGGGTCTCGTGCTCCGAGGACTTCAACCCACACTCCTGGCATGCTCCCTGACACGTTTTCCGGAGGTATAGGTCGGGAAGCGAGCTCGTTGGAGGGAGAACTGTGGTGCGACCCAAAACGGTCCAAAAGATGGCCGAAGCTTCCAACGAGTGGCGAACGCTCGTCCGGTGTCAGAAACCACTGGAAATGCACTTGCAGCAAAGGAAAGGGCTGAGCTCGAGGACTTCCGGTGCTCGTCCCAAGAAAACGCGAGCGGGAATGCCCCGGACTCAGTTTTCTCGTCCTGGGGTAAAAAGCGGTCCACCGACGGTTTCTTCCCTTTGCTCCGTATTGGTCATAAGTCTTTCGATCTTCGGGTCTCGTGCTCCGAGGACTTCAACCCACACTCCTGGCATGCTCCCTGACACGTTTTCCGGAGGTATAGGTCGGGAAGCGAGCTCGTTGGAGGGAGAACTGTGGTGCGACCCAAAACGGTCCAAAAGATGGCCGAAGCTTCCAACGAGTGGCGAACGCTCGTCCGGTGTCAGAAACCACTGGAAATGCACTTGCAGCGAAGGAAAGGGCTGAGCTCGAGGACTTCCGGTGCTCGTCCCAAGAAAACGCGAGCGGGAATGCCCCGGACTCAGTTTTCTCGTCCTGGGGTAAAAAGCGGTCCCCCGACGGTTTCTTCCCTTTGCTCCGTATTGGTCATAAGTCTTTCGATCTTCGGGTCTCGTGCTCCGAGGACTTCAACCCACACTCCTGGCATGCTCCCTGACACGTTTTCCGGAGGTATAGGTCGGGAAGCGAGCTCGTTGGAGGGAGAACTGTGGTGCGACCCAAAACGGTCCAAAAGATGGCCGAAGCTTCCAACGAGTGGCGAACGCTCGTCCGGTGTCAGAAACCACTGGAAATGCACTTGCAGCGAAGGAAACGGGCTGAGCTCGAGGACTTCCGGTGCTCGTCCCAAGAAAACGCGAGCGGGAATGCCCCGGACTCAGTTTTCTCGTCCTGGGGTAAAAAGCGGTCCCCCGACGGTTTCTTCCCTTTGCTCCGTATTGGTCATAAGTCTTTCGATCTTCGGGTCTCGTGCTCCGAAGACTTCAACCCACACTCCTGGCATGCTCCCTGACACGTTTTCCGGAGGTATAGGTCGGGAAGCGAGCTCGTTGGAGGGAGAACTGTGGTGCGACCCAAAACGGTCCAAAAGATGGCCGAAGCTTCCAACGAGTGGCGAACGCTCGTCCGGTGTCAGAAACCACTGGAAATGCACTTGCAGCGAAGGAAACGGGCTGAGCTCGAGGACTTCCGGTGCTCGTCCCAAGAAAACGCGAGCGGGAATGCCCCGGACTCAGTTTTCTCGTCCTTGGGTAAAAAGCAGTCCCCCGACGGTTTCTTCCCTTTGCTCCGTATTGGTCATAAGTCTTTCGATCTTCGGGTCTCGTGCTCCGAGGACTTCAACCCACACTCCTGGCATGCTCCCTGACACGTTTTCCGGAGGTATAGGTCGAAAAGCGAGCTCGTTGGAGGGAGAACTGTGGTGCGACCCAAAACGGTCCAAAAGATGGCCGAAGCTTCCAACGAGTGGCGAACGCTCGTCTGGTGTCAGAAACCACTGGAAATGCACTTGCAGCGAAGGAAAGGGCTGAGCTCGAGGACTTCCGGTGCTCGTCCCAAGAAAACGCGAGCGGGAATGCCCCGGACTCAGTTTTCTCGTCCTGGGGTAAAAAGCGGTCCGCCGACGGTTTCTTCCCTTTGCTCCGTATTGGTCATAAGTCTTTCGATCTTCGGGTCTCGTGCTCCGAGGACTTCAACCCACACTCCTGGCATGCTCCCTGACACGTTTTCCGGAGGTATAGGTCGGGAAGCGAGCTCGTTGGAGGGAGAACTGTGGTGCGACCCAAAACGGTCCAAAAGATGGCCGAAGCTTCCAACGAGTGGCGAACGCTCGTCCGGTGTCAGAAACCACTGGAAATGCACTTGCAGCGAAGGAAACGGGCTGAGCTCGAGGACTTCCGGTGCTCGTCCCAAGAAAACGCGAGCGGGAATGCCCCGGACTCAGTTTTCTCGTCCTGGGGTAAAAAGCGGTCCCCCGACGGTTTCTTCCCTTTGCTCCGTATTGGTCATAAGTCTTTCGATCTTCGGGTCTCGTGCTCCGAGGACTTCAACCCACACTCCTGGCATGCTCCCTGACACGTTTTCCGGAGGTATAGGTCGGGAAGCGAGCTCGTTGGAGGGAGAACTGTGGTGCGACCCAAAACGGTCCAAAAGATGGCCGAAGCTTCCAACGAGTGGCGAACGCTCGTCCGGTGTCAGAAACCACTGGAAATGCACTTGCAGCGAAGGAAAGGGCTGAGCTCGAGGACTTCCGGTGCTCGTCCCAAGAAAACGCGAGCGGGAATGCCCCGGACTCAGTTTTCTCGTCCTGGGGTAAAAAGCGGTCCCCCGACGGTTTCTTCCCTTTGCTCCGTATTGGTCATAAGTCTTTCGATCTTCGGGTCTCGTGCTCCGAGGACTTCAACCCACACTCCTGGCATGCTCCCTGACACGTTTTCCGGAGGTATAGGTCGGGAAGCGAGCTCGTTGGAGGGAGAACTGTGGTGCGACCCAAAACGGTCCAAAAGATGGCCGAAGCTTCCAACGAGTGGCGAACGCTCGTCCGGTGTCAGAAACCACTGGAAATGCACTTGCAGCGAAGGAAACGGGCTGAGCTCGAGGACTTCCGGTGCTCGTCCCAAGAAAACGCGAGCGGGAATGCCCCGGACTCAGTTTTCTCGTCCTGGGGTAAAAAGCGGTCCCCCGACGGTTTCTTCCCTTTGCTCCGTATTGGTCATAAGTCTTTCGATCTTCGGGTCTCGTGCTCCGAGGACTTCAACCCACACTCCTGGCATGCTCCCTGACACGTTTTCCGGAGGTATAGGTCGGGAAGCGAGCTCGTTGGAGGGAGAACTGTGGTGCGACCCAAAACGGTCCAAAAGATGGCCGAAGCTTCCAACGAGTGGCGAACGCTCGTCCGGTGTCAGAAACCACTGGAAATGCACTTGCAGCGAAGGAAACGGGCTGAGCTCGAGGACTTCCGGTGCTCGTCCCAAGAAAACGCGAGCGGGAATGCCCCGGACTCAGTTTTCTCGTCCTGGGGTAAAAAGCGGTCCCCCGACGGTTTCTTCCCTTTGCTCCGTATTGGTCATAAGTCTTTCGATCTTCGGGTCTCGTGCTCCGAGGACTTCAACCCACACTCCTGGCATGCTCCCTGACACGTTTTCCGGAGGTATAGGTCGGGAAGCGAGCTCGTTGGAGGGAGAATTGTGGTGCGACCCAAAACGGTCCAAAAGATGGCCGAAGCTTCCAACGAGTGGCGAACGCTCGTCCGGTGTCAGAAACCACTGGAAATGCACTTGCAGCGAAGGAAACGGGCTGAGCTCGAGGACTTCCGGTGCTCGTCCCAAGAAAACGCGAGCGGGAATGCCCCGGACTCAGTTTTCTCGTCCTGGGGTAAAAAGCAGTCCCCCGACGGTTTCTTCCCTTTGCTCCGTATTGGTCATAAGTCTTTCGATCTTCGGGTCTCGTGCTCCGAGGACTTCAACCCACACTCCTGGCATGCTCCCTGACACGTTTTCCGGAGGTATAGGTCGGGAAGCGAGCTCGTTGGAGGGAGAACTGTGGTGCGACCCAAAACGGTCCAAAAGATGGCCGAAGCTTCCAACGAGTGGCGAACGCTCGTCCGGTGTCAGAAACCACTGGAAATGCACTTGCAGCGAAGGAAAGGGCTGAGCTCGAGGACTTCCGGTGCTCGTCCCAAGAAAACGCGAGCGGGAATGCCCCGGACTCAGTTTTCTCGTCCTGGGGTAAAAAGCGGTCCCCCGACGGTGTCTTCCCTTTGCTCCGTATTGGTCATAAGTCTTTCGATCTTCGGGTCTCGTGCTCCGAGGACTTCAACCCACACTCCTGGCATGCTCCCTGACACGTTTTCCGGAGGTATAGGTCGGGAAGCGAGCTCGTTGGAGGGAGAACTGTGGTGCGACCCAAAACGGTCCAAAAGATGGCCGAAGCTTCCAACGAGTGGCGAACGCTCGTCCGGTGTCAGAAACCACTGGAAATGCACTTGCAGCGAAGGAAAGGGCTGAGCTCGAGGACACCGGTGCTCGTCCCAAGAAAACGCGAGCGGGAATGCCCCGGACTCAGTTTTCTCGTCCTGGGGTAAAAAGCGGTCCCCCGACGGTTTCTTCCCTTTGCTCCGTATTGGTCATAAGTCTTTCGATCTTCGGGTCTCGTGCTCCGAGGACTTCAACCCACACTCCTGGCATGCTCCCTGACACGTTTTCCGGAGGTATAGGTCGGGAAGCGAGCTCGTTGGAGGGAGAACTGTGGTGCGACCCAAAACGGTCCAAAAGATGGCCGAAGCTTCCAACGAGTGGCGAACGCTCGTCCGGTGTCAGAAACCACTGGAAATGCACTTGCAGCGAAGGAAACGGGCTGAGCTCGAGGACTTCCGGTGCTCGTCCCAAGAAAACGCGAGCGGGAATGCCCCGGACTCAGTTTTCTCGTCCTGGGGTAAAAAGCGGTCCCCCGACGGTTTCTTCCCTTTGCTCCGTATTGGTCATAAGTCTTTCGATCTTCGGGTCTCGTGCTCCGAGGACTTCAACCCACACTCCTGGCATGCTCCCTGACACGTTTTCCGGAGGTATAGGTCGGGAAGCGAGCTCGTTGGAGGGAGAACTGTGGTGCGACCCAAAACGGTCCAAAAGATGGCCGAAGCTTCCAACGAGTGGCGAACGCTCGTCCGGTGTCAGAAACCACTGGAAATGCACTTGCAGCGAAGGAAACGGGCTGAGCTCGAGGACTTCCGGTGCTCGTCCCAAGGAAACGCGAGCGGGAATGCCCCGGACTCAGTTTTCTCGTCCTGGGGTAAAAAGCGGTCCCCCGACGGTTTCTTCCCTTTGCTCCGTATTGGTCATAAGTCTTTCGATCTTCGGGTCTCGTGCTCCGAGGACTTCAACCCACACTCCTGGCATGCTCCCTGACACGTTTTCCGGAGGTATAGGTCGGGAAGCGAGCTCGTTGGAGGGAGAACTGTGGTGCGACCCAAAACGGTCCAAAAGATGGCCGAAGCTTCCAACGAGTGGTGAACGCTCGTCCGGTGTCAGAAACCACTGGAAATGCACTTGCAGCGAAGGAAAGGGCTGAGCTCGAGGACTTCCGGTGCTCGTCCCAAGAAAACGCGAGCGGGAATGCCCCGGACTCAGTTTTCTCGTCCTGGGGTAAAAAGCGGTCCCCCGACGGTTTCTTCCCTTTGCTCCGTATTGGTCATAAGTCTTTCGATCTTCGGGTCTCGTGCTCCGAATACTTCAACCCACACTCCTGGCATGCTCCCTGACACGTTTTCCGGAGGTATAGGTCGGGAAGCGAGCTCGTTGGAGGGAGAACTGTGGTGCGACCCAAAACGGTCCAAAAGATGGCCGAAGCTTCCAACGAGTGGCGAACGCTCGTCCGGTGTCAGAAACCACTGGAAATGCACTTGCAGCGAAGGAAACGGGCTGAGCTCGAGGACTTCCGGTGCTCGTCCCAAGAAAACGCGAGCGGGAATGCCCCGGACTCAGTTTTCTCGTCCTGGGGTAAAAAGCGGTCCCCCGACGGTTTCTTCCCTTTGCTCCGTATTGGTCATAAGTCTTTCGATCTTCGGGTCTCGTGCTCCGAGGACTTCAACCCACACTCCTGGCATGCTCCCTGACACGTTTTCCGGAGGTATAGGTCGGGAAGCGAGCTCGTTGGAGGGAGAACTGTGGTGCGACCCAAAACGGTCCAAAAGATGGCCGAAGCTTCCAACGAGTGGCGAACGCTCGTCCGGTGTCAGAAACCACTGGAAATGCACTTGCAGCGAAGGAAAGGGCTGAGCTCGAGGACTTCCGGTGCTCGTCCCAAGAAAACGCGAGCGGGAATGCCCCGGACTCAGTTTTCTCGTCCTGGGGTAAAAAGCGGTCCCCCGACGGTTTCTTCCCTTTGCTCCGTATTGGTCATAAGTCTTTCGATCTTCGGGTCTCGTGCTCCGAGGACTTCAACCCACACTCCTGGCATGCTCCCTGACACGTTTTCCGGAGGTATAGGTCGGGAAGCGAGCTCGTTGGAGGGAGAACTGTGGTGCGACCCAAAACGGTCCAAAAGATGGCCGAAGCTTCCAACGAGTGGCGAACGCTCGTCCGGTGTCAGAAACCACTGGAAATGCACTTGCAGCGAAGGAAACGGGCTGAGCTCGAGGACTTCCGGTGCTCGTCCCAAGAAAACGCGAGCGGGAATGCCCCGGACTCAGTTTTCTCGTCCTGGGGTAAAAAGCGGTCCCCCGACGGTTTCTTCCCTTTGCTCCGTATTGGTCATAAGTCTTTCGATCTTCGGGTCTCGTGCTCCGAGGACTTCAACCCACACTCCTGGCATGCTCCCTGACACGTTTTCCGGAGGTATAGGTCGGGAAGCGAGCTCGTTGGAGGGAGAACTGTGGTGCGACCCAAAACGGTCCAAAAGATGGCCGAAGCTTCCAACGAGTGGCGAACGCTCGTCCGGTGTCAGAAACCACTGGAAATGCACTTGCAGCGAAGGAAACGGGCTGAGCTCGAGGACTTCCGGTGCTCGTCCCAAGAAAACGCGAGCGGGAATGCCCCGGACTCAGTTTTCTCGTCCTTGGGTAAAAAGCAGTCCCCCGACGGTTTCTTCCCTTTGCTCCGTATTGGTCATAAGTCTTTCGATCTTCGGGTCTCGTGCTCCGAGGACTTCAACCCACACTCCTGGCATGCTCCCTGACACGTTTTCCGGAGGTATAGGTCGAAAAGCGAGCTCGTTGGAGGGAGAACTGTGGTGCGACCCAAAACGGTCCAAAAGATGGCCGAAGCTTCCAACGAGTGGCGAACGCTCGTCTGGTGTCAGAAACCACTGGAAATGCACTTGCAGCGAAGGAAAGGGCTGAGCTCGAGTACTTCCGGTGCTCGTCCCAAGAAAACGCGAGCGGGAATGCCCCGGACTCAGTTTTCTCGTCCTGGGGTAAAAAGCGGTCCGCCGACGGTTTCTTCCCTTTGCTCCGTATTGGTCATAAGTCTTTCGATCTTCGGGTCTCGTGCTCCGAGGACTTCAACCCACACTCCTGGCATGCTCCCTGACACGTTTTCCGGAGGTATAGGTCGGGAAGCGAGCTCGTTGGAGGGAGAACTGTGGTGCGACCCAAAACGGTCCAAAAGATGGCCGAAGCTTCCAACGAGTGGCGAACGCTCGTCCGGTGTCAGAAACCACTGGAAATGCACTTGCAGCGAAGGAAACGGGCTGAGCTCGAGGACTTCCGGTGCTCGTCCCAAGAAAACGCGAGCGGGAATGCCCCGGACTCAGTTTTCTTGTCCTGGGGTAAAAAGCGGTCCCCCGACGGTTTCTTCCCTTTGCTCCGTATTGGTCATAAGTCTTTCGATCTTCGGGTCTCGTGCTCCGAGGACTTCAACCCACACTCCTGGCATGCTCCCTGACACGTTTTCCGGAGGTATAGGTCGGGAAGCGAGCTCGTTGGAGGGAGAACTGTGGTGCGACCCAAAACGGTCCAAAAGATGGCCGAAGCTTCCAACGAGTGGCGAACGCTCGTCCGGTGTCAGAAACCACTGGAAATGCACTTGCAGCGAAGGAAACGGGCTGAGCTCGAGGACTTCCGGTGCTCGTCCCAAGAAAACGCGAGCGGGAATGCCCCGGACTCAGTTTTCTCGTCCTGGGGTAAAAAGCGGTCCCCCCGACGGTTTCTTCCCTTTGCTCCGTATTGGTCATAAGTCTTTCGATCTTCGGGTCTCGTGCTCCGAGGACTTCAACCCACACTTCTGGCATGCTCCCTGACACGTTTTCCGGAGGTATAGGTCGGGAAGCGAGCTCGTTGGAGGGAGAATTGTGGTGCGACCCAAAACGGTCCAAAAGATGGCCGAAGCTTCCAACGAGTGGCGAACGCTCGTCCGGTGTCAGAAACCACTGGAAATGCACTTGCAGCGAAGGAAACGGGCTGAGCTCGAGGACTTCCGGTGCTCGTCCCAAGAAAACGCGAGCGGGAATGCCCCGGACTCAGTTTTCTCGTCCTGGGGTAAAAAGCAGTCCCCCGACGGTTTCTTCCCTTTGCTCCGTATTGGTCATAAGTCTTTCGATCTTCGGGTCTCGTGCTCCGAGGACTTCAACCCACACTCCTGGCATGCTCCCTGACACGTTTTCCGGAGGTATAGGTCGGGAAGCGAGCTCGTTGGAGGGAGAACTGTGGTGCGACCCAAAACGGTCCAAAAGATGGCCGAAGCTTCCAACGAGTGGCGAACGCTCGTCCGGTGTCAGAAACCACTGGAAATGCACTTGCAGCGAAGGAAAGGGCTGAGCTCGAGGACTTCCGGTGCTCGTCCCAAGAAAACGCGAGCGGGAATGCCCCGGACTCAGTTTTCTCGTCCTGGGGTAAAAAGCGGTCCCCCGACGGTGTCTTCCCTTTGCTCCGTATTGGTCATAAGTCTTTCGATCTTCGGGTCTCGTGCTCCGAGGACTTCAACCCACACTCCTGGCATGCTCCCTGACACGTTTTCCGGAGGTATAGGTCGGGAAGCGAGCTCGTTGGAGGGAGAACTGTGGTGCGACCCAAAACGGTCCAAAAGATGGCCGAAGCTTCCAACGAGTGGCGAACGCTCGTCCGGTGTCAGAAACCACTGGAAATGCACTTGCAGCGAAGGAAAGGGCTGAGCTCGAGGACACCGGTGCTCGTCCCAAGAAAACGCGAGCGGGAATGCCCCGGACTCAGTTTTCTCGTCCTGGGGTAAAAAGCGGTCCCCCGACGGTTTCTTCCCTTTGCTCCGTATTGGTCATAAGTCTTTCGATCTTCATGTCTCGTGCTCCGAGGACTTCAACCCACACTCCTGGCATGCTCCCTGACACGTTTTCCGGAGGTATAGGTCGGGAAGCGAGCTCGTTGGAGGGAGAACTGTGGTGCGACCCAAAACGGTCCAAAAGATGGCCGAAGCTTCCAACGAGTGGCGAACGCTCGTCCGGTGTCAGAAACCACTGGAAATGCACTTGCAGCGAAGGAAACGGGCTGAGCTCGAGGACTTCCGGTGCTCGTCCCAAGAAAACGCGAGCGGGAATGCCCCGGACTCAGTTTTCTCGTCCTGGGGTAAAAAGCGGTCCCCCGACGGTTTCTTCCCTTTGCTCCGTATTGGTCATAAGTCTTTCGATCTTCGGGTCTCGTGCTCCGAGGACTTCAACCCACACTCCTGGCATGCTCCCTGACACGTTTTCCGGAGGTATAGGTCGGGAAGCGAGCTCGTTGGAGGGAGAACTGTGGTGCGACCCAAAACGGTCCAAAAGATGGCCGAAGCTTCCAACGAGTGGCGAACGCTCGTCCGGTGTCAGAAACCACTGGAAATGCACTTGCAGCGAAGGAAACGGGCTGAGCTCGAGGACTTCCGGTGCTCGTCCCAAGGAAACGCGAGCGGGAATGCCCCGGACTCAGTTTTCTCGTCCTGGGGTAAAAAGCGGTCCCCCGACGGTTTCTTCCCTTTGCTCCGTATTGGTCATAAGTCTTTCGATCTTCGGGTCTCGTGCTCCGAGGACTTCAACCCACACTCCTGGCATGCTCCCTGACACGTTTTCCGGAGGTATAGGTCGGGAAGCGAGCTCGTTGGAGGGAGAACTGTGGTGCGACCCAAAACGGTCCAAAAGATGGCCGAAGCTTCCAACGAGTGGTGAACGCTCGTCCGGTGTCAGAAACCACTGGAAATGCACTTGCAGCGAAGGAAAGGGCTGAGCTCGAGGACTTCCGGTGCTCGTCCCAAGAAAACGCGAGCGGGAATGCCCCGGACTCAGTTTTCTCGTCCTGGGGTAAAAAGCGGTCCCCCGACGGTTTCTTCCCTTTGCTCCGTATTGGTCATAAGTCTTTCGATCTTCGGGTCTCGTGCTCCGAGGACTTCAACCCACACTCCTGGCATGCTCCCTGACACGTTTTCCGGAGGTATAGGTCGGGAAGCGAGCTCGTTGGAGGGAGAACTGTGGTGCGACCCAAAACGGTCCAAAAGATGGCCGAAGCTTCCAACGAGTGGCGAACGCTCGTCCGGTGTCAGAAACCACTGGAAATGCACTTGCAGCGAAGGAAACGGGCTGAGCTCGAGGACTTCCGGTGCTCGTCCCAAGAAAACGCGAGCGGGAATGCCCCGGACTCAGTTTTCTCGTCCTGGGGTAAAAAGCGGTCCCCCGACGGTTTCTTCCCTTTGCTCCGTATTGGTCATAAGTCTTTCGATCTTCGGGTCTCGTGCTCCGAGGACTTCAACCCACACTCCTGGCATGCTCCCTGACACGTTTTCCGGAGGTATAGGTCGGGAAGCGAGCTCGTTGGAGGGAGAACTGTGGTGCGACCCAAAACGGTCCAAAAGATGGCCGAAGCTTCCAACGAGTGGCGAACGCTCGTCCGGTGTCAGAAACCACTGGAAATGCACTTGCAGCGAAGGAAACGGGCTGAGCTCGAGGACTTCCGGTGCTCGTCCCAAGAAAACGCGAGCGGGAATGCCCCGGACTCAGTTTTCTCGTCCTGGGGTAAAAAGGCGGTCCCCCGACGGTTTCTTCCCTTTGCTCCGTATTGGTCATAAGTCTTTCGATCTTCGGGTCTCGTGCTCCGAGGACTTCAACCCACACTCCTGGCAGGCTCCCTGACACGTTTTCCGGAGGTATAGGTCGGGAAGCGAGCTCGTTGGAGGGAGAACTGTGGTGCGACCCAAAACGGTCCAAAAGATGGCCGAAGCTTCCAACGAGTGGCGAACGCTCGTCCGGTGTCAGAAACCACTGGAAATGCACTTGCAGCGAAGGAAACGGGCTGAGCTCGAGGACTTCCGGTGCTCGTCGTAAGAAAACGCGAGCGGGAATGCCCCGGACTCAGTTTTCTCGTCCTGGGGTAAAAAGGCGGTCCCCCGACGATTTCTTCCCTTTGCTCCGTATTGGTCATAAGTCTTTCGATCTTCGGGTCTCGTGCTCCGAGGACTTCAACCCACACTCCTGGCATGCTCCCTGACACGTTTTCCGGAGGTATAGGTCGGGAAGCGAGCTCGTTGGAGGGAGAACTGTGGTGCGACCCAAAACGGTCCAAAAGATGGCCGAAGCTTCCAACGAGTGGCGAACGCTCGTCCGGTGTCAGAAACCACTGGAAATGCACTTGCAGCGAAGGAAACGGGCTGAGCTCGAGGACTTCCGGTGCTCGTCCCAAGAAAACGCGAGCGGGAATGCCCCGGACTCAGTTTTCTCGTCCTGGGGTAAAAAGGCGGTCCCCCGACGGTTTCTTCCCTTTGCTCCGTATTGGTCATAAGTCTTTCGATCTTCGGGTCTCGTGCTCCGAGGACTTCAACCCACACTCCTGGCATGCTCCCTGACACGTTTTCCGGAGGTATAGGTCGGGAAGCGAGCTCGTCTGAGGGAGAACTGTGGTGCGACCCAAAACGGTCCAAAAGATGGCCGAAGCTTCCAACGAGTGGCGAACGCTCGTCCGGTGTCAGAAACCACTGGAAATGCACTTGCAGCGAAGGAAACGGGCTGAGCTCGAGCACTTCCGGTGCTCGTCCCAAGAAAACGCGAGCGGGAATGCCCCGGACTCAGTTTTCTCGTCCTGGGGTAAAAGGCGGTCCCCCGACGGTTTCTTCCCTTTGCTCCGTATTGGTCATAAGTCTTTCGATCTTCGGGTCTCGTGCTCCGAGGACTTCAACCCACACTCTTGGCATGCTCCCTGACACGTTTTCCGGAGGTATAGGTCGGGAAGCGAGCTCGTTGGAGGGAGAACTGTGGTGCGACCCAAAACGGTCCAAAAGATGGCCGAAGCTTCCAACGAGTGGCGAACGCTCGTCCGGTGTCAGAAACCACTGGAAATGCACTTGCAGCGAAGGAAACGGGCTGAGCTCGAGGACTTCCGGTGCTCGTCCCAAGAAAACGCGAGCGGGAATGCCCCGGACTCAGTTTTCTCGTCCTGGGGTAAAAGGCGGTCCCCCGACGGTTTCTTCCCTTTGCTCCGTATTGGTCATAAGTCTTTCGATCTTCGGGTCTCGTGCTCCGAGGACTTCAACCCACACTCCTGGCATGCTCCCTGACACGTTTTCCGGAGGTATAGGTCGGGAAGCGAGCTCGTTGGAGGGAGAACTGTGGTGCGACCCAAAACGGTCCAAAAGATGGCCGAAGCTTCCAACGAGTGGCGAACGCTCGTCCGGTGTCAGAAACCACTGGAAATGCACTTGCAGCGAAGGAAACGGGCTGAGCTCGAGGACTTCCGGTGCTCGTCCCAAGAAAACGCGAGCGGGAATGCCCCGGACTCAGTTTTCTCGTCCTGGGGTAAAAAGCGGTCCCCCGACGGTTTCTTCCCTTTGCTCCGTATTGGTCATAAGTCTTTCGATCTTCGGGTCTCGTGCTCCGAGGACTTCAACCCACACTCCTGGCATGCTCCCTGACACGTTTTCCGGAGGTATAGGTCGGGAAGCGAGCTCGTTGGAGGGAGAACTGTGGTGCGACCCAAAACGGTCCAAAAGATGGCCGAAGCTTCCAACGAGTGGCGAACGCTCGTCCGGTGTCAGAAACCACTGGAAATGCACTTGCAGCGAAGGAAACGGGCTGAGCTCGAGGACTTCCGGTGCTCGTCCCAAGAAAACGCGAGCGGGAATGCCCCGGACTCAGTTTTCTCGTCCTGGGGTAAAAGGCGGTCCCCCGACGGTTTCTTCCCTTTGCTCCGTATTGGTCATAAGTCTTTCGATCTTCGGGTCTCGTGCTCCGAGGACTTCAACCCACACTCCTGGCATGCTCCTTGACACGTTTTCCGGAGGTATAGGTCGGGAAGCGAGCTCGTTGGAGGGAGAACTGTGGTGCGACCCAAAACGGTCCAAAAGATGACCGAAGCTTCCAACGAGTGGCGAACGCTCGTCCGGTGTCAGAAACCACTGGAAATGCACTTGCAGCGAAGGAAATGGGCTGAGCTCGAGGACTTCCGGTGCTCGTCCCAAGAAAACGCGAGCGGGAATGCCCCGGACTCAGTTTTCTCGTCCTGGGGTAAAAGGCGGTCCCCCGACGGTTTCTTCCCTTTGCTCCGTATTGGTCATAAGTCTTTCGATCTTCGGGTCTCGTACTCCGAGGACTTCAACCCACACTCCTGGCATGCTCCCTGACACGTTTTCCGGAGGTATAGGTCGGGAAGCGAGCTCGTTGGAGGGAGAACTGTGGTGCGACCCAAAACGGTCCAAAAGATGGCCGAAGCTTCCAACGAGTGGCGAACGCTCGTCCGGTGTCAGAAACCACTGGAAATGCACTTGCAGCGAAGGAAACGGGCTGAGTTCGAGGACTTCCAGTGCTCGTCCCAAGAAAACGCGAGCGGGAATGCCCCGGACTCAGTTTTCTCGTCCTGGGGTAAAAAGCGGTCCCCCGACGGTTTCTTCCCTTTGCTCCGTATTGGTCATAAGTCTTTCGATCTTTGGGTCTCGTGCTCCGAGGACTTCAACCCACACTCCTGGCATGCTCCCTGACACGTTTTCCGGAGGTATAGGTCGGGAAGCGAGCTCGTTGGAGGGAGAACTGTGGTGCGACCCAAAACGGTCCAAAAGATGGCCGAAGCTTCCAACGAGTGGCGAACGCTCGTCCGGTGTCAGAAACCACTGGAAATGCACTTGCAGCGAAGGAAACGGGCTGAGCTCGAGGACTTCCGGTGCTCGTCCCAAGAAAACGCGAGCGGGAATGCCCCGGACTCAGTTTTCTCGTCCTGGGGTAAAAGGCGGTCCCCCGACGGTTTCTTCCCTTTGCTCCGTATTGGTCATTAGTCTTTCGATCTTCGGGTCTCGTGCTCCGAGGACTTCAACCCACACTCCTGGCATGCTCCCTGACACGTTTTCCGGAGGTATAGGTCGGGAAGCGAGCTCGTTGGAGGGAGAACTGTGGTGCGACCCAAAACGGTCCAAAAGATGGCCGAAGCTTCCAACGAGTGGCGAACGCTCGTCCGGTGTCAGAAACCACTGGAAATGCACTTGCAGCGAAGGAAACGGGCTGAGCTCGAGGACTTCCGGTGCTCGTCCCAAGAAAACGCGAGCGGGAATGCCCCGGACTCAGTTTTCTCGTCCTGGGGTAAAAGGCGGTCCCCCGACGGTTTCTTCCCTTTGCTCCGTATTGGTCATAAGTCTTTCGATCTTCGGGTCTCGTGCTCCGAGGACTTCAACCCACACTCCTGGCATGCTCCCTGACACGTTTTCCGGAGGTATAGGTCGGGAAGCGAGCTCGTTGGAGGGAGAACTGTGGTGCGACCCAAAACGGTCCAAAAGATGGCCGAAGCTTCCAACGAGTGGCGAACGCTCGTCCGGTGTCAGAAACCACTGGAAATGCACTTGCAGCGAAGGAAACGGCCTGAGCTCGAGGACTTCCAGTGCTCGTCCCAAGAAAACGCGAGCGGGAATGCCCCGGACTCAGTTTTCTCGTCCTGGGGTAAAAAGAGGTCCCCCGACGGTTTCTTCCCTTTGCTCCGTATTGGTCATAAGTCTTTCGATCTTCAGGTCTCGTGCTCCGAGGACTTCAACCCACACTCCTGGCATGCTCCCTGACACGTTTTCCGGAGGTATAGGTCGGGAAGCGAGCTCGTTGGAGGGAGAACTGTGGTGCGACCCAAAACGGTCCAAAAGATGGCCGAAGCTTCCAACGAGTGGCGAACGCTCGTCCGGTGTCAGAAACCACTGGAAATGCACTTGCAGCGAAGGAAACGGGCTGAGCTCGAGGACTTCCGGTGCTCGTCCCAAGAAAACGCGAGCGGGAATGCCCCGGACTCAGTTTTCTCGTCCTGGGGTAAAAAGCGGTCCCCCGACGGTTTCTTCCCTTTGCTCCGTATTGGTCATAAGTCTTTCGATCTTCGGGTCTCGTACTCCGAGGACTTCAACCCACACTCCTGGCATGCTCCCTGACACGTTTTCCGGAGGTATAGGTCGGGAAGCGAGCTCGTTGGAGGGAGAACTGTGGTGCGACCCAAAACGGTCCAAAAGATGGCCGAAGCTTCCAACGAGTGGCGAACGCTCGTCCGGTGTCAGAAACCACTGGAAATGCACTTGCAGCGAAGGAAACGGGCTGAGCTCGAGGACTTTCGGTGCTCGTCCCAAGAAAACGCGAGCGGGAATGCCCCGGACTCAGTTTTCTCGTCCTGGGGTAAAAAGCGGTCCCCCGACGGTTTCTTCCCTTTGCTCCGTATTGGTCATAAGTCTTTCGATCTTCGGGTCTCGTGCTCCGAGGACTTCAACCCACACTACTGGCATGCTCCCTGACACGTTTTCCGGAGGTATAGGTCGGGAAGCGAGCTCGTTGGAGGGAGAACTGTGGTGCGACCCAAAACGGTCCAAAAGATGGCCGAAGCTTCCAACGAGTGGCGAACGCTCGTCCGGTGTCAGAAACCACTGGAAATGCACTTGCAGCGAAGGAAACGGGCTGAGCTCGAGGACTTCCGGTGCTCGTCCCAAGAAAACGCGAGCGGGAATGCCCCGGACTCAGTTTTCTCGTCCTGGGGTAAAAAGCGGTCCCCCGGCGGTTTCTTCCCTTTGCTCCGTATTGGTCATAAGTCTTTCGATCTTCGGGTCTCGTGCTCCGAGGACTTCAACCCACACTCCTGGCATGCTCCCTGACACGTTTTCCGGAGGTATAGGTCGGGAAGCGAGCTCGTTGGAGGGAGAACTGTGGTGCGACCCAAAACGGTCCAAAAGATGGCCGAAGCTTCCAACGAGTGGCGAACGCTCGTCCGGTGTCAGAAACCACTGGAAATGCACTTGCAGCGAAGGAAACGGGCTGAGCTCGAGGACTTCCGGTGCTCGTCCCAAGAAAACGCGAGCGGGAATGCCCCGGACTCAGTTTTCTCGTCCTGGGGTAAAAAGCGGTCCCCCGACGGTTTCTTCCCTTTGCTCCGTATTGGTCATAAGTCTTTCGATCTTCGGGTCTCGTGCTCCGAGGACTTCAACCCACACTCCTGGCATGCTCCCTGACACGTTTTCCGGAGGTATAGGTCGGGAAGCGAGCTCGTTGGAGGGAGAACTGTGGTGCGACCCAAAACGGTCCAAAAGATGGCCGAAGCTTCCAAGGAGTGGCGAACGCTCGTCCGGTGTCAGAAACCACTGGAAATGCACTTGCAGCGAAGGAAACGGGCTGAGCTCGAGGACTTCCGGTGCTCGTCCCAAGAAAACGCGAGCGGGAATGCCCTGGACTCAGTTTTCTCGTCCTGGGGTAAAAAGCGGTCCCCCAACGGTTTCTTCCCTTTGCTCCGTATTGGTCATAAGTCTTTCGATCTTCGGGTCTCGTGCTCCGAGGACTTCAACCCACACTCCTGGCATGCTCCCTGACACGTTTTCCGGAGGTATAGGTCGGGAAGCGAGCTCGTTGGAGGGAGAACTGTGGTGCGACCCAAAACGGTCCAAAAGATGGCCGAAGCTTCCAACGAGTGGCGAACGCTCGTCCGGTGTCAGAAACCACTGGAAATGCACTTGCAGCGAAGGAAACGGGCTGAGCTCGAGGACTTCCGGTGCTCGTCCCAAGAAAACGCGAGCGGGAATGCCCCGGACTCAGTTTTCTCGTCCTGGGGTAAAAGGCGGTCCCCCGACGGTTTCTTCCCTTTGCTCCGTATTGGTCATTAGTCTTTCGATCTTCGGGTCTCGTGCTCCGAGGACTTCAACCCACACTCCTGGCATGCTCCCTGACACGTTTTCCGGAGGTATAGGTCGGGAAGCGAGCTCGTTGGAGGGAGAACTGTGGTGCGACCCAAAACGGTCCAAAAGATGGCCGAAGCTTCCAAGGAGTGGCGAACGCTCGTCCGGTGTCAGAAACCACTGGAAATGCACTTGCAGCGAAGGAAACGGGCTGAGCTCGAGGACTTCCGGTGCTCGTCCCAAGAAAACGCGAGCGGGAATGCCCTGGACTCAGTTTTCTCGTCCTGGGGTAAAAAGCGGTCCCCCAACGGTTTCTTCCCTTTGCTCCGTATTGGTCATAAGTCTTTCGATCTTCGGGTCTCGTGCTCCGAGGACTTCAACCCACACTCCTGGCATGCTCCCTGACACGTTTTCCGGAGGTATAGGTCGGGAAGCGAGCTCGTTGGAGGGAGAACTGTGGTGCGACCCAAAACGGTCCAAAAGATGGCCGAAGCTTCCAACGAGTGGCGAACGCTCGTCCGGTGTCAGAAACCACTGGAAATGCACTTGCAGCGAAGGAAACGGGCTGAGCTCGAGGACTTCCGGTGCTCGTCCCAAGAAAACGCGAGCGGGAATGCCCCGGACTCAGTTTTCTCGTCCTGGGGTAAAAGGCGGTCCCCCGACGGTTTCTTCCCTTTGCTCCGTATTGGTCATTAGTCTTTCGATCTTCGGGTCTCGTGCTCCGAGGACTTCAACCCACACTCCTGGCATGCTCCCTGACACGTTTTCCGGAGGTATAGGTCGGGAAGCGAGCTCGTTGGAGGGAGAACTGTGGTGCGACCCAAAACGGTCCAAAAGATGGCCGAAGCTTCCAACGAGTGGCGAACGCTCGTCCGGTGTCAGAAACCACTGGAAATGCACTTGCAGCGAAGGAAACGGGCTGAGCTCGAGGACTTCCGGTGCTCGTCCCAAGAAAACGCGAGCGGGAATGCCCCGGACTCAGTTTTCTCGTCCTGGGGTAAAAGGCGGTCCCCCGACGGTTTCTTCCCTTTGCTCCGTATTGGTCATAAGTCTTTCGATCTTCGGGTCTCGTACTCCGAGGACTTCAACCCACACTCCTGGCATGCTCCCTGACACGTTTTCCGGAGGTATAGGTCGGGAAGCGAGCTCGTTGGAGGGAGAACTGTGGTGCGACCCAAAACGGTCCAAAAGATGGCCGAAGCTTCCAAGGAGTGGCGAACGCTCGTCCGGTGTCAGAAACCACTGGAAATGCACTTGCAGCGAAGGAAACGGGCTGAGCTCGAGGACTTCCGGTGCTCGTCCCAAGAAAACGCGAGCGGGAATGCCCTGGACTCAGTTTTCTCGTCCTGGGGTAAAAAGCGGTCCCCCAACGGTTTCTTCCCTTTGCTCCGTATTGGTCATAAGTCTTTCGATCTTCGGGTCTCGTGCTCCGAGGACTTCAACCCACACTCCTGGCATGCTCCCTGACACGTTTTCCGGAGGTATAGGTCGGGAAGCGAGCTCGTTGGAGGGAGAACTGTGGTGCGACCCAAAACGGTCCAAAAGATGGCCGAAGCTTCCAACGAGTGGCGAACGCTCGTCCGGTGTCAGAAACCACTGGAAATGCACTTGCAGCGAAGGAAACGGGCTGAGCTCGAGGACTTCCGGTGCTCGTCCCAAGAAAACGCGAGCGGGAATGCCCCGGACTCAGTTTTCTCGTCCTGGGGTAAAAGGCGGTCCCCCGACGGTTTCTTCCCTTTGCTCCGTATTGGTCATTAGTCTTTCGATCTTCGGGTCTCGTGCTCCGAGGACTTCAACCCACACTCCTGGCATGCTCCCTGACACGTTTTCCGGAGGTATAGGTCGGGAAGCGAGCTCGTTGGAGGGAGAACTGTGGTGCGACCCAAAACGGTCCAAAAGATGGCCGAAGCTTCCAACGAGTGGCGAACGCTCGTCCGGTGTCAGAAACCACTGGAAATGCACTTGCAGCGAAGGAAACGGGCTGAGCTCGAGGACTTCCGGTGCTCGTCCCAAGAAAACGCGAGCGGGAATGCCCCGGACTCAGTTTTCTCGTCCTGGGGTAAAAGGCGGTCCCCCGACGGTTTCTTCCCTTTGCTCCGTATTGGTCATAAGTCTTTCGATCTTCGGGTCTCGTGCTCCGAGGACTTCAACCCACACTCCTGGCATGCTCCCTGACACGTTTTCCGGAGGTATAGGTCGGGAAGCGAGCTCGTTGGAGGGAGAACTGTGGTGCGACCCAAAACGGTCCAAAAGATGGCCGAAGCTTCCAACGAGTGGCGAACGCTCGTCCGGTGTCAGAAACCACTGGAAATGCACTTGCAGCGAAGGAAACGGCCTGAGCTCGAGGACTTCCAGTGCTCGTCCCAAGAAAACGCGAGCGGGAATGCCCCGGACTCAGTTTTCTCGTCCTGGGGTAAAAAGCGGTCCCCCGACGGTTTCTTCCCTTTGCTCCGTATTGGTCATAAGTCTTTCGATCTTCAGGTCTCGTGCTCCGAGGACTTCAACCCACACTCCTGGCATGCTCCCTGACACGTTTTCCGGAGGTATAGGTCGGGAAGCGAGCTCGTTGGAGGGAGAACTGTGGTGCGACCCAAAACGGTCCAAAAGATGGCCGAAGCTTCCAACGAGTGGCGAACGCTCGTCCGGTGTCAGAAACCACTGGAAATGCACTTGCAGCGAAGGAAACGGGCTGAGCTCGAGGACTTCCGGTGCTCGTCCCAAGAAAACGCGAGCGGGAATGCCCCGGACTCAGTTTTCTCGTCCTGGGGTAAAAAGCGGTCCCCCGACGGTTTCTTCCCTTTGCTCCGTATTGGTCATAAGTCTTTCGATCTTCGGGTCTCGTACTCCGAGGACTTCAACCCACACTCCTGGCATGCTCCCTGACACGTTTTCCGGAGGTATAGGTCGGGAAGCGAGCTCGTTGGAGGGAGAACTGTGGTGCGACCCAAAACGGTCCAAAAGATGGCCGAAGCTTCCAACGAGTGGCGAACGCTCGTCCGGTGTCAGAAACCACTGGAAATGCACTTGCAGCGAAGGAAACGGGCTGAGCTCGAGGACTTTCGGTGCTCGTCCCAAGAAAACGCGAGCGGGAATGCCCCGGACTCAGTTTTCTCGTCCTGGGGTAAAAAGCGGTCCCCCGACGGTTTCTTCCCTTTGCTCCGTATTGGTCATAAGTCTTTCGATCTTCGGGTCTCGTGCTCCGAGGACTTCAACCCACACTACTGGCATGCTCCCTGACACGTTTTCCGGAGGTATAGGTCGGGAAGCGAGCTCGTTGGAGGGAGAACTGTGGTGCGACCCAAAACGGTCCAAAAGATGGCCGAAGCTTCCAACGAGTGGCGAACGCTCGTCCGGTGTCAGAAACCACTGGAAATGCACTTGCAGCGAAGGAAACGGGCTGAGCTCGAGGACTTCCGGTGCTCGTCCCAAGAAAACGCGAGCGGGAATGCCCCGGACTCAGTTTTCTCGTCCTGGGGTAAAAAGCGGTCCCCCGACGGTTTCTTCCCTTTGCTCCGTATTGGTCATAAGTCTTTCGATCTTCGGGTCTCGTGCTCCGAGGACTTCAACCCACACTCCTGGCATGCTCCCTGACACGTTTTCCGGAGGTATAGGTCGGGAAGCGAGCTCGTTGGAGGGAGAACTGTGGTGCGACCCAAAACGGTCCAAAAGATGGCCGAAGCTTCCAACGAGTGGCGAACGCTCGTCCGGTGTCAGAAACCACTGGAAATGCACTTGCAGCGAAGGAAACGGGCTGTGCTCGAGGACTTCCGGTGCTCGTCCAAAGAAAACGCGAGCGGGAATGCCCCGGACTCAGTTTTCTCGTCCTGGGGTAAAAAGCGGTCCCCCGACGGTTTCTTCCCTTTGCTCCGTATTGGTCATAAGTCTTTCGATCTTCGGGGCTCGTGCTCCGAGGACTTCAACCCACACTCCTGGCATGCTCCCTGACACGTTTTCCGGAGGTATAGGTCGGGAAGCGAGCTCGTTGGAGGGAGAACTGTGGTGCGACCCAAAACGGTCCAAAAGATGGCCGAAGCTTCCAACGAGTGGCGAACGCTCGTCCGGTGTCAGAAACCACTGGAAATGCACTTGCAGCGAAGGAAATGGGCTGAGCTCGAGGACTTCCGGTGCTCGTCCCAAGAAAACGCGAGCGGGAATGCCCCGGACTCAGTTTTCTCGTCCTGGGGTAAAAGGCGGTCCCCCGACGGTTTCTTCCCTTTGCTCCGTATTGGTCATAAGTCTTTCGATCTTCGGGTCTCGTGCTCCGAGGACTTCAACCCACACTCCTGGCATGCTCCCTGACACGTTTTCCGGAGGTATAGGTCGGGAAGCGAGCTCGTTGGAGGGAGAACTGTGGTGCGACCCAAAACGGTCCAAAAGATGGCCGAAGCTTCCAACGAGTGGCGAACGCTCGTCCGGTGTCAGAAACCACTGGAAATGCACTTGCAGCGAAGGAAACGGGCTGAGCTCGAGGACTTCCGGTGCTCGTCCCAAGAAAACGCGAGCGGGAATGCCCCGGACTCAGTTTTCTCGTCCGGGGGTAAAAAGCGGTCCCCCGACGGTTTCTTCCCTTTGCTCCGTATTGGTCATAAGTCTTTCGATCTTCGGGTCTCGTGCTCCGAGGACTTCAACCCACACTCCTGGCATGCTCCCTGACACGTTTTCCGGAGGTATAGGTCGGGAAGCGAGCTCGTTGGAGGGAGAACTGTGGTGCGACCCAAAACGGTCCAAAAGATGGCCGAAGCTTCCAACGAGTGGCGAACGCTCGTCCGGTGTCAGAAACCACTGGAAATGCACTTGCAGCGAAGGAAACGGGCTGAGCTCGAGGACTTCCGGTGCTCGTCCCAAGAAAACGCGAGCGGGAATGCCCCGGACTCAGTTTTCTCGTCCTGGGGTAAAAAGCGGTCCCCCGACGGTTTCTTCCCTTTGCTCCGTATTGGTCATAAGTCTTTCGATCTTCGGGTCTCGTGCTCCGAGGACTTCAACCCACACTCCTGGCATGCTCCCTGACACGTTTTCCGGAGGTATAGGTCGGGAAGCGAGCTCGTTGGAGGGAGAACTGTGGTGCGACCCAAAACGGTCCAAAAGATGGCCGAAGCTTCCAACGAGTGGCGAACGCTCGTCCGGTGTCAGAAACCACTGGAAATGCACTTGCAGCGAAGGAAACGGGCTGAGCTCGAGGACTTCTGGTGCTCGTCCCAAGAAAACGCGAGCGGGAATGCCCCGGACTCAGTTTTCTCGTCTTGGGGTAAAAAGCGGTCCCCCGACGGTTTCTTCCCTTTGCTCCGTATTGGTCATAAGTCTTTCGATCTTCGGGTCTCGTGCTCCGAGGACTTCAACCCACACTCCTGGCATGCTCCCTGATACGTTTTCCGGAGGTATAGGTCGGGAAGCGAGCTCGTTGGAGGGAGAACTGTGGTGCGACCCAAAACGGTCCAAAAGATGGCCGAAGCTTCCAACGAGTGGCGAACGCTCGTCCGGTGTCAGAAACCACTGGAAATGCACTTGCAGCGAAGGAAACGGGCTGAGCTCGAGGACTTCCGGTGCTCGTCCCAAGAAAACGCGAGCGGGAATGCCCCGGACTCAGTTTTCTCGTCTTGGGGTAAAAAGCGGTCCCCCGACGGTTTCTTCCCTTTGCTCCGTATGGGTCATAAGTCTTTCGATCTTCGGGTCTCGTGCTCCGAGGACTTCAACCCACACTCCTGGCATGCTCCCTGACACGTTTTCCGGAGGTATAGGTCGGGAAGCGAGCTCGTTGGAGGGAGAACTGTGGTGCGCCCAAAACGGTCCAAAAGATGGCCGAAGCTTCCAACGAGTGGCGAACGCTCGTCCGGTGTCAGAAACCACTGGAAATGCACTTGCAGCGAAGGAAACGGGCTGAGCTCGAGGACTTCCGGTGCTCGTCCCAAGAAAACGCGAGCGGGAATGCCCCGGACTCAGTTTTCTCGTCCTGGGGTAAAAAGCGGTCCCCCGACGGTTTCTTCCCTTTGCTCCGTATTGGTCATAAGTCTTTCGATCTTCGGGTCTCGTGCTCCGAGGACTTCAACCCACACTCCTGGCATGCTCCCTGACACGTTTTCCGGAGGTATAGGTCGGGAAGCGAGCTCGTTGGAGGGAGAACTGTGGTGCGACCCAAAACGGTCCAAAAGATGGCCGAAGCTTCCAACGAGTGGCGAACGCTCGTCCGGTGTCAGAAACCACTGGAAATGCACTTGCAGCGAAGGAAACGGGCTGAGCTCGAGGACTTCCGGTGCTCGTCCCAAGAAAACGCGAGCGGGAATGCCCCGGACTCAGTTTTCTCGTCCTGGGGTAAAAAGCGGTCCCCCGACGGTTTCTTCCCTTTGCTCCGTATTGGTCATAAGTCTTTCGATCTTCGGGTCTCGTGCTCCGAGGACTTCAACCCACACTCCTGGCATGCTCCCTGACACGTTTTCCGGAGGTATAGGTCGGGAAGCGAGCTCGTTGGAGGGAGAACTGTGGTGCGACCCAAAACGGTCCAAAAGATGGCCGAAGCTTCCAACGAGTGGCGAACGCTCGTCCGGTGTTAGAAACCACTGGAAATGCACTTGCAGCGAAGGAAACGGGCTGAGCTCGAGGACTTCCGGTGCTCGTCCTAAGAAAACGCGAGCGGGAATGCCCCGGACTCAGTTTTCTCGTCCTGGGGTAAAAAGCGGTCCCCCGACGGTTTCTTCCCTTTGCTCCGTATTGGTCATAAGTCTTTCGATCTTCGGGTCTCGTGCTCCGAGGACTTCAACCCACACTCCTGGCATGCTCCCTGACACGTTTTCCGGAGGTATAGGTCGGGAAGCGAGCTCGTTGGAGGGAGAACTGTGGTGCGACCCAAAACGGTCCAAAAGATGGCCGAAGCTTCCAACGAGTGGCGAACGCTCGTCCGGTGTCAGAAACCACTGGAAATGCACTTGCAGCGAAGGAAACGGGCTGAGCTCGAGGACTTCTGGTGCTCGTCCCAAGAAAACGCGAGCGGGAATGCCCCGGACTCAGTTTTCTCGTCTTGGGGTAAAAAGCGGTCCCCCGACGGTTTCTTCCCTTTGCTCCGTATTGGTCATAAGTCTTTCGATCTTCGGGTCTCGTGCTCCGAGGACTTCAACCCACACTCCTGGCATGCTCCCTGATACGTTTTCCGGAGGTATAGGTCGGGAAGCGAGCTCGTTGGAGGGAGAACTGTGGTGCGACCCAAAACGGTCCAAAAGATGGCCGAAGCTTCCAACGAGTGGCGAACGCTCGTCCGGTGTCAGAAACCACTGGAAATGCACTTGCAGCGAAGGAAACGGGCTGAGCTCGAGGACTTCCGGTGCTCGTCCCAAGAAAACGCGAGCGGGAATGCCCCGGACTCAGTTTTCTCGTCTTGGGGTAAAAAGCGGTCCCCCGACGGTTTCTTCCCTTTGCTCCGTATGGGTCATAAGTCTTTCGATCTTCGGGTCTCGTGCTCCGAGGACTTCAACCCACACTCCTGGCATGCTCCCTGACACGTTTTTCGGAGGTATAGGTCGGGAAGCGAGCTCGTTGGAGGGAGAACTGTGGTGCGACCCAAAACGGTCCAAAAGATGGCCGAAGCTTCCAACGAGTGGCGAACGCTCGTCCGGTGTCAGAAACCACTGGAAATGCACTTGCAGCGAAGGAAACGGGCTGAGCTCGAGGACTTCCGGTGCTCGTCCCAAGAAAACGCGAGCGGGAATGCCCCGGACTCAGTTTTCTCGTCCTGGGGTAAAAAGCGGTCCCCCGACGGTTTCTTCCCTTTGCTCCGTATTGGTCATAAGTCTTTCGATCTTCGGGTCTCGTGCTCCGAGGACTTCAACCCACACTCCTGGCATGCTCCCTGACACGTTTTCCGGAGGTATAGGTCGGGAAGCGAGCTCGTTGGAGGGAGAACTGTGGTGCGACCCAAAACGGTCCAAAAGATGGCCGAAGCTTCCAACGAGTGGCGAACGCTCGTCCGGTGTCAGAAACCACTGGAAATGCACTTGCAGCGAAGGAAACGGGCTGAGCTCGAGGACTTCCGGTGCTCGTCCCAAGAAAACGCGAGCGGGAATGCCCCGGACTCAGTTTTCTCGTCCTGGGGTAAAAAGCGGTCCCCCGACGGTTTCTTCCCTTTGCTCCGTATTGGTCATAAGTCTTTCGATCTTCGGGTCTCGTGCTCCGAGGACTTCAACCCACACTCCTGGCATGCTCCCTGACACGTTTTCCGGAGGTATAGGTCGGGAAGCGAGCTCGTTGGAGGGAGAACTGTGGTGCGACCCAAAACGGTCCAAAAGATGGCCGAAGCTTCCAACGAGTGGCGAACGCTCGTCCGGTGTCAGAAACCACTGGAAATGCACTTGCAGCGAAGGAAACGGGCTGAGCTCGAGGACTTCCGGTGCTCGTCCCAAGAAAACGCGAGCGGGAATGCCCCGGACTCAGTTTTCTCGTCCTGGGGTAAAAAGCAGTCCCCCGACGGTTTCTTCCCTTTGCTCCGTATTGGTCATAAGTCTTTCGATCTTCGGGTCTCGTGCTCCGAGGACTTCAACCCACACTCCTGGCATGCTCCCTGACACGTTTTCCGGAGGTATAGGTCGGGAAGCGAGCTCGTTGGAGGGAGAACTGTGGTGCGACCCAAAACGGTCCAAAAGATGGCCGAAGCTTCCAACGAGTGGCGAACGCTCGTCCGGTGTTAGAAACCACTGGAAATGCACTTGCAGCGAAGGAAACGGGCCGAGCTCGAGGACTTCCGGTGCTCGTCCCAAGAAAACGCGAGCGGGAATGCCCCGGACTCAGTTTTCTCGTCCTGGGGTAAAAAGCGGTCCCCCGACGGTTTCTTCCCTTTGCTCCGTATTGGTCATAAGTCTTTCGATCTTCGGGTCTCGTGCTCCGAGGACTTCAACCCACACTCCTGGCATGCTCCCTGACACGTTTTCCGGAGGTATAGGTCGGGAAGCGAGCTCGTTGGAGGGAGAACTGTGGTGCGACCCAAAACGGTCCAAAAGATGGCCGAAGCTTCCAACGAGTGGCGAACGCTCGTCCGGTGTCAGAAACCACTGGAAATGCACTTGCAGCGAAGGAAACGGGCTGAGCTCGAGGACTTCCGGTGCTCGTCCCAAGAAAACGCGAGCGGGAATGCCCCGGACTCAGTTCTCTCGTCCTGGGGTAAAAAGCGGTCCCCCGACGGTTTCTTCCCTTTGCTCCGTATGGGTCATAAGTCTTTCGATCTTCGGGTCTCGTGCTCCGAGGACTTCAACCCACACTCCTGGCATGCTCCCTGACACGTTTTCCGGAGGTATAGGTCGGGAAGCGAGCTCGTTGGAGGGAGAACTGTGGTGCGACCCAAAACGGTCCAAAAGATGGCCGAAGCTTCCAACGAGTGGCGAACGCTCGTCTGGTGTCAGAAACCACTGGAAATGCACTTGCAGCGAAGGAAACGGGCTGAGCTCGAGGACTTCCGGTGCTCGTCCCAAGAAAACGCGAGCGGGAATGCCCCGGACTCAGTTTTCTCGTCCTGGGGTAAAAAGCAGTCCCCCGACGGTTTCTTCCCTTTGCTCCGTATGGGTCATAAGTCTTTCGATCTTCGGGTCTCGTGCTCCGAGGACTTCAACCCACACTCCTGGCATGCTCCCTGACACGTTTTCCGGAGGTATAGGTCGGGAAGCGAGCTCGTTGGAGGGAGAACTGTGGTGCGACCCAAAACGGTCCAAAAGATGGCCGAAGCTTCCAACGAGTGGCGAACGCTCGTCCGGTGTCAGAAACCACTGGAAATGCACTTGCAGCGAAGGAAACGGGCTGAGCTCGAGGACTTCCGATGCTCGTCCCAAGAAAACGCGAGCGGGAATGCCCCGGACTCAGTTTTCTCGTCCTGGGGTAAAAAGCGGTCCCCCGACGGTTTCTTCCCTTTGCTCCGTATTGGTCATAAGTCTTTCGATCTTCGGGTCTCGTGCTCCGAGGACTTCAACCCACACTCCTGGCATGCTCCCTGACACGTTTTCCGGAGGTATAGGTCGGGAAGCGAGCTCGTTGGAGGGAGAACTGTGGTGCGACCCAAAACGGTCCAAAAGATGGCCGAAGCTTCCAACGAGTGGCGAACGCTCGTCCGGTGTCAGAAACCACTGGAAATGCACTTGCAGCGAAGGAAACGGGCTGAGCTCGAGGACTTCCGGTGCTCGTCCCAAGAAAACGCGAGCGGGAATGCCCCGGACTCAGTTTTCTCGTCCTGGGGTAAAAAGCGGTCCCCCGACGGTTTCTTCCCTTTGCTCCGTATTGGTCATAAGTCTTTCGATCTTCGGGTCTCGTGCTCCGAGGACTTCAACCCACACTCCTGGCATGCTCCCTGACACGTTTTCCGGAGGTATAGGTCGGGAAGCGAGCTCGTTGGAGGGAGAACTGTGGTGCGACCCAAAACGGTCCAAAAGATGGCCGAAGCTTCCAACGAGTGGCGAACGCTCGTCCGGTGTCAGAAACCACTGGAAATGCACTTGCAGCGAAGGAAACGGGCTGAGCTCGAGGACTTCCGGTGCTCGTCCCAAGAAAACGCGAGCGGGAATGCCCCGGACTCAGTTCTCTCGTCCTGGGGTAAAAAGCGGTCCCCCGACGGTTTCTTCCCTTTGCTCCGTATGGGTCATAAGTCTTTCGATCTTCGGGTCTCGTGCTCCGAGGACTTCAACCCACACTCCTGGCATGCTCCCTGACACGTTTTCCGGAGGTATAGGTCGGGAAGCGAGCTCGTTGGAGGGAGAACTGTGGTGCGACCCAAAACGGTCCAAAAGATGGCCGAAGCTTCCAACGAGTGGCGAACGCTCGTCTGGTGTCAGAAACCACTGGAAATGCACTTGCAGCGAAGGAAACGGGCTGAGCTCGAGGACTTCCGGTGCTCGTCCCAAGAAAACGCGAGCGGGAATGCCCCGGACTCAGTTTTCTCGTCCTGGGGTAAAAAGCAGTCCCCCGACGGTTTCTTCCCTTTGCTCCGTATGGGTCATAAGTCTTTCGATCTTCGGGTCTCGTGCTCCGAGGACTTCAACCCACACTCCTGGCATGCTCCCTGACACGTTTTCCGGAGGTATAGGTCGGGAAGCGAGCTCGTTGGAGGGAGAACTGTGGTGCGACCCAAAACGGTCCAAAAGATGGCCGAAGCTTCCAACGAGTGGCGAACGCTCGTCCGGTGTCAGAAACCACTGGAAATGCACTTGCAGCGAAGGAAACGGGCTGAGCTCGAGGACTTCCGATGCTCGTCCCAAGAAAACGCGAGCGGGAATGCCCCGGACTCAGTTTTCTCGTCCTGGGGTAAAAAGCGGTCCCCCGACGGTTTCTTCCCTTTGCTCCGTATTGGTCATAAGTCTTTCGATCTTCGGGTCTCGTGCTCCGAGGACTTCAACCCACACTCCTGGCATGCTCCCTGACACGTTTTCCGGAGGTATAGGTCGGGAAGCGAGCTCGTTGGAGGGAGAACTGTGGTGCGACCCAAAACGGTCCAAAAGATGGCCGAAGCTTCCAACGAGTGGCGAACGCTCGTCCGGTGTCAGAAACCACTGGAAATGCACTTGCAGCGAAGGAAACGGGCTGAGCTCGAGGACTTCCGGTGCTCGTCCCAAGAAAACGCGAGCGGGAATGCCCCGGACTCAGTTTTCTCGTCCTGGGGTAAAAAGCGGTCCCCCGACGGTTTCTTCCCTTTGCTCCGTATTGGTCATAAGTCTTTCGATCTTCGGGTCTCGTGCTCCGAGGACTTCAACCCACACTCCTGGCATGCTCCCTGACACGTTTTCCGGAGGTATAGGTCGGGAAGCGAGCTCGTTGGAGGGAGAACTGTGGTGCGACCCAAAACGGTCCAAAAGATGGCCGAAGCTTCCAACGAGTGGCGAACGCTCGTCCGGTGTCAGAAACCACTGGAAATGCACTTGCAGCGAAGGAAACGGGCTGAGCTCGAGGACTTCCGGTGCTCGTCCCAAGAAAACGCGAGCGGGAATGCCCCGGACTCAGTTCTCTCGTCCTGGGGTAAAAAGCGGTCCCCCGACGGTTTCTTCCCTTTGCTCCGTATGGGTCATAAGTCTTTCGATCTTCGGGTCTCGTGCTCCGAGGACTTCAACCCACACTCCTGGCATGCTCCCTGACACGTTTTCCGGAGGTATAGGTCGGGAAGCGAGCTCGTTGGAGGGAGAACTGTGGTGCGACCCAAAACGGTCCAAAAGATGGCCGAAGCTTCCAACGAGTGGCGAACGCTCGTCTGGTGTCAGAAACCACTGGAAATGCACTTGCAGCGAAGGAAACGGGCTGAGCTCGAGGACTTCCGGTGCTCGTCCCAAGAAAACGCGAGCGGGAATGCCCCGGACTCAGTTTTCTCGTCCTGGGGTAAAAAGCAGTCCCCCGACGGTTTCTTCCCTTTGCTCCGTATGGGTCATAAGTCTTTCGATCTTCGGGTCTCGTGCTCCGAGGACTTCAACCCACACTCCTGGCATGCTCCCTGACACGTTTTCCGGAGGTATAGGTCGGGAAGCGAGCTCGTTGGAGGGAGAACTGTGGTGCGACCCAAAACGGTCCAAAAGATGGCCGAAGCTTCCAACGAGTGGCGAACGCTCGTCCGGTGTCAGAAACCACTGGAAATGCACTTGCAGCGAAGGAAACGGGCTGAGCTCGAGGACTTCCGGTGCTCGTCCCAAGAAAACGCGAGCGGGAATGCCCCGGACTCAGTTTTCTCGTCCTGGGGTAAAAAGCGGTCCCCCGACGGTTTCTTCCCTTTGCTCCGTATTGGTCATAAGTCTTTCGATCTTCGGGTCTCGTGCTCCGAGGACTTCAACCCACACTCCTGGCATGCTCCCTGACACGTTTTCCGGAGGTATAGGTCGGGAAGCGAGCTCGTTGGAGGGAGAACTGTGGTGCGACCCAAAACGGTCCAAAAGATGGCCGAAGCTTCCAACGAGTGGCGAACGCTCGTCCGGTGTCAGAAACCACTGGAAATGCACTTGCAGCGAAGGAAACGGGCTGAGCTCGAGGACTTCCGGTGCTCGTCCCAAGAAAACGCGAGCGGGAATGCCCCGGACTCAGTTTTCTCGTCCTGGGGTAAAAAGCAGTCCCCCGACGGTTTCTTCCCTTTGCTCCGTATTGGTCATAAGTCTTTCGATCTTCGGGTCTCGTGCTCCGAGGACTTCAACCCACACTCCTGGCATGCTCCCTGACACGTTTTCCGGAGGTATAGGTCGGGAAGCGAGCTCGTTGGAGGGAGAACTGTGGTGCGACCCAAAACGGTCCAAAAGATGGCCGAAGCTTCCAACGAGTGGCGAACGCTCGTCCGGTGTCAGAAACCACTGGAAATGCACTTGCAGCGAAGGAAACGGGCTGAGCTCGAGGACTTCCGGTGCTCGTCCCAAGAAAACGCGAGCGGGAATGCCCCGGACTCAGTTCTCTCGTCCTGGGGTAAAAAGCGGTCCCCCGACGGTTTCTTCCCTTTGCTCCGTATGGGTCATAAGTCTTTCGATCTTCGGGTCTCGTGCTCCGAGGACTTCAACCCACACTCCTGGCATGCTCCCTGACACGTTTTCCGGAGGTATAGGTCGGGAAGCGAGCTCGTTGGAGGGAGAACTGTGGTGCGACCCAAAACGGTCCAAAAGATGGCCGAAGCTTCCAACGAGTGGCGAACGCTCGTCTTGTGTCAGAAACCACTGGAAATGCACTTGCAGCGAAGGAAACGGGCTGAGCTCGAGGACTTCCGGTGCTCGTCCCAAGAAAACGCGAGCGGGAATGCCCCGGACTCAGTTTTCTCGTCCTGGGGTAAAAAGCGGTCCCCCGACGGTTTCTTCCCTTTGCTCCGTATTGGTCATAAGTCTTTCGATCTTCGGGTCTCGTGCTCCGAGGACTTCAACCCACACTCCTGGCATGCTCCCTGACACGTTTTCCGGAGGTATAGGTCGGGAAGCGAGCTCGTTGGAGGGAGAACTGTGGTGCGACCCAAAACGGTCCAAAAGATGGCCGAAGCTTCCAACGAGTGGCGAACGCTCGTCCGGTGTCAGAAACCACTGGAAATGCACTTGCAGCGAAGGAAATGGGCTGAGCTCGAGGACTTCCGGTGCTCGTCCCAAGAAAACGCGAGCGGGAATGCCCCGGACTCAGTTTTCTCGTCCTGGGGTAAAAAGCGGTCCCCCGACGGTTTCTTCCCTTTGCTCCGTATGGGTCATAAGTCTTTCGATTTTCGGGTCTCGTGCTCCGAGGACTTCAACCCACACTCCTGGCATGCTCCCTGACACGTTTTCCGGAGGTATAGGTCGGGAAGCGAGCTCGTTGGAGGGAGAACTGTGGTGCGACCCAAAACGGTCCAAAAGATGGCCGAAGCTTCCAACGAGTGGCGAACGCTCGTCCGGTGTCAGAAACCACAGGAAATGCACTTGCAGCGAAGGAAACGGGCTGAGCTCGAGGACTTCCGGTGCTCGTCCCAAGAAAACGCGAGCGGGAATGCACCGGACTCAGTTTTCTCGTCCTGGGGTAAAAAGCAGTCCCCCGACGGTTTCTTCCCTTTGCTCCGTATTGGTCATAAGTCTTTCGATCTTCGGGTCTCGTGCTCCGAGCACTTCAACCCACACTCCTGGCATGCTCCCTGACACGTTTTCCGGAGGTATAGGTCGGGAAGCGAGCTCGTTGGAGGGAGAACTGTGGTGCGACCCAAAACGGTCCAAAAGATGGCCGAAGCTTCCAACGAGTGGCGAACGCTCGTCCGGTGTCAGAAACCACTGGAAATGCACTTGCAGCGAAGGAAATGGGCTGAGCTCGAGGACTTCCGGTGCTCGTCCCAAGAAAACGCGAGCGGGAATGCCCCGGACTCAGTTTTCTCGTCCTGGGGTAAAAAGCGGTCCCCCGACGGTTTCTTCCCTTTGCTCCGTATGGGTCATAAGTCTTTCGATCTTCGGGTCTCGTGCTCCGAGGACTTCAACCCACACTCCTGGCATGCTCCCTGACACGTTTTCCGGAGGTATAGGTCGGGAAGCGAGCTCGTTGGAGGGAGAACTGTGGTGCGACCCAAAACGGTCCAAAAGATGGCCGAAGCTTCCAACGAGTGGCGAACGCTCGTCCGGTGTCAGAAACCACAGGAAATGCACTTGCAGCGAAGGAAACGGGCTGAGCTCGAGGACTTCCGGTGCTCGTCCCAAGAAAACGCGAGCGGGAATGCACCGGACTCAGTTTTCTCGTCCTGGGGTAAAAAGCGGTCCCCCGACGGTTTCTTCCCTTTGCTCCGTATTGGTCATAAGTCTTTCGATCTTCGGGTCTCGTGCTCCGAGCACTTCAACCCACACTCCTGGCATGCTCCCTGACACGTTTTCCGGAGGTATAGGTCGGGAAGCGAGCTCGTTGGAGGGAGAACTGTGGTGCGACCCAAAACGGTCCAAAAGATGGCCGAAGCTTCCAACGAGTGGCGAACGCTCGTCCGGTGTCAGAAACCACTGGAAATGCACTTGCAGCGAAGGAAACGGGCTGAGCTCGAGGACTTCCGGTGCTCGTCCCAAGAAAACGCGAGCGGGAATGCCCCGGACTCAGTTTTCTCGTCCTGGGGTAAAAAGCGGTCCCCCGACGGTTTCTTCCCTTTGCTCCGTATTGGTCATAAGTCTTTCGATCTTCGGGTCTCGTGCTCCGAGGACTTCAACCCACACTCCTGGCATGCTCCCTGACACGTTTTCCGGAGGTATAGGTCGGGAAGCGAGCTCGTTGGAGGGAGAACTGTGGTGCGACCCAAAACGGTCCAAAAGATGGCCGAAGCTTCCAACGAGTGGCGAACGCTCGTCCGGTGTCAGAAACCACTGGAAATGCACTTGCAGCGAAGGAAACGGGCTGAGCTCGAGGACTTCCGGTGCTCGTCCCAAGAAAACGCGAGCGGGAATGCCCCGGACTCAGTTTTCTCGTCCTGGGGTAAAAAGCGGTCCCCCGACGGTTTCTTCCCTTTGCTCCGTATGGGTCATAAGTCTTTCGATCTTCGGGTCTCGTGCTCCGAGGACTTCAACCCACACTCCTGGCATGCTCCCTGACACGTTTTCCGGAGGTATAGGTCGGGAAGCGAGCTCGTTGGAGGGAGAACTGTGGTGCGACCCAAAACGGTCCAAAAGATGGCCGAAGCTTCCAACGAGTGGCGAACGCTCGTCCGGTGTCAGAAACCACAGGAAATGCACTTGCAGCGAAGGAAACGGGCTGAGCTCGAGGACTTTCGGTGCTCGTCCCAAGAAAACGCGAGCGGGAATGCACCGGACTCAGTTTTCTCGTCCTGGGGTAAAAAGCGGTCCCCCGACGGTTTCTTCCCTTTGCTCCGTATTGGTCATAAGTCTTTCGATCTTCGGGTCTCGTGCTCCGAGCACTTCAACCCACACTCCTGGCATGCTCCCTGACACGTTTTCCGGAGGTATAGGTCGGGAAGCGAGCTCGTTGGAGGGAGAACTGTGGTGCGACCCAAAACGGTCCAAAAGATGGCCGAAGCTTCCAACGAGTGGCGAACGCTCGTCCGGTGTCAGAAACCACTGGAAATGCACTTGCAGCGAAGGAAACGGGCTGAGCTCGAGGACTTCCGGTGCTCGTCCCAAGAAAACGCGAGCGGGAATGCCCCGGACTCAGTTTTCTCGTCCTGGGGTAAAAAGCGGTCCCCCGACGGTTTCTTCCCTTTGCTCCGTATTGGTCATAAGTCTTTCGATCTTCGGGTCTCGTGCTCCGAGGACTTCAACCCACACTCCTGGCATGCTCCCTGACACGTTTTCCGGAGGTATAGGTCGGGAAGCGAGCTCGTTGGAGGGAGAACTGTGGTGCGACCCAAAACGGTCCAAAAGATGGCCGAAGCTTCCAACGAGTGGCGAACGCTCGTCCGGTGTCAGAAACCACTGGAAATGCACTTGCAGCGAAGGAAACGGGCTGAGCTCGAGGACTTCCGGTGCTCGTCCCAAGAAAACGCGAGCGGGAATGCCCCGGACTCAGTTTTCTCGTCCTGGGGTAAAAAGCGGTCCCCCGACGGTTTCTTCCCTTTGCTCCGTATTGGTCATAAGTCTTTCGATCTTCGGGTCTCGTGCTCCGAGCACTTCAACCCACACTCCTGGCATGCTCCCTGACACGTTTTCCGGAGGTATAGGTCGGGAAGCGAGCTCGTTGGAGGGAGAACTGTGGTGCGACCCAAAACGGTCCAAAAGATGGCCGAAGCTTCCAACGAGTGGCGAACGCTCGTCCGGTGTCAGAAACCACTGGAAATGCACTTGCAGCGAAGGAAACGGGCTGAGCTCGAGGACTTCCGGTGCTCGTCCCAAGAAAACGCGAGCGGGAATGCCCCGGACTCAGTTTTCTCGTCCTGGGGTAAAAAGCGGTCCCCCGACGGTTTCTTCCCTTTGCTCCGTATTGGTCATAAGTCTTTCGATCTTCGGGTCTCGTGCTCCGAGCACTTCAACCCACACTTCTGGCATGCTCCCTGACACGTTTTCTGTAGGTATAGGTCGGGAAGCGAGCTCGTTGGAGGGAGAACTGTGGTGCGACCCAAAACGGTCCAAAAGATGGCCGAAGCTTCCAACGAGTGGCGAACGCTCGTCCGGTGTCACAAACCACTGGAAATGCACTTGCAGCGAAGGAAACGGGCTGAGCTCGAGGACTTCCGGTGCTCGTCCCAAGAAAACGCGAGCGGGAATGCCCCGGACTCAGTTTTCTCGTCCGGGGGTAAAAAGCGGTCCCCCGACGGTTTCTTCCTTTTGCTCCGTATTGGTCATAAGTCTTTCGATCTTCGGGTCTCGTGCTCCGAGGACTTCAACCCACACTCCTGGCATGCTCCCTGACACGTTTTCCGGAGGTATAGGTCGGGAAGCGAGCTCGTTGGAGGGAGAACTGTGGTGCGACCCAAAACGGTCCAAAAGATGGCCGAAGCTTCCAACGAGTGGCGAACGCTCGTCCGGTGTCAGAAACCACTGGAAATGCACTTGCAGCGAAGGAAACGGGCTGAGCTCGAGGACTTCCGGTGCTCGTCCCAAGAAAACGCGAGCGGGAATGCCCCGAACTCAGTTTTCTCGTCCTGGGGTAAAAAGCGGTCCCCCGACGGTTTCTTCCCTTTGCTCCGTATTGGTCATAAGTCTTTCGATCTTCGGGTCTCGTGCTCCGAGGACTTCAACCCACACTCCTGGCATGCTCCCTGACACGTTTTCCGGAGGTATAGGTCGGGAAGCGAGCTCGTTGGAGGGAGAACTGTGGTGCGACCCAAAACGGTCCAAAAGATGGCCGAAGCTTCCAACGAGTGGCGAACGCTCGTCCGGTGTCAGAAACCACTGGAAATGCACTTGCAACGAAGGAAACGGGCTGAGCTCGAGGACTTCCGGTGCTCGTCCCAAGAAAACGCGAGCGGGAATGCCCCGGACTCAGTTTTCTCGTCCTGGGGTAAAAAGCGGTCCCCCGACGGTTTCTTCCCTTTGCTCCGTATTGGTCATAAATCTTTCGATCTTCGGGTCTCGTGCTCCGAGGACTTCAACCCACACTCCTGGCATGCTCCCTGACACGTTTTCCGGAGGTATAGGTCGGGAAGCGAGCTCGTTGGAGGGAGAACTGTGGTGCGACCCAAAACGGTCCAAAAGATGGCCGAAGCTTCCAACGAGTGGCGAACGCTCGTCCGGTGTCAGAAACCACTGGAAATGCACTTGCAGCGAAGGAAACGGGCTGAGCTCGAGGACTTCCGGTGCTCGTCCCAAGAAAACGCGAGCGGGTATGCCCCGGACTCCGTTTTCTCGTCCTGGGGTAAAAAGCGGTCCCCCGACGGTTTCTTCCCTTTGCTCCGTATTGGTCATAAGTCTTTTGATCTTCGGGTCTCGTGCTGCGAGGACTTCAACCCACACTCCTGGCATGCTCCCTGACACGTTTTCCGGAGGTATAGGTCGGGAAGCGAGCTCGTTGGAGGGAGAACTGTGGTGCGACCCAAAACGGTCCAAAAGATGGCCGAAGCTTCCAACGAGTGGCGAACGCTCGTCCGGTGTCAGAAGCCACTTGAAATGCACTTGCAGCGAAGGAAACGGGCTGAGCTCGAGGACTTCCGGTGCTCGTCCCAAGAAAACGCGAGCGGGAATGCCCCGGACTCAGTTTTCTCGTCCTGGGGTAAAAAGCGGTCCCCCGACGGTTTCTTCCCTTTGCTCCGTATTGGTCATAAGTCTTTCGATCTTCGGGTCTCGTGCTCCGAGGACTTCAACCCACACTCCTGGCATGCTCCCTGACACGTTTTCCGGAGGTATAGGTCGGGAAGCGAGCTCGTTGGAGGGAGAACTGTGGTGCGACCCAAAACGGTCCAAAAGATGGCCGAAGCTTCCAACGAGTGGCGAACGCTCGTCCGGTGTCAGAAACCACTGGAAATGCACTTGCAGCGAAGGAAACGGGCTGAGCTCGAGGACTTCAGGTGCTCGTCCCAAGAAAACGCGAGCGGGAATGCCCCGGACTCAGTTTTCTCGTCCTGGGGTAAAAAGCGGTCCCCCGACGGTTTCTTCCCTTTGCTCCGTATTGGTCATAAGTCTTTCGATCTTCGGGTCTCGTGCTCCGAGGACTTCAACCCACACTCCTGGCATGCTCCCTGACACGTTTTCCGGAGGTATAGGTCGGGAAGCGAGCTCGTTGGAGGGAGAACTGTGGTGCGACCCAAAACGGTCCAAAAGATGGCCGAAGCTTCCAACGAGTGGCGAACGCTCGTCCGGTGTCAGAAGCCACTGGAAATGCACTTGCAGCGAAGGAAACGGGCTGAGCTCGAGGACTTCCGGTGCTCGTCCCAAGAAAACGCGAGCGGGAATGCCCCGGACTCAGTTTTCTCGTCCTGGGGTAAAAAGCGGTCCCCCGACGGTTTCTTCCCTTTGCTCCGTATTGGTCATAAGTCTTTCGATCTTCGGGTCTCGTGCTCCGAGGACTTCAACCCACACTCCTGGCATGCTCCCTGACACGTTTTCCGGAGGTATAGGTCGGGAAGCGAGCTCGTTGGAGGGAGAACTGTGGTGCAACCCAAAACGGTCCAAAAGATGGCCGAAGCTTCCAACGAGTGGCGAACGCTCGTCCGGTGTCAGAAACCACTGGAAATGCACTTGCAGCGAAGGAAACGGGCTGAGCTCGAGGACTTCCGGTGCTCGTCCCAAGAAAACGCGAGCGGGAATGCCTCGGACTCAGTTTTCTCGTCCTGGGGTAAAAAGCGGTTCCCCGACGGTTTCTTCCCTTTGCTCCGTATTGGTCATAAGTCTTTCGATCTTCGGGTCTCGTGCTCCGAGGACTTCAACCCACACTCCTTGCATGCTCCCTGACACGTTTTTCGGAGGTATAGGTCGGGAAGCGAGCTCGTTGGAGGGAGAACTGTGGTGCGACCCAAAACGGTCCAAAAGATGGCCGAAGCTTCCAACGAGTGGCGAACGCTCCTCCGGTGTCAGAAACCACTGGAAATGCACTTGCAGCGAAGGAAACGGGCTGAGCTCGAGGACTTCCGGTGCTCGTCCCAAGAAAACGCGAGCGGGAATGCCCCGGACTCAGTTTTCTCGTCCTGGGGTAAAAAGCGGTCCCCCGACGGTTTCTTCCCTTTGCTCCGTATTGGTCACAAGTCTTTCGATCTTTGGGTCTCGTGCTCCGAGGACTTCAACCCACACTCCTGGCATGCTCCCTGACACGTTTTCCGGAGGTATAGGTCGGGAAGCGAGCTCGTTGGAGGGAGAACTGTGGTGCGACCCAAAACGGTCCAAAAGATGGCCGAAGCTTCCAACGAGTGGCGAACGCTTGTCCGGTGTCAGAAACCACTGAAAATGCACTTGCAGCGAAGGAAACGGGCTGAGCTCGAGGACTTCCGGTGCTCGTCCCAAGAAAACGCGAGCGGGAATGCCCCGGACTCAGTTTTCTCGTCCTGGGGTATAAAGCGGTCCCCCGACGGTTTCTTCCCTTTGCTCCGTATTGGTCATAAGTCTTTCGATCTTCGGGTCACGTGCTCCGAGGACTTCAACCCACACTCCTGGCATGCTCCCTGACACGTTTTCCGGAGGTATAGGTCGGGAAGCGAGCTCGTTGGAGGGAGAACTGTGGTGCGACCCAAAACGGTCCAAAAGATGGCCGAAGCTTCCAACGAGTGGCGAACGCTCGTCCGGTGTCAGAAACCACTGGAAATGCACTTGCAGCGAAGGAAACAGGCTGAGCTCGAGGACTTCCGGTGCTCGTCCCAAGAAAACGCGAGCGGGAATGCCCCGGACTCAGTTTTCTCGTCCTGGGGTAAAAAGCGGTCCCCCGACGGTTTCTTCCCTTTGCTCCGTATTGGTCACAAGTCTTTCGATCTTCGGGTCTCGTGCTCCGAGGACTTCAACCCACACTCCTGGCATGCTCCCTGACACGTTTTCCAGAAATATAGGTCGGGAAGCGAGCTCGTTGGAGGGAGAACTGTGGTGCGACCCAAAACGGTCAAAAAGATGGCCGAAGCTTCCAACGAGTGGCGAACGCTCGTCCGGTGTAAGAAACCACTGGAAATGCACTTGCAGCGAAGGAAACGGGCTGAGCTCGAGGACTTCCGGTGCTCGTCCCAAGAAAACGCGAGCGGGAATGCCCCGGACTCAGTTTTCTCGTCCTGGGGTAAAAAGCGGTCCCCCGACGGTTTCTTCCCTTTGCTCCGTATTGGTCACAAGTCTTTCGATCTTCGGGTCTCGTGCTCCGAGGACTTCAACCCACACTCCTGGCATGCTCCCTGACACGTTTTCCGGAGGTATAGGTCGGGAAGCGAGCTCGTTGGAGGGAGAACTGTGGTGCGACCCAAAACGGTCCAAAAGATGGCCGAAGCTTCCAACGAGTGGCGAACGCTCGTCCGGTGTAAGAAACCACTGGAAATGCACTTGCAGCGAAGGAAACGGGCTGAGCTCGAGGACTTCCGGTGCTCGTCCCAAGAAAACGCGAGCGGGAATGCCCCGGACTCAGTTTTCTCGTCCTGGGGTAAAAAGCGGTCCCCCGACGGTTTCTTCCCTTTGCTCCGTATTGGTCACAAGTCTTTCTATCTTCGGGTCTCGTGCTCCGAGGACTTCAACCCACACTCCTGGCATTCTCCCTGACACGTTTTCCGGAGGTATAGGTCGGGAAGCGAGCTCGTTGGAGGGAGAACTGTGGTGCGACCCAAAACGGTCCAAAAGATGGCCGAAGCTTCCAACGAGTGGCGAACGCTCGTTCGGTGTCAGAAACCACTGGAAATGCACTTGCAGCGAAGGAAACGGGCTGAGATCGAGGACTTCCGGTGCTCGTCCCAAGAAAACGCGAGCGGGAATGCCCCGGACTCAGTTTTCTCGTCCTGGGGTAAAAAGCGGTCCCCTGACGGTTTCTTCCCTTTGCTCCGTATTGGTCATAAGTCTTTCGATCTTCGGGTCTCGTGCTCCGAGGACTTCAACCCACACTCCTGGCATGCTCCCTGACACGTTTTCCGGAGGTATAGGTCGGGAAGCGAGCTCGTTGGAGGGAGAACTGTGGTGCGACCCAAAACGGTCCAAAAGATGGCCGCAGCTTCCAACGAGTGGCGAACGCTCGTCCGGTGTCAGAAACCACTGGAAATGCACTTGCAGCGAAGGAAACGGGCTGAGCTCGAGGACTTCCGGTGCTCGTCCCAAGAAAACGCGAGCGGGAATGCCCCGGACTCAGTTTTCTCGTCCTGGGGTAAAAAGCGGTCCCCCGACGGTTTCTTCCCTTTGCTCCGTATTGGTCACAAGTCTTTCGATCTTCGGGTCTCGTGCTCCGAGGACTTCAACCCACACTCCTGGCATGCTCCCTGACACGTTTTCCGGAGGTATAGGTCGGGAAGCGAGCTCGTTGGAGGGAGAACTGTGGTGCGACCCAAAACGGTCCAAAAGATGGCCGAAGCTTCCAACGAGTGGCGAACGCTCGTCCGGTGTCAGAAACCACTGGAAATGCACTTGCAGCGAAGGAAACGGGCTGAGATCGAGGACTTCCGGTGCTCGTCCCAAGAAAACGCGAGCGGGAATGCCCCGGACTCAGTTTTCTCGTCCTGGGGTAAAAAGCGGTCCCCTGACGGTTTCTTCCCTTTGCTCCGTATTGGTCATAAGTCTTTCGATCTTCGGGTCTCGTGCTCCGAGGACTTCAACCCACACTCCTGGCATGCTCCCTGACACGTTTTCCGGAGGTATAGGTCGGGAAGCGAGCTCGTTGGAGGGAGAACTGTGGTGCGACCCAAAACGGTCCAAAAGATGGCCGAAGCTTCCAACGAGTGGCGAACGCTCGTCCGGTGTCAGAAACCACTGGAAATGCACTTGCAGCGAAGGAAACGGGCTGAGCTCGAGGACTTCCGGTGCTCGTCCCAAGAAAACGCGAGCGGGAATGCCCCGGACTCAGTTTTCTCGTCCTGGGGTAAAAAGCGGTCCCTCGACGGTTTCTTCCCTTTGCTCCGTATTGGTCATAAGTCTTTCGATCTTCGGGTCTCGTGCTCCGAGGACTTCAACCCACACTCCTGGCATGCTCCGTGACACGTTTTCCGGAGGTATAGGTCGGGAAGCGAGCTCGTTGGAGGGAGAACTGTGGTGCGACCCAAAATGGTCCAAAAGATGGCCGAAGCTTCCAACGAGTGGCGAACGCTCGTCCGGTGTCAGAAACCACTGGAAATGCACTTGCAGCGAAGGAAACGGGCTGAGCTCGAGGACTTCCGGTGCTCGTCCCAAGAAAACGCGAGCGGGAATGCCCCGGACTCAGTTTTCTCGTCCTGGGGTAAAAAGCGGTCCCCCGACGGTTTCTTCCCTTTGCTCCGTATTGGTCACAAGTCTTTCGATCTTCGGGTCTCGTGCTCCGAGGACTTCAACCCACACTCCTGGCATGCTCCCTGACACGTTTTCCGGAGGTATAGGTCGGGAAGCGAGCTCGTTGGAGGGAGAACTGTGGTGCGACCCAAAACGGTCCAAAAGATGGCCGAAGCTTCCAACGAGTGGCGAACGCTCGTCCGGTGTCAGAAACCACTGGAAATGCACTTGCAGCGAAGGAAACGGGCTGAGCTCGAGGACTTCCGGTGCTCGTCCCAAGAAAACGCGAGCGGGAATGCCCCGGACTCAGTTTTCTCGTCCTGGGGTAAAAAGCGGTCCCCCGACGGTTTCTTCCCTTTGCTCCGTATTGGTCATAAGTCTTTCGATCTTCGGGTCTCGTGCTCCGAGGACTTCAACCCACACTCCTGGCATGCTCCGTGACACGTTTTCCGGAGGTATAGGTCGGGAAGCGAGCTCGTTGGAGGGAGAACTGTGGTGCGACCCAAAACGGTCCAAAAGATGGCCGAAGCTTCCAACGAGTGGCGAACGCTCGTCCGGTGTCAGAAACCACTGGAAATGCACTTGCAGCGAAGGAAACGGGCTGAGCTCGAGGACTTCCGGTGCTCGTCCCAAGAAAACGCGAGCGGGAATGCCCCGGACTCAGTTTTCTCGTCCTGGGGTAAAAAGCGGTCCCCCGACGGTTTCTTCCCTTTGCTCCGTATTGGTCATAAATCTTTCGATCTTCGGGTCTCGTGCTCCGAGGACTTCAACCCACACTCCTGGCATGCTCCCTGACACGTTTTCCGGAGGTATAGGTCGGGAAGCGAGCTCGTTGGAGGGAGAACTGTGGTGCGACCCAAAACGGTCCAAAAGATGGCCGAAGCTTCCAACGAGTGGCGAACGCTCGTCGGTGTCAGAAACCACTGGAAATGCACTTGCAGCGAAGGAAACGGGCTGAGCTTGAGGACTTCCGGTGCTCGTCCCAAGAAAACGCGAGCGGGAATGCCCCGGACTCCGTTTTCTCGTCCTGGGGTAAAAAGCGGTCCCCCGACGGTTTCTTCCCTTTGCTCCGTATTGGTCATAAGTCTTTCGATCTTCGGGTCTCGTGCTCCGAGGACTTCAACCCACACTCCTGGCATGCTCCCTGACACGTTTCCCGGAGGTATAGGTCGGGAAGCGAGCTCGTTGGAGGGAGAACTGTGGTGCGACCCAAAACGGTCCAAAAGATGGCCGAAGCTTCCAACGAGTGGCGAACGCTCGTCCGGTGTCAGAAACCACTGGAAATGCACTTGCAGCGAAGGAAACGGGCTGAGCTCGAGGACTTCCGGTGCTCGTCCCAAGAAAACGCGAGCGGGAATGCCCCGGACTCAGTTTTCTCGTCCTGGGGTAAAAAGCGGTCCCCCGACGGTTTCTTCCCTTTGCTCCGTATTGGTCACAAGTCTTTCGATCTTCGGGTCTCGTGCTTCGAGGACTTCAACCCACACTCCTGGCATGCTCCCTGACACGTTTTCCGGAGGTATAGGTCGGGAAGCGAGCTCGTTGGAGGGAGAACTGTGGTGCGACCCAAAACGGTCAAAAAGATGGCCGAAGCTTCCAACGAGTGGCGAACGCTCGTCCGGTGTAAGAAACCACTGGAAATGCACTTGCAGCGAAGGAAACGGGCTGAGCTCGAGGACTTCCGGTGCTCGTCCCAAGAAAACGCGAGCGGGAATGGCCCGGACTCAGTTTTCTCGTCCTGGGGTAAAAAGCGGTCCCCCGACGGTTTCTTCCCTTTGCTCCGTATTGGTCACAAGTCTTTCGATCTTCGGGTCTCGTGCTCCGAGGACTTCAACCCACACTCCTGGCATGCTCCCTGACACGTTTTCCGGAGGTATAGGTCGGGAAGCGAGCTCGTTGGAGGGAGAACTGTGGTGCGACCCAAAACGGTCCAAAAGATGGCCGAAGCTTCCAACGAGTGGCGAACGCTCGTCCGGTGTAAGAAACCACTGGAAATGCACTTGCAGCGAAGGAAACGGGCTGAGCTCGAGGACTTCCGGTGCTCGTCCCAAGAAAACGCGAGCGGGAATGCCCCGGACTCAGTTTTCTCGTCCTGGGGTAAAAAGCGGTCCCCCGACGGTTTCTTCCCTTTGCTCCGTATTGGTCACAAGTCTTTCGATCTTCGGGTCTCGTGCTCCGAGGACTTCAACCCACACTCCTGGCACGCTCCGTGACACGTTTTCCGGAGGTATAGGTCGGGAAGCGAGCTCGTTGGAGGGAGAACTGTGGTGCGACCCAAAACGGTCCAAAAGATGGCCGAAGCTTCCAACGAGTGGCGAACGCTCGTCCGGTGTCAGAAACCACTGGAAATGCACTTGCAGCGAAGGAAACGGGCTGAGCTCGAGGACTTCCGGTGCTCGTCCCAAGAAAACGCGAGCGGGAATGCCCCGGACTCAGTTTTCTCGTCCTGGGGTAAAAAGCGGTCCCCCGACGGTTTCTTCCCTTTGCTCCGTATTGGTCATAAGTCTTTCGATCTTCGGGTCTCGTGCTCCGAGGACTTCAACCCACTCTCCTGGCATGCTCCCTGACACGTTTTCCGGAGGTATAGGTCGGGAAGCGAGCTCGTTGTGGTAGAACTGTGGTGCGACCCAAAACGGTCCAAAAGATGGCCGAAGCTTCCAACGAGTGGCGAACGCTCGTCCGGTGTAAGAAACCACTGGAAATGCAATTGCAGCGAAGGAAACGGGCTGAGCTCGAGGACTTCCGGTGCTCGTCCCAAGAAAACGCGAGCGGGAATGCCCCGGACTCAGTTTTCTCGTCCTGGGGTAAAAAGCGGTCCCCCGACGGTTTCTTCCCTTTGCTCCGTATTGGTCATAAGTCTTTCGATCTTCGGGTCTCGTGCTCCGAGGACTTCAACCCACACTCCTGGCATGCTCCGTGACACGTTTTCCGGAGGTATAGGTCGGGAAGCGAGCTCGTTGGAGGGAGAACTGTGGTGCGACCCAAAACGGTCCAAAAGATGGCCGAAGCTTCCAACGAGTGGCGAACGCTCGTCCGGTGTCAGAAACCACTGGAAATGCACTTGCAGCGAAGGAAACGGGCTGAGCTCGAGGACTTCCGGTGCTCGTCCCAAGAAAACGCGAGCGGGAATGCCCCGGACTCAGTTTTCTCGTCCTGGGGTAAAAAGCGGTCCCCCGACGGTTTCTTCCCTTTGCTCCGTATTGGTCATAAATCTTTCGATCTTCGGGTCTCGTGCTCCGAGGACTTCAACCCACACTCCTGGCATGCTCCCTGACACGTTTTCCGGAGGTATAGGTCGGGAAGCGAGCTCGTTGGAGGGAGAACTGTGGTGCGACCCAAAACGGTCCAAAAGATGGCCGAAGCTTCCAACGAGTGGCGAACGCTCGTCGGTGTCAGAAACCACTGGAAATGCACTTGCAGCGAAGGAAACGGGCTGAGCTTGAGGACTTCCGGTGCTCGTCCCAAGAAAACGCGAGCGGGAATGCCCCGGACTCCGTTTTCTCGTCCTGGGGTAAAAAGCGGTCCCCCGACGGTTTCTTCCCTTTGCTCCGTATTGGTCATAAGTCTTTCGATCTTCGGGTCTCGTGCTCCGAGGACTTCAACCCACACTCCTGGCATGCTCCCTGACACGTTTTCCGGAGGTATAGGTCGGGAAGCGAGCTCGTTGGAGGGAGAACTGTGGTGCGACCCAAAACGGTCCAAAAGATGGCCGAAGCTTCCAACGAGTGGCGAACGCTCGTCCGGTGTCAGAAACCACTGGAAATGCACTTGCAGCGAAGGAAACGGGCTGAGCTCGAGGACTTCCGGTGCTCGTCCCAAGAAAACGCGAGCGGGAATGCCCCGGACTCAGTTTTCTCGTCCTGGGGTAAAAAGCGGTCCCCCGACGGTTTCTTCCCTTTGCTCCGTATTGGTCACAAGTCTTTCGATCTTCGGGTCTCGTGCTTCGAGGACTTCAACCCACACTCCTGGCATGCTCCCTGACACGTTTTCCGGAGGTATAGGTCGGGAAGCGAGCTCGTTGGAGGGAGAACTGTGGTGCGACCCAAAACGGTCAAAAAGATGGCCGAAGCTTCCAACGAGTGGCGAACGCTCGTCCGGTGTAAGAAACCACTGGAAATGCACTTGCAGCGAAGGAAACGGGCTGAGCTCGAGGACTTCCGGTGCTCGTCCCAAGAAAACGCGAGCGGGAATGGCCCAGACTCAGTTTTCTCGTCCTGGGGTAAAAAGCGGTCCCCCGACGGTTTCTTCCCTTTGCTCCGTATTGGTCATAAGTCTTTCGATCTTCGGGTCTCGTGCTCCGAGGACTTCAACCCACACTCCTGGCATGCTCCCTGACACATTTTCCGGAGGTATAGGTCGGGAAGCGAGCTCGTTGGAGGGAGAACTGTGGTGCGACCCAAAACGGTCCAAAAGATGGCCGAAGCTTCCAACGAGTGGCGAACGCTCGTCCGGTGTCAGAAACCACTGGAAATGCACTTGCAGCGAAGGAAACGGGCTGAGCTCGAGGACTTCCGGTGCTCGTCCCAAGAAAACGCGAGCGGGAATGCCCCGGACTCAGTTTTCTCGTCCTGGGGTAAAAAGCGGTCCCCCGACGGTTTCTTCCCTTTGCTCCGTATTGGTCATAAGTCTTTCGATCTTCGGGTCTCGTGCTCCGAGGACTTCAACCCACACTCCTGGCATGCTCCGTGACACGTTTTCCGGAGGTATAGGTCGGGAAGCGAGCTCGTTGGAGGGAGAACTGTGGTGCGACCCAAAACGGTCCAAAAGATGGCCGAAGCTTCCAACGAGTGGCGAACGCTCGTCCGGTGTCAGAAACCACTGGAAATGCACTTGCAGCGAAGGAAACGGGCTGAGCTCGAGGACTTCCGGTGCTCGTCCCAAGAAAACGCGAGCGGGAATGCCCCGGACTCAGTTTTCTCGTCCTGGGGTAAAAAGCGGTCCCCCGACGGTTTCTTCCCTTTGCTCCGTATTGGTCATAAGTCTTTCGATCTTCGGGTCTCGTGCTCCGAGGACTTCAACCCACACTCCTGGCATGCTCCCTGACACGTTTTCCGGAGGTATAGGTCGGGAAGCGAGCTCGTTGGAGGGAGAACTGTGGTGCGACCCAAAACGGTCCAAAAGATGGCCGAAGCTTCCAACGAGTGGCGAACGCTCGTCCGGTGTCAGAAACCACTGGAAATGCACTTGCAGCGAAGGAAACGGGCTGAGCTCGAGGACTTCCGGTGCTCGTCCCAAGAAAACGCGAGCGGGAATGCCCCGGACTCAGTTTTCTCGTCCTGGGGTAAAAAGCGGTCCCCCGACGGTTTCTTCCCTTTGCTCCGTATTGGTCACAAGTCTTTCGATCTTCGGGTCTCGTGCTCCGAGGACTTCAACCCACACTCCTGGCATGCTCCCTGACACGTTTTCCGGAGGTATAGGTCGGGAAGCGAGCTCGTTGGAGGGAGAACTGTGGTGCGACCCAAAACGGTCAAAAAGATGGCCGAAGCTTCCAACGAGTGGCGAACGCTCGTCCGGTGTAAGAAACCACTGGAAATGCACTTGCAGCGAAGGAAACGGGCTGAGCTCGAGGACTTCCGGTGCTCGTCCCAAGAAAACGCGAGCGGAAATGCCCCGGACTCAGTTTTCTCGTCCTGGGGTAAAAAGCGGTCCCCCGACGGTTTCTTCCCTTTGCTCCGTATTGGTCACAAGTCTTTCGATCTTCGGGTCTCGTGCTCCGAGGACTTCAACCCACACTCCTGGCATGCTCCCTGACACGTTTTCCGGAGGTATAGGTCGGGAAGCGAGCTCGTTGGAGGGAGAACTGTGGTGCGACCCAAAACGGTCCAAAAGATGGCCGAAGCTTCCAACGAGTGGCGAACGCTCGTCCGGTGTAAGAAACCACTGGAAATGCACTTGCAGCGAAGGAAACGGGCTGAGCTCGAGGACTTCCGGTGCTCGTCCCAAGAAAACGCGAGCGGGAATGCCCCGGACTCAGTTTTCTCGTCCTGGGGTAAAAAGCGGTCCCCCGACGGTTTCTTCCCTTTGCTCCGTATTGGTCACAAGTCTTTCGATCTTCGGGTCTCGTGCTCCGAGGACTTCAACCCACACTCCTGGCATGCTCCGTGACACGTTTTCCGGAGGTATAGGTCGGGAAGCGAGCTCGTTGGAGGGAGAACTGTGGTGCGACCCAAAACGGTCCAAAAGATGGCCGAAGCTTCCAACGAGTGGCGAACGCTCGTCCGGTGTCAGAAACCACTGGAAATGCACTTGCAGCGAAGGAAACGGGCTGAGCTCGAGGACTTCCGGTGCTCGTCCCAAGAAAACACGAGCGGGAATGCCCCGGACTCAGTTTTCTCGTCCTGGGGTAAAAAGCGGTCCCCCGACGGTTTCTTCCCTTTGCTCCGTATTGGTCATAAGTCTTTCGATCTTCGGGTCTCGTGCTCCGAGGACTTCAACCCACACTCCTGGCATGCTCCCTGACACGTTTTCCGGAGGTATAGGTCGGGAAGCGAGCTCGTTGGAGGGAGAACTGTGGTGCGACCCAAAACGGTCCAAAAGATGGCCGAAGCTTCCAACGAGTGGCGAACGCTCGTCCGGTGTAAGAAACCACTGGAAATGCACTTGCAGCGAAGGAAACGGGCTGAGCTCGAGGACTTCCGGTGCTCGTCCCAAGAAAACGCGAGCGGGAATGCCCCGGACTCAGTTTTCTCGTCCTGGGGTAAAAAGCGGTCCCCCGACGGTTTCTTCCCTTTGCTCCGTATTGGTCACAAGTCTTTCGATCTTCGGGTCTCGTGTTCCGAGGACTTAAACCCACACTCCTGGCATGCTCCGTGACACGTTTTCCGGAGGTATAGGTCGGGAAGCGAGCTCGTTGGAGGGAGAACTGTGGTGCGATCCAAAACGGTCCAAAAGATGGCCGAAGCTTCCAACGAGTGGCGAACGCTCGTCCGGTGTCAGAAACCACTGGAAATGCACTTGCAGCGAAGGAAACGGGCTGAGCTCGAGGACTTCCGGTGCTCGTCCCAAGAAAACGCGAGCGGGAATGCCCCGGACTCAGTTTTCTCGTCCTGGGGTAAAAAGCGGTCCCCCGACGGTTTCTTCCCTTTGCTCCGTATTGGTCACAAGTCTTTCGATCTTCGGGTCTCGTGCTCCGAGGACTTCAACCCACACTCCTGGCATGCTCCCTGACACGTTTTCCGGAGGTATAGGTCGGGAAGCGAGCTCGTTGGAGGGAGAACTGTGGTGCGACCCAAAACGGTCAAAAAGATGGCCGAAGCTTCCAACGAGTGGCGAACGCTCGTCCGGTGTAAGAAACCACTGGAAATGCACTTGCAGCGAAGGAAACGGGCTGAGCTCGAGGACTTCCGGTGCTCGTCCCAAGAAAACGCGAGCGGGAATGCCCCGGACTCAGTTTTCTCGTCCTGGGGTAAAAAGCGGTCCCCCGACGGTTTCTTCCCTTTGATCCGTATTGGTCACAAGTCTTTCGATCTTCGGGTCTCGTGCTCCGAGGACTTCAACCCACACTCCTGGCATGCTCCCTGACACGTTTTCCGGAGGTATAGGTCGGGAAGCGAGCTCGTTGGAGGGAGAACTGTTGTGCGACCCAAAACGGTCCAAAAGATGGCCGAAGCTTCCAACGAGTGGCGAACGCTCGTCCGGTGTAAGAAACCACTGGAAATGCACTTGCAGCGAAGGAAACGGGCTGAGCTCGAGGACTTCCGGTGCTCGTCCCAAGAAAACGCGAGCGGGAATGCCCCGGACTCAGTTTTCTCGTCCTGGGGTAAAAAGCGGTCCCCCGACGGTTTCTTCCCTTTGCTCCGTATTGGTCACAAGTCTTTCGATCTTCGGGTCTCGTGCTCCGAGGACTTCAACCCACACTCCTGGCATGCTCCGTGACACGTTTTCCGGAGGTATAGGTCGGGAAGCGAGCTCGTTGGAGGGAGAACTGTGGTGCGACCCAAAACGGTCCAAAAGATGGCCGAAGCTTCCAACGAGTGGCGAACGCTCGTCCGGTGTCAGAAACCACTGGAAATGCACTTGCAGCGAAGGAAACGGGCTGAGCTCGAGGACTTCCGGTGCTCGTCCCAAGAAAACGCGAGCGGGAATGCCCCGGACTCAGTTTTCTCGTCCTGGGGTAAAAAGCGGTCCCCCGACGGTTTCTTCCCTTTGCTCCGTATTGGTCATAAGTCTTTCGATCTTCGGGTCTCGTGCTCCGAGGACTTCAACCCACACTCCTGGCATGCTCCCTGACACGTTTTCCGGAGGTATAGGTCGGGAAGCGAGCTCGTTGGAGGGAGAACTGTGGTGCGACCCAAAACGGTCCAAAAGATGGCCGAAGCTTCCAACGAGTGGCGAACGCTCGTCCGGTGTAAGAAACCACTGGAAATGCACTTGCAGCGAAGGAAACGGGCTGAGCTCGAGGACTTCCGGTGCTCGTCCCAAGAAAACGCGAGCGGGAATGCCCCGGACTATGTTTTCTCGTCCTGGGGTAAAAAGCGGTCCCCCGACGGTTTCTTCCCTTTGCTCCGTATTGGTCACAAGTCTTTCGATCTTCGGGTCTCGTGCTCCGAGGACTTCAACCCACACTCCTGGTATGCTCCGTGACACGTTTTCCGGAGGTATAGGTCGGGAAGCGAGCTCGTTGGAGGGAGAACTGTGGTGCGACCCAAAACGGTCCAAAAGATGGCCGAAGCTTCCAACGAGTGGCGAACGCTCGTCCGGTGTCAGAAACCACTGGAAATGCACTTGCAGCGAAGGAAACGGGCTGAGCTCGAGGACTTCCGGTGCTCGTCCCAAGAAAACGCGAGCGGGAATGCCCCGGACTCAGTTTTCTCGTCCTGGGGTAAAAAGCGGTCCCCCGACGGTTTCTTCCCTTTGCTCCGTATTGGTCACAAGTCTTTCGATCTTCTGGTCTCGTGCTCCGAGGACTTCAACTCACACTCCTGGCATGCTCCCTGACACGTTTTCCGGAGGTATAGGTCGGGAAGCGAGCTCGTTGGAGGGAGAACTGTGGTGCGACCCAAAACGGTCAAAAAGATGGCCGAAGCTTCCAACGAGTGGCGAACGCTCGTCCGGTGTAAGAAACCACTGGAAATGCACTTGCAGCGAAGGAAACGGGCTGAGCTCGAGGACTTCCGGTGCTCGTCCCAAGAAAACGCGAGCGGGAATGCCCCGGACTCAGTTTTCTCGTCCTGGGGTAAAAAGCGGTCCGCCGACGGTTTCTTCCCTTTGCTCCGTATTGGTCACAAGTCTTTCGATCTTCGGGTCTCGTGCTCCGAGGACTTCAACCCACACTCCTGGCATGCTCCCTGACACGTTTTCCGGAGGTATAGGTCGGGAAGCGAGCTCGTTGGAGGGAGAACTGTGGTGCGACCCAAAACGGTCCAAAAGATGGCCGAAGCTTCCAACGAGTGGCGAACGCTCGTTCGGTGTCAGAAACCACTGGAAATGCACTTGCAGCGAAGGAAACGGGCTGAGCTCGAGGACTTCCGGTGCTCGTCCCAAGAAAACGCGAGCGGGAATGCCCCGGACTCAGTTTTCTCGTCCTGGGGTAAAAAGCGGTCCCCCGACGGTTTCTTCCCTTTGCTCCGTATTGGTCACAAGTCTTTCGATCTTCGGGTCTCGTGCTCCGAGGACTTCAACCCACACTCCTGGCATGCTCCCTGACACGTTTTCCGGAGGTATAGGTCGGGAAGCGAGCTCGTTGGAGGGAGAACTGTGGTGCGACCCAAAACGGTCCAAAAGATGGCCGAAGCTTCCAACGAGTGGCGAACGCTCGTCCGGTGTCAGAAACCACTGGAAATGCACTTGCAGCGAAGGAAACGGGCTGAGCTCGAGGACTTCCGGTGCTCGTCCCAAGAAAACGCGAGCGGGAATGCCCCGGACTCAGTTTTCTCGTCCTGGGGTAAAAAGCGGTCCCCCGACGGTTTCTTCCCTTTGCTCCGTATTGGTCACAAGTCTTTCGATCTTCGGGTCTCGTGCTCCGAGGACTTCAACCCACACTCCTGGCATGCTCCCTGACACGTTTTCCGGAGGTATAGGTCGGGAAGCGAGCTCGTTGGAGGGAGAACTGTGGTGCGACCCAAAACGGTCCAAAAGATGGCCGAAGCTTCCAACGAGTGGCGAACGCTCGTCCGGTGTCAAAAACCACTGGAAATGCACTTGCAGCGAAGGAAACGGGCTGAGCTCGAGGACTTCCGGTGCTCGTCCCAAGAAAACGCGAGCGGGAATGCCCCGGACTCAGTTTTCTCGTCCTGGGGTAAAAAGCGGTCCCCCGACGGTTTCTTCCCTTTGCTCCGTATTGGTCATAAGTCTTTCGATCTTCGGGTCTCGTGCTCCGAGGACTTCAACCCACACTCCTGGCATGCTCCCTGACACGTTTTCCGGAGGTATAGGTCGGGAAGCGAGCTCGTTGGAGGGAGAACTGTGGTGCGACCCAAAACGGTCCAAAAGATGGCCGAAGCTTCCAACGAGTGGCGAACGCTCGTCCGGTGTCAAAAACCACTGGAAATGCACTTGCAGCGAAGGAAACGGGCTGAGCTCGAGGACTTCCGGTGCTCGTCCCAAGAAAACGCGAGCGGGAATGCCCCGGACTCAGTTTTCTCGTCCTGGGGTAAAAAGCGGTCCCCCGACGGTTTCTTCCCTTTGCTCCGTATTGGTCATAAGTCTTTCGATCTTCGGGTCTCGTGCTCCGAGGACTTCAACCCACACTCCTGGCATGCTCCCTGACACGTTTTCCGGAGGTATAGGTCGGGAAGCGAGCTCGTTGGAGGGAGAACTGTGGTGCGACCCAAAACGGTCCAAAAGATGGCCGAAGCTTCCAACGAGTGGCGAACGCTCGTCCGGTGTCAGAAACCACTGGAAATGCACTTGCAGCGAAGGAAACGGGCTGAGCTCGAGGACTTCCGGTGCTCGTCCCAAGAAAACGCGAGCGGGAATGCCCCGGACTCAGTTTTCTCGTCCTGGGGTAAAAAGCGGTCCCCCGACGGTTTCTTCCCTTTGCTCCGTATTGGTCATAAGTCTTTCGATCTTCGGGTCTCGTGCTCCGAGGACTTCAACCCACACTCCTGGCATGCTCCCTGACACGTTTTCCGGAGGTATAGGTCGGGAAGCGAGCTCGTTGGAGGGAGAACTGTGGTGCGACCCAAAACGGTCCAAAAGATGGCCGAAGCTTCCAACGAGTGGCGAACGCTCGTCCGGTGTCAGAAACAACTGGAAATGCACTTGCAGCGAAGGAAACGGGCTGAGCTCGAGGACTTTCGGTGCTCGTCCCAAGAAAACGCGAGCGGGAATGCCCCGGACTCAGTTTTCTCGTCCTGGGGTAAAAAGCGGTCCCCCGACGGTTTCTTCCCTTTGCTCCGTATTGGTCATAAGTCTTTCGATCTTCGGGTCTCGTGCTCCGAGGACTTCAACCCACACTCCTGCCATGCTCCCTGACACGTTTTCCGGAGGTATAGGTCGGGAAGCGAGCTCGTTGGAGGGAGAACTGTGGTGCGACCCAAAACGGTCCAAAAGATGGCCGAAGCTTCCAACGAGTGGCGAACGCTCGTCCGTTGTCAGAAACCACTGGAAATGCACTTGCAGCGAAGGAAACGGGCTGAGCTCGAGGACTTCCGGTGCTCGTCCCAAGAAAACGCGAGCGGGAATGCCCCGGACTCAGTTTTCTCGTCCTGGGGTAAAAAGCGGTCCCCCGACGGTTTCTTCCCTTTGCTCCGTATTGGTCATAAGTCTTTCGATCTTCGGGTCTCGTGCTCCGAGGACTTCAACCCACACTCCTGGCATGCTCCCTGACACGTTTTCCGGAGGTATAGGTCGGGAAGCGAGCTCGTTGGAGGGAGAACTGTGGTGCGACCCAAAACGGTCCAAAAGATGGCCGAAGCTTCCAACGAGTGGCGAACGCTCGTCCGGTGTCAGAAACCACTGGAAATGCACTTGCAGCGAAGGAAACGGGCTGAGCTCGAGGACTTCCGGTGCTCGTCCCAAGAAAACGCGAGCGGGAATGCCCCGGACTCAGTTTTCTCGTCCTGGGGTAAAAGGCGGTCCCCCGACGGTTTCTTCCCTTTGCTCCGTATTGGTCATAAGTCTTTCGATCTTCGGGTCTCGTGCTCCGAGGACTTCAACCCACACTCCTGGCATGCTCCCTGACACGTTTTCCGGAGGTATAGGTCGGGAAGCGAGCTCGTTGGAGGGAGAACTGTGGTGCGACCCAAAACGGTCCAAAAGATGGCCGAAGCTTCCAACGAGTGGCGAACGCTCGTCCGGTGTCAGAAACCACTGGAAATGCACTTGCAGCGAAGGAAACGGGCTGAGCTCGAGGACTTCAGGTGCTCGTCCCAAGAAAACGCGAGCGGGAATGCCCCGGACTCAGTTTTCTCGTCCTGGGGTAAAAAGCGGTCCCCCGACGGTTTCTTCCCTTTGCTCCGTATTGGTCATAAGTCTTTCGATCTTCGGGTCTCGCGCTCCGAGAATGTCAACCCACACTCCTGGCATGCTCCGTGACACGTTTTCCGGAGGTATAGGTCGGGAAGCGAGCTCGTTGGAGGGAGAACTGTGGTGCGACCCAAAACGGTCCAAAAGATGGCCGAAGCTTCCAACGAGTGGCGAACGCTCGTCCGGTGTCAGAAACCACTGGAAATGCACTTGCAGCGAAGGAAACGGGCTGAGCTCGAGGACTTCCGGTGCTCGTCCCAAGAAAACGCGAGCGGGAATGCCCCGGACTCAGTTTTCTCGTCCTGGGGTAAAAGGCGGTCCCCCGACGGTTTCTTCCCTTTGCTCCGTATTGGTCATAAGTCTTTCGATCTTCGGGTCTCGTGCTCCGAGGACTTCAACCCACACTCCTGGCATGCTCCCTGACACGTTTTCCGGAGGTATAGGTCGGGAAGCGAGCTCGTTGGAGGGAGAACTGTGGTGCGACCCAAAACGGTCCAAAAGATGGCCGAAGCTTCCAACGAGTGGCGAACGCTCGTCCGGTGTCAGAAACCACTGGAAATGCACTTGCAGCGAAGGAAACGGGCTGAGCTCGAGGACTTCCGGTGCTCGTCCCAAGAAAACGCGAGCGGGAATGCCCCGGACTCAGTTTTCTCGTCCTGGGGTAAAAAGCGGTCCCCCGACGGTTTCTTCCCTTTGCTCCGTATTGGTCATAAGTCTTTCGATCTTCGGGTCTCGTGCTCCGAGGACTTCAACCCACACTCCTGGCATGCTCCCTGACACGTTTTCCGGAGGTATAGGTCGGGAAGCGAGCTCGTTGGAGGGAGAACTGTGGTGCGACCCAAAACGGTCCAAAAGATGGCCGAAGCTTCCAACGAGTGGCGAACGCTCGTCCGGTGTCAGAAACCACTGGAAATGCACTTGCAGCGAAGGAAACGGGCTGACCTCGAGGACTTCCGGTGCTCGTCCCAAGAAAACGCGAGCGGGAATGCCCCGGACTCAGTTTTCTCGTCCTGGGGTAAAAAGCGGTCCCCCGACGGTTTCTTCCCTTTGCTCCGTATTGGTCATAAGTCTTTCGATCTTCGGGTCTCGTGCTCCGAGGACTTCAACCCACACTCCTGCCATGCTCCCTGACACGTTTTCCGGAGGTATAGGTCGGGAAGCGAGCTCGTTGGAGGGAGAACTGTGGTGCGACCCAAAACGGTCCAAAAGATGGCCGAAGCTTCCAACGAGTGGCGAACGCTCGTCCGGTGTCAGAAACCACTGGAAATGCACTTGCAGCGAAGGAAACGGGCTGAGCTCGAGGACTTCCGGTGCTCGTCCCAAGAAAACGCGAGCGGGAATGCCCCGGACTCAGTTTTCTCGTCCTGGGGTAAAAAGCGGTCCCCCGACGGTTTCTTCCCTTTTCTCCGTATTGGTCATAAGTCTTTCGATCTTCGGGTCTCGTGCTCCGAGGACTTCAACCCACACTCCTGCCATGCTCCCTGACACGTTTTCCGGAGGTATAGGTCGGGAAGCGAGCTCGTTGGAGGGAGAACTGTGGTGCGACCCAAAACGGTCCAAAAGATGGCCGAAGCTTCCAACGAGTGGCGAACGCTCGTCCGGTGTCAGAAACCACTGGAAATGCACTTGCAGCGAAGGAAACGGGCTGAGCTCGAGGACTTCCGGTGCTCGTCCCAAGAAAACGCGAGCGGGAATGCCCCGGACTCAGTTTTCTCGTCCTGGGGTAAAAGGCGGTCCCCCGACGGTTTCTTCCCTTTGCTCCGTATTGGTCATAAGTCTTTCGATCTTCGGGTCTCGTGCTCCGAGGACTTCAACCCACACTCCTGGCATGCTCCCTGACACGTTTTCCGGAGGTATAGGTCGGGAAGCGAGCTCGTTGGAGGGAGAACTGTGGTGCGACCCAAAACGGTCCAAAAGATGGCCGAAGCTTCCAACGAGTGGCGAACGCTCGTCCGGTGTCAGAAACCACTGGAAATGCACTTGCAGCGAAGGAAACGGGCTGAGCTCGAGGACTTCCGGTGCTCGTCCCAAGAAAACGCGAGCGGGAATGCCCCGGACTCAGTTTTCTCGTCGTGGGGTAAAAGGCGGTCCCCCGACGGTTTCTTCCCTTTGCTCCGTATTGGTCATAAGTCTTTCGATCTTCGGGTCTCGTGCTCCGAGGACTTCAACCCACACTCCTGGCATGCTCCCTGACACGTTTTCCGGAGGTATAGGTCGGGAAGCGAGCTCGTTGGAGGGAGAACTGTGGTGCGACCCAAAACGGTCCAAAAGATGGCCGAAGCTTCCAACGAGTGGCGAACGCTCGTCCGGTGTCAGAAACCACTGGAAATGCACTTGCAGCGAAGGAAACGGGCTGAGCTCGAGGACTTCCGGTGCTCGTCCCAAGAAAACGCGAGCGGGAATGCCCCGGACTCAGTTTTCTCGTCCTGGGGTAAAAAGCGGTCCCCCGACGGTTTCTTCCCTTTGCTCCGTATTGGTCATAAGTCTTTCGATCTTCGGGTCTCGTGCTCCGAGGACTTCAACCCACACTCTTGGCATGCTCCCTGACACGTTTTCCGGAGGTATAGGTCGGGAAGCGAGCTCGTTGGAGGGAGAACTGTGGTGCGACCCAAAACGGTCCAAAAGATGGCCGAAGCTTCCAACGAGTGGCGAACGCTCGTCCGGTGTCAGAAACCACTGGAAATGCACTTGCAGCGAAGGAAACGGGCTGAGCTCGAGGACTTCCGGTGCTCGTCCCAAGAAAACGCGAGCGGGAATGCCCCGGACTCAGTTTTCTCGTCCTGGGGTAAAAAGCGGTCCCCCGACGGTTTCTTCCCTTTGCTCCGTATTGGTCATAAGTCTTTCGATCTTCGGGTCTCGTGCTCCGAGGACTTCAACCCACACTCCTGGCATGCTCCCTGACACGTTTTCCGGAGGTATAGGTCGGGAAGCGAGCTCGTTGGAGGGAGAACTGTGGTGCGACCCAAAACGGTCCAAAAGATGGCCGAAGCTTCCAACGAGTGGCGAACGCTCGTCCGGTGTCAGAAACCACTGGAAATGCACTTGCAGCGAAGGAAACGGGCTGAGCTCGAGGACTTCAGGTGCTCGTCCCAAGAAAACGCGAGTGGGAATGCCCCGGACTCAGTTTTCTCGTCCTGGGGTAAAAGGCGGTCCCCCGACGGTTTCTTCCCTTTGCTCCGTATTGGTCATAAGTCTTTCGATCTTCGGGTCTCGTGCTTCGAGGACTTCAACCCACACTCCTGGCATGCTCCCTGACACGTTTTCCGGAGGTATAGGTCGGGAAGCGAGCTCGTTGGAGGGAGAACTGTGGTGCGACCCAAAACGGTCCAAAAGATGGCCGAAGCTTCCAACGAGTGGCGAACGCTCGTCCGATGTCAGAAACCTTTGGAAATGCACTTGCAGCGAAGGAAACGGGCTGAGCTCGAGGACTTCCGGTGCTCGTCCAAAGAAAACGCGAGCGGAAATGCCCCGGACTCAGTTTTCTCGTCCTGGGGTAAAAGGCGGTCCCCCGACGGTTTCTTCCCTTTGCTCCGTATTGGTCATAAGTCTTTCGATCTTCGGGTCTCGTGCTCCGAGGACTTCAACCCACACTCCTGGCATGCTCCCTGACACGTTTTCCGGAGGTATAGGTCGGGAAGCGAGCTCGTTGGAGGGAGAACTTTGGTGCGACCCAAAACGGTCCAAAAGATGGCCGAAGCTTCCAACGAGTGGCGAACGCTCGTCCGGTGTCAGAAACCACTGGAAATGCACTTGCAGCGAAGGAAACGGGCTGAGCTCGAGGACTTCCGGTGCTCGTCCCAAGAAAACGCGAGCGGGAATGCCCCGGACTCAGTTTTCTCGTCCTGGGGTAAAAAGGCGGTCCCCCGACGGTTTCTTCCCTTTGCTCCGTATTGGTCATAAGTCTTTCGATCTTCGGGTCTCGTGCTCCAAGGACTTCAACCCACACTCATGGCATGCTCCCTGACACGTTTTCCGGAGGTATAGGTCGGGAAGCGAGCTCGTTGGAAGGAGAACTGTGGTGCGACCCAAAACGGTCCAAAAGATGGCCGAAGCTTCCAACGAGTGGCGAACGCTCGTCCGGTGTCAGAAACCACTGGAAATGCACTTGCAGCGAAGGAAACAGGCTGAGCTCGAGGACTTCCGGTGCTCGTCCCAAGAAAACGCGAGCGGGAATGCCCCGGACTCAGTTTTCTCGTCCTGGGGTAAAAAGGCGGTCCCCCGACGGTTTCTTCCCTTTGCTCCGTATTGGTCATAAGTCTTTCGATCTTCGGGTCTCGTGCTCCGAGGACTTCAACCCACACTCCTGGCATGCTCCCTGACACGTTTTCCGGAGGTATAGGTCGGGAAGCGAGCTCGTTGGAGGGAGAACTGTGGTGCGACCCAAAACGGTCCAAAAGATGGCCGAAGCTTCCAACGAGTGGCGAACGCTCGTCCGGTGTCAGAAACCACTGGAAATGCACTTGCAGCGAAGGAAACGGGCTGAGCTCGAGGACTTCCGGTGCTCGTCCCAAGAAAACGCGAGCGGGAATGCCCCGGACTCAGTTTTCTCGTCCTGGGGTAAAAAGCGGTCCCCCGACGGTTTCTTCCCTTTGCTCCGTATTGGTCATAAGTCTTTCGATCTTCGGGTCTCGTGCTCCGAGGACTTCAACCCACACTCCTGGCATGCTCCCTGACACGTTTTCCGGAGGTATAGGTCGGGAAGCGAGCTCGTTGGAGGGAGAACTGTGGTGCGACCCAAAACGGTCCAAAAGATGGCCGAAGCTTCCAACGAGTGGCGAACGCTCGTCCGGTGTCAGAAACCACTGGAAATGCACTTGCAGCGAAGGAAACGGGCTGAGCTCGAGGACTTCCGGTGCTCGTCCCAAGAAAACGCGAGCGGGAATGCCCCGGACTCAGTTTTCTCGTCCTGGGGTAAAAGGCGGTCCCCCGACGGTTTCTTCCCTTTGCTCCGTATTGGTCATAAGTCTTTCGATCTTCGGGTCTCGTGCTCCGAGGACTTCAACCCACACTCATGGCATGCTCCCTGACACGTTTTCCGGAGGTATAGGTCGGGAAGCGAGCTCGTTGGAAGGAGAACTGTGGTGCGACCCAAAACGGTCCAAAAGATGGCCGAAGCTTCCAACGAGTGGCGAACGCTCGTCCGGTGTCAGAAACCACTGGAAATGCACTTGCAGCGAAGGAAACGGGCTGAGCTCGAGGACTTCCGGTGCTCGTCCCAAGAAAACGCGAGCGGGAATGCCCCGGACTCAGTTTTCTCGTCCTGGGGTAAAAAGGCGGTCCCCCGACGGTTTCTTCCCTTTGCTCCGTATTGGTCATAAGTCTTTCGATCTTCGGGTCTCGTGCTCCGAGGACTTCAACCCACACTCTTGGCATGCTCCCTGACACGTTTTCCGGAGGTATAGGTCGGGAAGCGAGCTCGTTGGAGGGAGAACTGTGGTGCGACCCAAAACGGTCCAAAAGATGGCCGAAGCTTCCAACGAGTGGCGAACGCTCGTCCGGTGTCAGAAACCACTGGAAATGCACTTGCAGCGAAGGAAACGGGCTGAGCTCGAGGACTTTCGGTGCTCGTCCCAAGAAAATGCGAGCGGGAATGCCCCGGACTCAGTTTTCTCGTCTTGGGGTAAAAAGGCGGTCCCCCGACGGTTTCTTCCCTTTGCTCCGTATTGGTCATAAGTCTTTCGATCTTCGGGTCTCGTGCTCCGAGGACTTCAACCCACACTCCTGGCATGCTCCCTGACACGTTTTCCGGAGGTATAGGTCGGGAAGCGAGCTCGTTGGAAGGAGAACTGTGGTGCGACCCAAAACGGTCCAAAAGATGGCCGAAGCTTCCAACGAGCGGCGAACGCTCGTCCGGTGTCAGAAACCACTGGAAATGCACTTGCAGCGAAGGAAACGGGCTGAGCTCGAGGACTTCCGGTGCTCGTCCCAAGAAAACGCGAGCGGGAATGCCCCGGACTCAGTTTTCTCGTCCTGGGGTAAAAAGGCGGTCCCCCGACGGTTTCTTCCCTTTGCTCCGTATTGGTCATAAGTCTTTCGATCTTCGGGTCTCGTGCTCCGAGGACTTCAACCCACACTCCTGGCATGCTCCCTGACACGTTTTCCGGAGGTATAGGTCGGGAAGCGAGCTCGTTGGAGGGAGAACTGTGGTGCGACCCAAAACGGTCCAAAAGATGGCCGAAGCTTCCAACGAGTGGCGAACGCTCGTCCGGTGTCAGAAACCACTAGAAATGCACTTGCAGGCGAAGGAAACGGGCTGAGCTCGAGGACTTCCGGTGCTCGTCCCAAGAAAACGCGAGCGGGAATGCCCCGGACTCCGTTTTCTCGTCCTGGGGTAAAAAGCGGTCCCCCGACGGTTTCTTCCCTTTGCTCCGTATTGGTCATAAGTCTTTCGATCTTCGGGTCTCGTGCTCCGAGGACTTCAACCCACACTCCTGGCATGCTCCCTGACACGTTTTCCGGAGGTATAGGTCGGGAAGCGAGCTCGTTGGAGGGAGAACTGTGGTGCGACCCAAAACGGTCCAAAAGATGGCCGAAGCTTCCAACAAGCGGCGAACGCTCGTCCGGTGTCAGAAACCACTGGAAATGCACTTGCAGCGAAGGAAACGGGCTGAGCTCGAGGACTTCCGGTGCTCGTCCCAAGAAAACGCGAGCGGGAATGCCCCGGACTCAGTTTTCTCGTCCTGGGGTAAAAAGCGGTCCCCCGACGGTTTCTTCCCTTTGCTCCGTATTGGTCATAAGTCTTTCGATCTTCGGGTCTCGTGCTCCGAGGACTTCAACCCACACTCCTGGCATGCTCCCTGACACGTTTTCCGGAGGTATAGGTCGGGAAGCGAGCTCGTTGGAGGGAGATTTGTGGTGCGACCCAAAACGGTCCAAAAGATGGCCGAAGCTTCCAACGAGTGGCGAACGCTCGTCCGGTGTCAGAAACCACTGGAAATGCACTTGCAGCGAAGGAAACGGGCTGAGCTCGAGGACTTCCGGTGCTCGTCCCAAGAAAACGCGAGCGGGAATGCCCCGGACTCAGTTTTCTCGTCCTGGGGTAAAAAGGCGGTCCCCCGACGGTTTCTTCCCTTTGCTCCGTATTGGTCATAAGTCTTTCGATCTTCGGGTCTCGTGCTCCGAGGACTTCAACCCACACTCCTGGCATGCTCCCTGACACGTTTTCCGGAGGTATAGGTCGGGAAGCGAGCTCGTTGGAGGGAGAACTGTGGTGCGACCCAAAACGGTCCAAAAGATGGCCGAAGCTTCCAACGACTGGCGAACGCTCGTCCGGTGTCAGAAACCACTAGAAATGCACTTGCAGCGAAGGAAACGGGCTGAGCTCGAGGACTTCCGGTGCTCGTCCCAAGAAAACGCGAGCGGGAATGCCCCGGACTCAGTTTTCTCGTCCTGGGGTAAAAAGCGGTCCCCCGACGGTTTCTTCCCTTTGCTCCGTGTTGGTCATAAGTCTTTCGATCTTCGGGTCTCGTGCTCCGAGGACTTCAACCCACACTCCTGGCATGCTCCCTGACACGTTTTCCGGAGGTATAGGTCGGGAAGCGAGCTCGTTGGAAGGAGAACTGTGGTGCGACCCAAAACGGTCCAAAAGATGGCCGAAGCTTCCAACGAGCGGCGAACGCTCGTCCGGTGTCAGAAACCACTGGAAATGCACTTGCAGCGAAGGAAACGGGCTGAGCTCGAGGACTTCCGGTGCTCGTCCCAAGAAAACGCGAGCGGGAATGCCCCGGACTCAGTTTTCTCGTCCTGGGGTAAAAAGGCGGTCCCCCGACGGTTTCTTCCCTTTGCTCCGTATTGGTCATAAGTCTTTCGATCTTCGGGTCTCGTGCTCCGAGGACTTCAACCCACACTCCTGGCATGCTCCCTGACACGTTTTCCGGAGGTATAGGTCGGGAAGCGAGCTCGTTGGAGGGAGAACTGTGGTGCGACCCAAAACGGTCCAAAAGATGGCCGAAGCTTCCAACGAGTGGCGAACGCTCGTCCGGTGTCAGAAACCACTAGAAATGCACTTGCAGGCGAAGGAAACGGGCTGAGCTCGAGGACTTCCGGTGCTCGTCCCAAGAAAACGCGAGCGGGAATGCCCCGGACTCCGTTTTCTCGTCCTGGGGTAAAAAGCGGTCCCCCGACGGTTTCTTCCCTTTGCTCCGTATTGGTCATAAGTCTTTCGATCTTCGGGTCTCGTGCTCCGAGGACTTCAACCCACACTCCTGGCATGCTCCCTGACACGTTTTCCGGAGGTATAGGTCGGGAAGCGAGCTCGTTGGAGGGAGAACTGTGGTGCGACCCAAAACGGTCCAAAAGATGGCCGAAGCTTCCAACAAGCGGCGAACGCTCGTCCGGTGTCAGAAACCACTGGAAATGCACTTGCAGCGAAGGAAACGGGCTGAGCTCGAGGACTTCCGGTGCTCGTCCCAAGAAAACGCGAGCGGGAATGCCCCGGACTCAGTTTTCTCGTCCTGGGGTAAAAAGCGGTCCCCCGACGGTTTCTTCCCTTTGCTCCGTATTGGTCATAAGTCTTTCGATCTTCGGGTCTCGTGCTCCGAGGACTTCAACCCACACTCCTGGCATGCTCCCTGACACGTTTTCCGGAGGTATAGGTCGGGAAGCGAGCTCGTTGGAGGGAGATTTGTGGTGCGACCCAAAACGGTCCAAAAGATGGCCGAAGCTTCCAACGAGTGGCGAACGCTCGTCCGGTGTCAGAAACCACTGGAAATGCACTTGCAGCGAAGGAAACGGGCTGAGCTCGAGGACTTCCGGTGCTCGTCCCAAGAAAACGCGAGCGGGAATGCCCCGGACTCAGTTTTCTCGTCCTGGGGTAAAAAGGCGGTCCCCCGACGGTTTCTTCCCTTTGCTCCGTATTGGTCATAAGTCTTTCGATCTTCGGGTCTCGTGCTCCGAGGACTTCAACCCACACTCCTGGCATGCTCCCTGACACGTTTTCCGGAGGTATAGGTCGGGAAGCGAGCTCGTTGGAGGGAGAACTGTGGTGCGACCCAAAACGGTCCAAAAGATGGCCGAAGCTTCCAACGACTGGCGAACGCTCGTCCGGTGTCAGAAACCACTAGAAATGCACTTGCAGCGAAGGAAACGGGCTGAGCTCGAGGACTTCCGGTGCTCGTCCCAAGAAAACGCGAGCGGGAATGCCCCGGACTCAGTTTTCTCGTCCTGGGGTAAAAAGCGGTCCCCCGACGGTTTCTTCCCTTTGCTCCGTGTTGGTCATAAGTCTTTCGATCTTCGGGTCTCGTGCTCCGAGGACTTCAACCCACACTCCTGGCATGCTCCCTGACACGTTTTCCGGAGGTATAGGTCGGGAAGCGAGCTCGTTGGAGGGAGAACTGTGGTGCGACCCAAAACGGTCCAAAAGATGGCCGAAGCTTCCAACGAGTGGCGAACGCTCGTCCGGTGTCAGAAACCACTGGAAATGCACTTGCAGCGAAGGAAACGGGCTGAGCTCGAGGACTTTCGGTGCTCGTCCCAAGAAAACGCGAGCGGGAATGCCCCGGACTCAGTTTTCTCGTCCTGGGGTAAAAGGCGGTCCCCCGACGGTTTCTTCCCTTTGCTCCGTATTGGTCATAAGTCTTTCGATCTTCGGGTCTCGTGCTCCGAGGACTTCAACCCACACTCCTGGCATACTCCCTGCACGTTTTCCGGAGGTATAGGTCGGGAAGCGAGCTCGTTGGAGGGAGAACTGTGGTGCGACCCAAAACGGTCCAAAAGATGGCCGAAGCTTCCAACGAGTGGCGAACGCTCGTCCGGTGTCAGAAACCACTGGAAATGCACTTGCAGCGAAGGAAACGGGCTGAGCTCGAGGACTTCCGGTGCTCGTCCCAAGAAAACGCGAGCGGGAATGCCCCGGACTCAGTTTTCTCGTCCTGGGGTAAAAGGCGGTCCCCCGACGGTTTCTTCCCTTTGCTCCGTATTGGTCATAGGTCTTTCGATCTTCGGGTCTCGTGCTCGGAGGACTTCAACCCACACTCCTGGCATGCTCCCTGACACGTTTTCCGGAGGTATAGGTCGGGAAGCGAGCTCGTTGGAGGGAGAACTGTGGTGCGAACCAAAACGGTCCAAAAGATGGCCGAAGCTTCCAACGAGTGGCGAACGCTCGTCCGGTGTCAGAAACCACTGGAAATGCACTTGCAGCGAAGGAAACGGGCTGAGCTCGAGGACTTCCGGTGCTCGTCCCAAGAAAACGCGAGCGGGAATGCCCCGGACTCAGTTTTCTCGTCCTGGGGTAAAAAGGCGGTCCCCCGACGGTTTCTTCCCGTTGCTCCGTATTGGTCATAAGTCTTTCGATCTTCGGGTCTCGTGCTCCGAGGACTTCAACCCACACTCCTGGCATGCTCCCTGACACGTTTTCCGGAGGTATAGGTCGGGAAGCGAGCTCGTTGGAGGGAGAACTGTGGTGCGACCCAAAACGGTCCAAAAGATGGCCGAAGCTTCCAACGACTGGCGAACGCTCGTCCGGTGTCAGAAACCACTAGAAATGCACTTGCAGCGAAGGAAACGGGCTGAGCTCGAGGACTTCCGGTGCTCGTCCCAAGAAAACGCGAGCGGGAATGCCCCGGACTCAGTTTTCTCGTCCTGGGGTAAAAAGCGGTCCCCCGACGGTTTCTTCCCTTTGCTCCGTGTTGGTCATAAGTCTTTCGATCTTCGGGTCTCGTGCTCCGAGGACTTCAACCCACACTCCTGGCATGCTCCCTGACACGTTTTCCGGAGGTATAGGTCGGGAAGCGAGCTCGTTGGAGGGAGAACTGTGGTGCGACCGAAAACGGTCCAAAAGATGGCCGAAGCTTCCAACGAGTGGCGAACGCTCGTCCGGTGTCAGAAACCACTGGAAATGCACTTGCAGCGAAGGAAACGGGCTGAGCTCGAGGACTTTCGGTGCTCGTCCCAAGAAAACGCGAGCGGGAATGCCCCGGACTCAATTTTCTCGTCCTGGGGTAAAAGGCGGTCCCCCGACGGTTTCTTCCCTTTGCTCCGTATTGGTCATAAGTCTTTCGATCTTCGGGTCTCGTGCTCCGAGGACTTCAACCCACACTCCTGGCATGCTCCCTGACACGTTTTCCGGAGGTATAGGTCGGGAAGCGAGCTCGTTGGAGGGAGAACTGTGGTGCGACCCAAAACGGTCCAAAAGATGGCCGAAGCTTCCAACGAGTGGCGAACGCTCGTCCGGTGTCAGAAACCACTGGAAATGCACTTGCAGCGAAGGAAACGGGCTGAGCTCGAGGACTTCCGGTGCTCGTCCCAAGAAAACGCGAGCGGGAATGCCCCGGACTCAGTTTTCTCGTCCTGGGGTAAACGGCGGTCCCCCGACGGTTTCTTCCCTTTGCTCCGTATTGGTCATAAGTCTTTCGATCTTCGGGTCTCGTGCTCGGAGGACTTGAACCCACACTCCTGGCATGCTCCCTGACACGTTTTCCGGAGGTATAGGTCGGGAAGCGAGCTCGTTGGAGGGAGAACTGTGGTGCGACCCAAAACGGTCCAAAAGATGGCCGAAGCTTCCAACGAGTGGCGAACGCTCGTCCGGTGTCAGAAACCACTGGAAATGCACTTGCAGCGAAGGAAACGGGCTGAGCTCGAGGACTTTCGGTGCTCGTCCCAAGAAAACGCGAGCGGGAATGCCCCGGACTCAGTTTTCTCGTCCTGGGGTAAAAGGCGGTCCCCCGACGGTTTCTTCCCTTTGCTCCGTATTGGTCATAAGTCTTTCGATCTTCGGGTCTCGTGCTCCGAGGACTTCAACCCACACTCCTGGCATGCTCCCTGACACGTTTTCCGGAGGTATAGGTCGGGAAGCGAGCTCGTTGGAGGGAGAACTGTGGTGCGACCGAAAACGGTCCAAAAGATGGCCGAAGCTTCCAACGAGTGGCGAACGCTCGTCCGGTGTCAGAAACCACTGGAAATGCACTTGCAGCGAAGGAAACGGGCTGAGCTCGAGGACTTCCGGTGCTCGTCCCAAGAAAACGCGAGCGGGAATGCCCCGGACTCAGTTTTCTCGTCCTGGGGTAAAAAGCGGTCCCCCGACGGTTTCTTCCCTTTGCTCCGTGTTGGTCATAAGTCTTTCGATCTTCGGGTCTCGTGCTCCGAGGACTTCAACCCACACTCCTGGCATGCTCCCTGACACGTTTTCCGGAGGTATAGGTCGGGAAGCGAGCTCGTTGGAGGGAGAACTGTGGTGCGACCGAAAACGGTCCAAAAGATGGCCGAAGCTTCCAACGAGTGGCGAACGCTCGTCCGGTGTCAGAAACCACTGGAAATGCACTTGCAGCGAAGGAAACGGGCTGAGCTCGAGGACTTTCGGTGCTCGTCCCAAGAAAACGCGAGCGGGAATGCCCCGGACTCAATTTTCTCGTCCTGGGGTAAAAGGCGGTCCCCCGACGGTTTCTTCCCTTTGCTCCGTATTGGTCATAAGTCTTTCGATCTTCGGGTCTCGTGCTCCGAGGACTTCAACCCACACTCCTGGCATGCTCCCTGACACGTTTTCCGGAGGTATAGGTCGGGAAGCGAGCTCGTTGGAGGGAGAACTGTGGTGCGACCCAAAACGGTCCAAAAGATGGCCGAAGCTTCCAACGAGTGGCGAACGCTCGTCCGGTGTCAGAAACCACTGGAAATGCACTTGCAGCGAAGGAAACGGGCTGAGCTCGAGGACTTCCGGTGCTCGTCCCAAGAAAACGCGAGCGGGAATGCCCCGGACTCAGTTTTCTCGTCCTGGGGTAAACGGCGGTCCCCCGACGGTTTCTTCCCTTTGCTCCGTATTGGTCATAAGTCTTTCGATCTTCGGGTCTCGTGCTCGGAGGACTTGAACCCACACTCCTGGCATGCTCCCTGACACGTTTTCCGGAGGTATAGGTCGGGAAGCGAGCTCGTTGGAGGGAGAACTGTGGTGCGACCCAAAACGGTCCAAAAGATGGCCGAAGCTTCCAACGAGTGGCGAACGCTCGTCCGGTGTCAGAAACCACTGGAAATGCACTTGCAGCGAAGGAAACGGGCTGAGCTCGAGGACTTTCGGTGCTCGTCCCAAGAAAACGCGAGCGGGAATGCCCCGGACTCAGTTTTCTCGTCCTGGGGTAAAAGGCGGTCCCCCGACGGTTTCTTCCCTTTGCTCCGTATTGGTCATAAGTCTTTCGATCTTCGGGTCTCGTGCTCCGAGGACTTCAACCCACACTCCTGGCATGCTCCCTGACACGTTTTCCGGAGGTATAGGTCGGGAAGCGAGCTCGTTGGAGGGAGAACTGTGGTGCGACCCAAAACGGTCCAAAAGATGGCCGAAGCTTCCAACGACTGGCGAACGCTCGTCCGGTGTCAGAAACCACTAGAAATGCACTTGCAGCGAAGGAAACGGGCTGAGCTCGAGGACTTCCGGTGCTCGTCCCAAGAAAACGCGAGCGGGAATGCCCCGGACTCAGTTTTCTCGTCCTGGGGTAAAAAGCGGTCCCCCGACGGTTTCTTCCCTTTGCTCCGTGTTGGTCATAAGTCTTTCGATCTTCGGGTCTCGTGCTCCGAGGACTTCAACCCACACTCCTGGCATGCTCCCTGACACGTTTTCCGGAGGTATAGGTCGGGAAGCGAGCTCGTTGGAGGGAGAACTGTGGTGCGACCGAAAACGGTCCAAAAGATGGCCGAAGCTTCCAACGAGTGGCGAACGCTCGTCCGGTGTCAGAAACCACTGGAAATGCACTTGCAGCGAAGGAAACGGGCTGAGCTCGAGGACTTTCGGTGCTCGTCCCAAGAAAACGCGAGCGGGAATGCCCCGGACTCAATTTTCTCGTCCTGGGGTAAAAGGCGGTCCCCCGACGGTTTCTTCCCTTTGCTCCGTATTGGTCATAAGTCTTTCGATCTTCGGGTCTCGTGCTCCGAGGACTTCAACCCACACTCCTGGCATGCTCCCTGACACGTTTTCCGGAGGTATAGGTCGGGAAGCGAGCTCGTTGGAGGGAGAACTGTGGTGCGACCCAAAACGGTCCAAAAGATGGCCGAAGCTTCCAACGAGTGGCGAACGCTCGTCCGGTGTCAGAAACCACTGGAAATGCACTTGCAGCGAAGGAAACGGGCTGAGCTCGAGGACTTCCGGTGCTCGTCCCAAGAAAACGCGAGCGGGAATGCCCCGGACTCAGTTTTCTCGTCCTGGGGTAAACGGCGGTCCCCCGACGGTTTCTTCCCTTTGCTCCGTATTGGTCATAAGTCTTTCGATCTTCGGGTCTCGTGCTCGGAGGACTTGAACCCACACTCCTGGCATGCTCCCTGACACGTTTTCCGGAGGTATAGGTCGGGAAGCGAGCTCGTTGGAGGGAGAACTGTGGTGCGACCCAAAACGGTCCAAAAGATGGCCGAAGCTTCCAACGAGTGGCGAACGCTCGTCCGGTGTCAGAAACCACTGGAAATGCACTTGCAGCGAAGGAAACGGGCTGAGCTCGAGGACTTTCGGTGCTCGTCCCAAGAAAACGCGAGCGGGAATGCCCCGGACTCAGTTTTCTCGTCCTGGGGTAAAAGGCGGTCCCCCGACGGTTTCTTCCCTTTGCTCCGTATTGGTCATAAGTCTTTCGATCTTCGGGTCTCGTGCTCCGAGGACTTCAACCCACACTCCTGGCATGCTCCCTGACACGTTTTCCGGAGGTATAGGTCGGGAAGCGAGCTCGTTGGAGGGAGAACTGTGGTGCGACCCAAAACGGTCCAAAAGATCGCCGAAGCTTCCAACGAGTGGCGAACGCTCGTCCGGTGTCAGAAACCACTGGAAATGCACTTGCAGCGAAGGAAACGGGCTGAGCTCGAGGACTTCCGGTGCTCGTCCCAAGAAAACGCGAGCGGGAATGCCCCGGACTCAGTTTTCTCGTCCTGGGGTAAACGGCGGTCCCCCGACGGTTTCTTCCCTTTGCTCCGTATTGGTCATAAGTCTTTCGATCTTCGGGTCTCGTGCTCCGAGGACTTCAACCCACACTCCTGGCATGCTCCCTGACACGTTTTCCGGAGGTATAGGTCGGGAAGCGAGCTCGTTGGAGGGAGAACTGTGGTGCGACCCAAAACGGTCCAAAAGATGGCCGAAGCTTCCAACGAGTGGCGAACGCTCGTCCGGTGTCAGAAACCACTGGAAATGCACTTGCAGCGAAGGAAACGGGCTGAGCTCGAGGACTTCCGGTGCTCGTCCCAAGAAAACGCGGGCGGGAATGCCCCGGACTCAGTTTTCTCGTCCTGGGGTAAAAGGCGGTCCCCCGACGGTTTCTTCCCTTTGCTCCGTATTGGTCATAAGTCTTTCGATCTTCGGGTCTCGTGCTCCGAGGACTTCAACCCACACTCCTGGCATGCTCCCTGACACGTTTTCCGGAGGTATAGGTCGGGAAGCGAGCTCGTTGGAGGGAGAACTGTGGTGCGACCCAAAACGGTCCAAAAGATGGCCGAAGCTTCCAACGAGTGGCGAACGCTCGTCCGGTGTCAGAAACCACTGGAAATGCACTTGCAGCGAAGGAAACGGGCTGAGCTCGAGGACTTCCGGTGCTCGTCCCAAGAAAAGGCGAGCGGGAATGCCCCGGACTCAGTTTTCTCGTCCTGGGGTAAAAGGCGGTCCCCCGACGGTTTCTTCCCTTTGCTCCGTATTGGTCATAAGTCTTTCGATCTTCGGGTCTTGTGCTCGGAGGACTTCAACCCACACTCCTGGCATGCTCCCTGACACGTTTTCCGGAGGTATAGATCGGGAAGCGAGCTCGTTGGAGGGAGAACTGTGGTGCGACCCAAAACGGTCCAAAAGATGGCCGAAGCTTCCAACGAGTGGCGAACGCTCGTCCGGTGTCAGAAACCACTGGAAATGCACTTGCAGCGAAGGAAACGGGCTGAGCTCGAGGACTTCCGGTGCTCGTCCCAAGAAAACGCGAGCGGGAATGCCCCGGACTCAGTTTTCTCGTCCTGGGGTAAAAAGCGGTCCCCCGACGGTTTCTTCCCTTTGCTCCGTATTGGTCATAAGTCTTTCGATCTTCGGGTCTCGTGCTTCGAGGACTTCAACCCACACTCCTGGCATGCTCCCTGACACGTTTTCCGGAGGTATAGGTCGGGAAGCGAGCTCGTTGGAGGGAGAACTGTGGTGCGACCGTTTAGGGTTTAGATGGCCGAAGCTTCCAACGAGTGGCGAACGCTCGTCCGGTGTCAGAAACCACTGGAAATGCACTTGCAGCGAAGGAAACGGGCTGAGCTCGAGGACTTCCGGTGCTCGTCCCAAGAAAACGCGAGCGGGAATGCCCCGGACTCAGTTTTCTCGTCCTGGGGTAAACGGCGGTCCCCCGACGGTTTCTTCCCTTTGCTCCGTATTGGTCATAAGTCTTTCGATCTTCGGGTGTCGTGCTCGGAGGACTTGAACCCACACTCCTGGCATGCTCCCTGACACGTTTTCCGGAGGTATAGGTCGGGAAGCGAGCTCGTTGGAGGGAGAACTGTGGTGCGACCCAAAACGGTCCAAAAGATGGCCGAAGCTTCCAACGAGTGGCGAACGCTCGTCCGGTGTCAGAAACCACTGGAAATGCACTTGCAGCGAAGGAAACGGGCTGAGCTCGAGGACTTTCGGTGCTCGTCCCAAGAAAACGCGAGCGGGAATGCCCCGGACTCAGTTTTCTCGTCCTGGGGTAAAAGGCGGTCCCCCGACGGTTTCTTCCCTTTGCTCCGTATTGGTCATAAGTCTTTCGATCTTCGGGTCTCGTGCTCCGAGGACTTCAACCCACACTCCTGGCATGCTCCCTGACACGTTTTCCGGAGGTATAGGTCGGGAAGCGAGCTCGTTGGAGGGAGAACTGTGGTGCGACCCAAAACGGTCCAAAAGATCGCCGAAGCTTCCAACGAGTGGCGAACGCTCGTCCGGTGTCAGAAACCACTGGAAATGCACTTGCAGCGAAGGAAACGGGCTGAGCTCGAGGACTTCCGGTGCTCGTCCCAAGAAAACGCGAGCGGGAATGCCCCGGACTCAGTTTTCTCGTCCTGGGGTAAACGGCGGTCCCCCGACGGTTTCTTCCCTTTGCTCCGTATTGGTCATAAGTCTTTCGATCTTCGGGTCTCGTGCTCCGAGGACTTCAACCCACACTCCTGGCATGCTCCCTGACACGTTTTCCGGAGGTATAGGTCGGGAAGCGAGCTCGTTGGAGGGAGAACTGTGGTGCGACCCAAAACGGTCCAAAAGATGGCCGAAGCTTCCAACGAGTGGCGAACGCTCGTCCGGTGTCAGAAACCACTGGAAATGCACTTGCAGCGAAGGAAACGGGCTGAGCTCGAGGACTTCCGGTGCTCGTCCCAAGAAAACGCGGGCGGGAATGCCCCGGACTCAGTTTTCTCGTCCTGGGGTAAAAGGCGGTCCCCCGACGGTTTCTTCCCTTTGCTCCGTATTGGTCATAAGTCTTTCGATCTTCGGGTCTCGTGCTCCGAGGACTTCAACCCACACTCCTGGCATGCTCCCTGACACGTTTTCCGGAGGTATAGGTCGGGAAGCGAGCTCGTTGGAGGGAGAACTGTGGTGCGACCCAAAACGGTCCAAAAGATGGCCGAAGCTTCCAACGAGTGGCGAACGCTCGTCCGGTGTCAGAAACCACTGGAAATGCACTTGCAGCGAAGGAAACGGGCTGAGCTCGAGGACTTCCGGTGCTCGTCCCAAGAAAAGGCGAGCGGGAATGCCCCGGACTCAGTTTTCTCGTCCTGGGGTAAAAGGCGGTCCCCCGACGGTTTCTTCCCTTTGCTCCGTATTGGTCATAAGTCTTTCGATCTTCGGGTCTCGTGCTCGGAGGACTTCAACCCACACTCCTGGCATGCTCCCTGACACGTTTTCCGGAGGTATAGATCGGGAAGCGAGCTCGTTGGAGGGAGAACTGTGGTGCGACCCAAAACGGTCCAAAAGATGGCCGAAGCTTCCAACGAGTGGCGAACGCTCGTCCGGTGTCAGAAACCACTGGAAATGCACTTGCAGCGAAGGAAACGGGCTGAGCTCGAGGACTTCCGGTGCTCGTCCCAAGAAAACGCGAGCGGGAATGCCCCGGACTCAGTTTTCTCGTCCTGGGGTAAAAAGCGGTCCCCCGACGGTTTCTTCCCTTTGCTCCGTATTGGTCATAAGTCTTTCGATCTTCGGGTCTCGTGCTTCGAGGACTTCAACCCACACTCCTGGCATGCTCCCTGACACGTTTTCCGGAGGTATAGGTCGGGAAGCGAGCTCGTTGGAGGGAGAACTGTGGTGCGACCGTTTAGGGTTTAGATGGCCGAAGCTTCCAACGAGTGGCGAACGCTCGTCCGGTGTCAGAAACCACTGGAAATGCACTTGCAGCGAAGGAAACGGGCTGAGCTCGAGGACTTCCGGTGCTCGTCCCAAGAAAACGCGAGCGGGAATGCCCCGGACTCAGTTTTCTCGTCCTGGGGTAAAAGGCGGTCCCCCGACGGTTTCTTCCCTTTGCTCCGTATTGGTCATAAGTCTTTCGATCTTCGGGTCTCGTGCTCCGAGGACTTCAACCCACACTCCTGGCATGCTCCCTGACACGTTTTCCGGAGGTAAAGGTCGGGAAGCGAGCTCGTTGGAGGGAGAACTGTGGTGCGACCCAAAACGGTCCAAAAGATGGCCGAAGCTTCCAACGAGTGGCGAACGCTCGTCCGGTGTCAGAAACCACTGGAAATGCACTTGCAGCAAAGGAAACGGGCTGAGCTCGAGGACTTCCGGTGCTCGTCCAAAGAAAACGCGAGCGGGAATGCCCCGGACTCAGTTTTCTCGTCCTGGGGTAAACGGCGGTCCCCCGACGGTTTCTTCTCTTTGCTCCGTATTGGTCATAAGTCTTTCGATCTTCGGGTCTCGTGCTTCGAGGACTTCAACCCACACTCCTGGCATGCTCCCTGACACGTTTTCTGGAGGTATAGGTCGGGAAGCGAGCTCGTTGGAGGGAGAACTGTGGTGCGACCCAAAACGGTCCAAAAGATGGCCGAAGCTTCCAACGAGTGGCGAACGCTCGTCCGGTGTCAGAAACCACTGGAAATGCACTTGCAGCGAAGGAAACGGGCTGAGCTCGAGGACTTCCGGTGCTCGTCCCAAGAAAACGCGAGCGGGAATGCCCCGGACTCAGTTTTCTCGTCCTGGGGTAAAAGGCGGTCCCCCGACGGTTTCTTCCCTTTGCTCCGTATTGGTCATAAGTCTTTCGATCTTCGGGTCTCGTGCTCCGAGGACTTCAACCCACACTCCTGGCATGCTCCCTGACACGTTTTCCGGAGGTATAGGTCGGGAAGCGAGCTCGTTGGAGGGAGAACTTTGGTGCGACCCAAAACGGTCCAAAAGATGGCCGAAGCTTCCAACGAGTGGCGAACGCTCGTCCGGTGTCAGAAACCACTGGAAATGCACTTGCAGCGAAGGAAACGGGCTGAGCTCGAGGACTTCCGGTGCTCGTCCCAAGAAAACGCGAGCGGGAATGCCCCGGACTCAGTTTTCTCGTCCTGGGGTAAACGGCGGTCCCCCGACGGTTTCTTCCCTTTGCTCCGTATTGGTCATAAGTCTTTCGATCTTCGGGTCTCGTGCTCGGAGGACTTCAACCCACACTCCTGGCTAGCTCCCTGACACGTTTTCCGGAGGTATAGGTCGGGAAGGGAGCTCGTTGGAGGGAGAACTGTGGTGCGACCCAAAACGGTCCAAAAGATGGCCGAAGCTTCCAACGAGTGGCGAACGCTCGTCCGGTGTCAGAAACCACTGGAAATGCACTTGCAGCGAAGGAAACGGGCTGAGCTCGAGGACTTCCGGTGCTCGTCCCAAGAAAACGCGAGCGGGAATGTCCCGGACTCAGTTTTCTCGTCCTGGGGTAAAAGGCGGTCCCCCGACGGTTTCTTCCCTTTGCTCCGTATTGGTCATAAGTCTTTCGATCTTCGGGTCTCGTGCTCCGAGGACTTCAACCCACACTCCTGGCATGCTCCTTGACACGTTTTCCGGAGGTATAGGTCGGGAAGCGAGCTCGTTGGAGGGAGAACTGTGGTGCGACCCAAAACGGTCCAAAAGATGGCCGAAGCTTCCAACGAGTGGCGAACGCTCGTCCGGTGTCAGAAACCACTGGAAATGCACTTGCAGCAAAGGAAACGGGCTGAGCTCGAGGACTTCCGGTGCTCGTCCCAAGAAAACGCGAGCGGGAATGCCCCGGACTCAGTTTTCTCGTCCTGGGGTAAACGGCGGTCCCCCGACGGTTTCTTCCCTTTGCTCCGTATTGGTCATAAGTCTTTCGATCTTCGGGTCTCGTTCTCCGAGGACTTCAACCCACACTCCTGGCATGCTCCCTGACACGTTTTCCGGAGGTATAGGTCGGGAAGCGAGCTCGTTGGAGGGAGAACTGTGGTGCGACCCAAAACGGTCCAAAAGATGGCCGAAGCTTCCAACGAGTGGCGAACGCTCGTCCGGTGTCAGAAACCACTGGAAATGCACTTGCAGCGAAGGAAACGGGCTGAGCTCGAGGACTTCCGGTGCTCGTCCCAAGAAAACGCGAGCGGGAATGCCCCGGACTCAGTTTTCTCGTCCTGGGGTAAAAAGCGGTCCCCCGACGGTTTCTTCCCTTTGCTCCGTATTGGTCATAAGTCTTTCGATCTTCGGGTCTCGTGCTCCGAGGACTTCAACCCACACTCCTGGCATGCTCCCTGACACGTTTTCTGGAGGTATAGGTCGGGAAGCGAGCTCGTTGGAGGGAGAACTGTGGTGCGACCCAAAACGGTCCAAAAGATGGCCGAAGCTTCCAACGAGTGGCGAACGCTCGTCCGGTGTCAGAAACCACTGGAAATGCACTTGCAGCGAAGGAAACGGGCTGAGCTCGAGGACTTCCGGTGCTCGTCCCAAGAAAACGCGAGCGGGAATGCCCCGGACTCAGTTTTCTCGTCCTGGGGTAAAAGGCGGTCCCCCGACGGTTTCTTCCCTTTGCTCCGTATTGGTCATAAGTCTTTCGATCTTCGGGTCTCGTGCTCCGAGGACTTCAACCCACACTCCTGGCATGCTCCCTGACACGTTTTCCGGAGGTATAGGTCGGGAAGCGAGCTCGTTGGAGGGAGAACTGTGGTGCGACCCAAAACGGTCCAAAAGATGGCCGAAGCTTCCAACGAGTGGCGAACGCTCGTCCGGTGTCAGAAACCACTGGAAATGCACTTGCAGCGAAGGAAACGGGCTGAGCTCGAGGACTTCCGGTGCTCGTCCCAAGAAAACGCGAGCGGGAATGCCCCGGACTCAGTTTTCTCGTCCTGGGGTAAAAAGCGGTCCCCCGACGGTTTCTTCCCTTTGCTCCGTATTGGTCATAAGTCTTTCGATCTTCGGGTCTCGTGCTCCGAGGACTTCAACCCACACTCCTGGCATGCTCCCTGACACGTTTTCCGGAGGTATAGGTCGGGAAGCGAGCTCGTTGGAGGGAGAACTGTGGTGCGACCCAAAACGGTCTAAAAGATGGCCGAAGCTTCCAACGAGTGGCGAACGCTCGTCCGGTGTCAGAAACCACTGGAAATGCACTTGCAGCGAAGGAAACGGGCTGAGCTCGAGGACTTCCGGTGCTCGTCCCAAGAAAACGCGAGCGGGAATGCCTCGGACTCAGTTTTCTCGTCCTGGGGTAAAAGGCGGTCCCCCGACGGTTTCTTCCCTTTGCTCCGTATTGGTCATAAGTCTTTCGATCTTCGGGTCTCGTGCTCCGAGGACTTCAACCCACACTCCTGGCATGCTCCCTGAAACGTTTTCCGGAGGTATAGGTCGGGAAGCGAGCTCGTTGGAGGGAGAACTGTGGTGCGACCCAAAACGGTCCAAAAGATGGCCGAAGCTTCCAACGAGTGGCGAACGCTCGTCCGGTGTCAGAAACCAACAGAAATGCACTTGCAGTGAAGGAAACGGGCTGAGCTCGAGGACTTCGGGTGCTCGTCCCAAGAAAACGCGAGCGGGAATGCCCCGGACTCAGTTTTCTCGTCCTGGGGTAAAAAGCGGTCCCCCGACGGTTTCTTCCCTTTGCTCCGTATTGGTCATAAGTCTTTCGATCTTCGGGTCTCGTGCTCCGAGGACTTCAACCCACACTCCTGGCATGCTCCCTGACACGTTTTCCGGAGGTATAGGTCGGGAAGCGAGCTCGTTGGAGGGAGAACTGTGGTGCGACCCAAAACGGTCCAAAAGATGGCCGAAGCTTCCAACGAGTGGCGAACGCTCGTCCGGTGTCAGAAACCACTGGAAATGCACTTGCAGCGAAGGAAACGGGCTGAGCTCGAGGACTTCCGGTGCTCGTCCCAAGAAAACGCGAGCGGGAATGCCCCGGACTCAGTTTTCTCGTCCTGGGGTAAAAAGCGGTCCCCCGACGGTTTCTTCCCTTTGCTCCGTATTGGTCATAAGTCTTTCGATCTTCGGGTCTCGTGCTCCGAGGACTTCAACCCACACTCCTGGCATGCTCCCTGACACGTTTTCCGGAGGTATAGGTCGGGAAGCGAGCTCGTTGGAGGGAGAACTGTGGTGCGACCCAAAACGGTCCAAAAGATGGCCGAAGCTTCCAACGAGTGGCGAACGCTCGTCCGGTGTCAGAAACCACTGGAAATGCACTTGCAGCGAAGGAAACGGGCTGAGCTCGAGGACTTCCGGTGCTCGTCCCAAGAAAACGCGAGCGGGAATGCCCCGGACTCAGTTTTCTCGTCCTGGGGTAAAAAGCGGTCCCCCGACGGTTTCTTCCCTTTGCTCCGTATTGGTCATAAGTCTTTCGATCTTCGGGTCTCGTGCTCCGAGGACTTCAACCCACACTCCTGGCATGCTCCCTGACACGTTTTCCGGAGGTATAGGTCGGGAAGCGAGCTCGTTGGAGGGAGAACTGTGGTGCGACCCAAAACGGTCCAAAAGATGGCCGAAGCTTCCAACGAGTGGCGAACGCTCGTCCGGTGTCAGAAACCACTGGAAATGCACTTGCAGCGAAGGAAACGGGCTGAGCTCGAGGACTTCCGGTGCTCGTCCCAAGAAAACGCGAGCGGGAATGCCCCGGACTCAGTTTTCTCGTCCTGGGGTAAAAAGCGGTCCCCCGACGGTTTCTTCCCTTTGCTCCGTATTGGTCATAAGTCTTTCGATCTTCGGGTCTCGTGCTCCGAGGACTTCAACCCACACTCCTGGCATGCTCCCTGACACGTTTTCCGGAGGTATAGGTCGGGAAGCGAGCTCGTTGGAGGGAGAACTGTGGTGCGACCCAAAACGGTCCAAAAGATGGCCGAAGCTTCCAACGAGTGGCGAACGCTCGTCCGGTGTCAGAAACCACTGGAAATGCACTTGCAGCGAAGGAAACGGGCTGAGCTCGAGGACTTCCGGTGCTCGTCCCAAGAAAACGCGAGCGGGAATGCCCCGGACTCAGTTTTCTCGTCCTGGGGTAAAAAGCGGTCCCCCGACGGTTTCTTCCCTTTGCTCCGTATTGGTCATAAGTCTTTCGATCTTCGGGTCTCGTGCTCCGAGGACTTCAACCCACACTCCTGGCATGCTCCCTGACACGTTTTCCGGAGGTATAGGTCGGGAAGCGAGCTCGTTGGAGGGAGAACTGTGGTGCGACCCAAAACGGTCCAAAAGATGGCCGAAGCTTCCAACGAGTGGCGAACGCTCGTCCGGTGTCAGAAACCACTGGAAATGCACTTGCAGCGAAGGAAACGGGCTGAGCTCGAGGACTTCCGGTGCTCGTCCCAAGAAAACGCGAGCGGGAATGCCCCGGACTCAGTTTTCTCGTCCTGGGGTAAAAAGCGGTCCCCCGACGGTTTCTTCCCTTTGCTCCGTATTGGTCATAAGTCTTTCGATCTTCGGGTCTCGTGCTCCGAGGACTTCAACCCACACTCCTGGCATGCTCCCTGACACGTTTTCCGGAGGTATAGGTCGGGAAGCGAGCTCGTTGGAGGGAGAACTGTGGTGCGACCCAAAACGGTCCAAAAGATGGCCGAAGCTTCCAACGAGTGGCGAACGCTCGTCCGGTGTCAGAAACCACTGGAAATGCACTTGCAGCGAAGGAAACGGGCTGAGCTCGAGGACTTCCGGTGCTCGTCCCAAGAAAACGCGAGCGGGAATGCCCCGGACTCAGTTTTCTCGTCCTGGGGTAAAAAGCGGTCCCCCGACGGTTTCTTCCCTTTGCTCCGTATTGGTCATAAGTCTTTCGATCTTCGGGTCTCGTGCTCCGAGGACTTCAACCCACACTCCTGGCATGCTCCCTGACACGTTTTCCGGAGGTATAGGTCGGGAAGCGAGCTCGTTGGAGGGAGAACTGTGGTGCGACCCAAAACGGTCCAAAAGATGGCCGAAGCTTCCAACGAGTGGCGAACGCTCGTCCGGTGTCAGAAACCACTGGAAATGCACTTGCAGCGAAGGAAACGGGCTGAGCTCGAGGACTTCCGGTGCTCGTCCCAAGAAAACGCGAGCGGGAATGCCCCGGACTCAGTTTTCTCGTCCTGGGGTAAAAAGCGGTCCCCCGACGGTTTCTTCCCTTTGCTCCGTATTGGTCATAAGTCTTTCGATCTTCGGGTCTCGTGCTCCAAGGACTTCAACCCAAACTCCTGGCATGCTCCCTGACACGTTTTCCGGAGGTATAGGTCGGGAAGCGAGCTCGTTGGAGGGAGAACTGTGGTGCGACCCAAAACGGTCCAAAAGATGGCCGAAGCTTCCAACGAGTGGCGAACACTCGTTCGGTGTCAGAAACCACTGGAAATGCACTTGCAGCGAAGGAAACGGGCTGAGCTCGAGGACTTCCGGTGCTCGTCCCAAGAAAACGCGAGCGGGAATGCCCCGGACTCAGTTTTCTCGTCCTGGGGTAAAAAGCGGTCCCCCGACGGTTTCTTCCCTTTGCTCCGTATTGGTCATAAGTCTTTCGATCTTCGGGTCTCGTGCTCCGAGGACTTCAACCCACACTCCTGGCATGCTCCCTGACACGTTTTCCGGAGGTATAGGTCGGGAAGCGAGCTCGTTGGAGGGAGAACTGTGGTGCGACCCAAAACGGTCCAAAAGATGGCCGAAGCTTCCAACGAGTGGCGAACGCTCGTCCGGTGTCAGAAACCACTGGAAATGCACTTGCAGCGAAGGAAACGGGCTGAGCTCGAGGACTTCCGGTGCTCGTCCCAAGAAAACGCGAGCGGGAATGCCCCGGACTCAGTTTTCTCGTCCTGGGGTAAAAAGCGGTCCCCCGACGGTTTCTTCCCTTTGCTCCGTATTGGTCATAAGTCTTTCGATCTTCGGGTCTCGTGCTCCGAGGACTTCAACCCACACTCCTGGCATGCTCCCTGACACGTTTTCCGGAGGTATAGGTCGGGAAGCGAGCTCGTTGGAGGGAGAACTGTGGTGCGACCCAAAACGGTCCAAAAGATGGCCGAAGCTTCCAACGAGTGGCGAACGCTCGTCCGGTGTCAGAAACCACTGGAAATGCACTTGCAGCGAAGGAAACGGGCTGAGCTCGAGGACTTCCGGTGCTCGTCCCAAGAAAACGCGAGCGGGAATGCCCCGGACTCAGTTTTCTCGTCCTGGGGTAAAAAGCGGTCCCCCGACGGTTTCTTCCCTTTGCTCCGTATTGGTCATAAGTCTTTCGATCTTCGGGTCTCGTGCTCCGAGGACTTCAACCCACACTCCTGGCATGCTCCCTGACACGTTTTCCGGAGGTATAGGTCGGGAAGCGAGCTCGTTGGAGGGAGAACTGTGGTGCGACCCAAAACGGTCCAAAAGATGGCCGAAGCTTCCAACGAGTGGCGAACGCTCGTCCGGTGTCAGAAACCACTGGAAATGCACTTGCAGCGAAGGAAACGGGCTGAGCTCGAGGACTTCCGGTGCTCGTCCCAAGAAAACGCGAGCGGGAATGCCCCGGACTCAGTTTTCTCGTCCTGGGGTAAAAAGCGGTCCCCCGACGGTTTCTTCCCTTTGCTCCGTATTGGTCATAAGTCTTTCGATCTTCGGGTCTCGTGCTCCGAGGACTTCAACCCACACTCCTGGCATGCTCCCTGACACGTTTTCCGGAGGTATAGGTCGGGAAGCGAGCTCGTTGGAGGGAGAACTGTGGTGCGACCCAAAACGGTCCAAAAGATGGCCGAAGCTTCCAACGAGTGGCGAACGCTCGTCCGGTGTCAGAAACCACTGGAAATGCACTTGCAGCGAAGGAAACGGGCTGAGCTCGAGGACTTCCGGTGCTCGTCCCAAGAAAACGCGAGCGGGAATGCCCCGGACTCAGTTTTCTCGTCCTGGGGTAAAAAGCGGTCCCCCGACGGTTTCTTCCCTTTGCTCCGTATTGGTCATAAGTCTTTCGATCTTCGGGTCTCGTGCTCCAAGGACTTCAACCCAAACTCCTGGCATGCTCCCTGACACGTTTTCCGGAGGTATAGGTCGGGAAGCGAGCTCGTTGGAGGGAGAACTGTGGTGCGACCCAAAACGGTCCAAAAGATGGCCGAAGCTTCCAACGAGTGGCGAACACTCGTTCGGTGTCAGAAACCACTGGAAATGCACTTGCAGCGAAGGAAACGGGCTGAGCTCGAGGACTTCCGGTGCTCGTCCCAAGAAAACGCGAGCGGGAATGCCCCGGACTCAGTTTTCTCGTCCTGGGGTAAAAAGCGGTCCCCCGACGGTTTCTTCCCTTTGCTCCGTATTGGTCATAAGTCTTTCGATCTTCGGGTCTCGTGCTCCGAGGACTTCAACCCACACTCCTGGCATGCTCCCTGACACGTTTTCCGGAGGTATAGGTCGGGAAGCGAGCTCGTTGGAGGGAGAACTGTGGTGCGACCCAAAACGGTCCAAAAGATGGCCGAAGCTTCCAACGAGTGGCGAACGCTCGTCCGGTGTCAGAAACCACTGGAAATGCACTTGCAGCGAAGGAAACGGGCTGAGCTCGAGGACTTCCGGTGCTCGTCCCAAGAAAACGCGAGCGGGAATGCCCCGGACTCAGTTTTCTCGTCCTGGGGTAAAAAGCGGTCCCCCGACGGTTTCTTCCCTTTGCTCCGTATTGGTCATAAGTCTTTCGATCTTCGGGTCTCGTGCTCCGAGGACTTCAACCCACACTCCTGGCATGCTCCCTGACACGTTTTCCGGAGGTATAGGTCGGGAAGCGAGCTCGTTGGAGGGAGAACTGTGGTGCGACCCAAAACGGTCCAAAAGATGGCCGAAGCTTCCAACGAGTGGCGAACGCTCGTCCGGTGTCAGAAACCACTGGAAATGCACTTGCAGCGAAGGAAACGGGCTGAGCTCGAGGACTTCCGGTGCTCGTCCCAAGAAAACGCGAGCGGGAATGCCCCGGACTCAGTTTTCTCGTCCTGGGGTAAAAAGCGGTCCCCCGACGGTTTCTTCCCTTTGCTCCGTATTGGTCATAAGTCTTTCGATCTTCGGGTCTCGTGCTCCGAGGACTTCAACCCACACTCCTGGCATGCTCCCTGACACGTTTTCCGGAGGTATAGGTCGGGAAGCGAGCTCGTTGGAGGGAGAACTGTGGTGCGACCCAAAACGGTCCAAAAGATGGCCGAAGCTTCCAACGAGTGGCGAACGCTCGTCCGGTGTCAGAAACCACTGGAAATGCACTTGCAGCGAAGGAAACGGGCTGAGCTCGAGGACTTCCGGTGCTCGTCCCAAGAAAACGCGAGCGGGAATGCCCCGGACTCAGTTTTCTCGTCCTGGGGTAAAAAGCGGTCCCCCGACGGTTTCTTCCCTTTGCTCCGTATTGGTCATAAGTCTTTCGATCTTCGGGTCTCGTGCTCCGAGGACTTCAACCCACACTCCTGGCATGCTCCCTGACACGTTTTCCGGAGGTATAGGTCGGGAAGCGAGCTCGTTGGAGGGAGAACTGTGGTGCGACCCAAAACGGTCCAAAAGATGGCCGAAGCTTCCAACGAGTGGCGAACGCTCGTCCGGTGTCAGAAACCACTGGAAATGCACTTGCAGCGAAGGAAACGGGCTGAGCTCGAGGACTTCCGGTGCTCGTCCCAAGAAAACGCGAGCGGGAATGCCCCGGACTCAGTTTTCTCGTCCTGGGGTAAAAAGCGGTCCCCCGACGGTTTCTTCCCTTTGCTCCGTATTGGTCATAAGTCTTTCGATCTTCGGGTCTCGTGCTCCAAGGACTTCAACCCAAACTCCTGGCATGCTCCCTGACACGTTTTCCGGAGGTATAGGTCGGGAAGCGAGCTCGTTGGAGGGAGAACTGTGGTGCGACCCAAAACGGTCCAAAAGATGGCCGAAGCTTCCAACGAGTGGCGAACACTCGTTCGGTGTCAGAAACCACTGGAAATGCACTTGCAGCGAAGGAAACGGGCTGAGCTCGAGGACTTCCGGTGCTCGTCCCAAGAAAACGCGAGCGGGAATGCCCCGGACTCAGTTTTCTCGTCCTGGGGTAAAAAGCGGTCCCCCGACGGTTTCTTCCCTTTGCTCCGTATTGGTCATAAGTCTTTCGATCTTCGGGTCTCGTGCTCCGAGGACTTCAACCCACACTCCTGGCATGCTCCCTGACACGTTTTCCGGAGGTATAGGTCGGGAAGCGAGCTCGTTGGAGGGAGAACTGTGGTGCGACCCAAAACGGTCCAAAAGATGGCCGAAGCTTCCAACGAGTGGCGAACGCTCGTCCGGTGTCAGAAACCACTGGAAATGCACTTGCAGCGAAGGAAACGGGCTGAGCTCGAGGACTTCCGGTGCTCGTCCCAAGAAAACGCGAGCGGGAATGCCCCGGACTCAGTTTTCTCGTCCTGGGGTAAAAAGCGGTCCCCCGACGGTTTCTTCCCTTTGCTCCGTATTGGTCATAAGTCTTTCGATCTTCGGGTCTCGTGCTCCGAGGACTTCAACCCACACTCCTGGCATGCTCCCTGACACGTTTTCCGGAGGTATAGGTCGGGAAGCGAGCTCGTTGGAGGGAGAACTGTGGTGCGACCCAAAACGGTCCAAAAGATGGCCGAAGCTTCCAACGAGTGGCGAACGCTCGTCCGGTGTCAGAAACCACTGGAAATGCACTTGCAGCGAAGGAAACGGGCTGAGCTCGAGGACTTCCGGTGCTCGTCCCAAGAAAACGCGAGCGGGAATGCCCCGGACTCAGTTTTCTCGTCCTGGGGTAAAAAGCGGTCCCCCGACGGTTTCTTCCCTTTGCTCCGTATTGGTCATAAGTCTTTCGATCTTCGGGTCTCGTGCTCCGAGGACTTCAACCCACACTCCTGGCATGCTCCCTGACACGTTTTCCGGAGGTATAGGTCGGGAAGCGAGCTCGTTGGAGGGAGAACTGTGGTGCGACCCAAAACGGTCCAAAAGATGGCCGAAGCTTCCAACGAGTGGCGAACGCTCGTCCGGTGTCAGAAACCACTGGAAATGCACTTGCAGCGAAGGAAACGGGCTGAGCTCGAGGACTTCCGGTGCTCGTCCCAAGAAAACGCGAGCGGGAATGCCCCGGACTCAGTTTTCTCGTCCTGGGGTAAAAAGCGGTCCCCCGACGGTTTCTTCCCTTTGCTCCGTATTGGTCATAAGTCTTTCGATCTTCGGGTCTCGTGCTCCGAGGACTTCAACCCACACTCCTGGCATGCTCCCTGACACGTTTTCCGGAGGTATAGGTCGGGAAGCGAGCTCGTTGGAGGGAGAACTGTGGTGCGACCCAAAACGGTCCAAAAGATGGCCGAAGCTTCCAACGAGTGGCGAACGCTCGTCCGGTGTCAGAAACCACTGGAAATGCACTTGCAGCGAAGGAAACGGGCTGAGCTCGAGGACTTCCGGTGCTCGTCCCAAGAAAACGCGAGCGGGAATGCCCCGGACTCAGTTTTCTCGTCCTGGGGTAAAAAGCGGTCCCCCGACGGTTTCTTCCCTTTGCTCCGTATTGGTCATAAGTCTTTCGATCTTCGGGTCTCGTGCTCCAAGGACTTCAACCCAAACTCCTGGCATGCTCCCTGACACGTTTTCCGGAGGTATAGGTCGGGAAGCGAGCTCGTTGGAGGGAGAACTGTGGTGCGACCCAAAACGGTCCAAAAGATGGCCGAAGCTTCCAACGAGTGGCGAACACTCGTTCGGTGTCAGAAACCACTGGAAATGCACTTGCAGCGAAGGAAACGGGCTGAGCTCGAGGACTTCCGGTGCTCGTCCCAAGAAAACGCGAGCGGGAATGCCCCGGACTCAGTTTTCTCGTCCTGGGGTAAAAAGCGGTCCCCCGACGGTTTCTTCCCTTTGCTCCGTATTGGTCATAAGTCTTTCGATCTTCGGGTCTCGTGCTCCGAGGACTTCAACCCACACTCCTGGCATGCTCCCTGACACGTTTTCCGGAGGTATAGGTCGGGAAGCGAGCTCGTTGGAGGGAGAACTGTGGTGCGACCCAAAACGGTCCAAAAGATGGCCGAAGCTTCCAACGAGTGGCGAACGCTCGTCCGGTGTCAGAAACCACTGGAAATGCACTTGCAGCGAAGGAAACGGGCTGAGCTCGAGGACTTCCGGTGCTCGTCCCAAGAAAACGCGAGCGGGAATGCCCCGGACTCAGTTTTCTCGTCCTGGGGTAAAAAGCGGTCCCCCGACGGTTTCTTCCCTTTGCTCCGTATTGGTCATAAGTCTTTCGATCTTCGGGTCTCGTGCTCCGAGGACTTCAACCCACACTCCTGGCATGCTCCCTGACACGTTTTCCGGAGGTATAGGTCGGGAAGCGAGCTCGTTGGAGGGAGAACTGTGGTGCGACCCAAAACGGTCCAAAAGATGGCCGAAGCTTCCAACGAGTGGCGAACGCTCGTCCGGTGTCAGAAACCACTGGAAATGCACTTGCAGCGAAGGAAACGGGCTGAGCTCGAGGACTTCCGGTGCTCGTCCCAAGAAAACGCGAGCGGGAATGCCCCGGACTCAGTTTTCTCGTCCTGGGGTAAAAAGCGGTCCCCCGACGGTTTCTTCCCTTTGCTCCGTATTGGTCATAAGTCTTTCGATCTTCGGGTCTCGTGCTCCAAGGACTTCAACCCACACTCCTGGCATGCTCCCTGACACGTTTTCCGGAGGTATAGGTCGGGAAGCGAGCTCGTTGGAGGGAGAACTGTGGTGCGACCCAAAACGGTCCAAAAGATGGCCGAAGCTTCCAACGAGTGGCGAACACTCGTTCGGTGTCAGAAACCACTGGAAATGCACTTGCAGCGAAGGAAACGGGCTGAGCTCGAGGACTTCCGGTGCTCGTCCCAAGAAAACGCGAGCGAGAATGCCCCGGACTCAGTTTTCTCGTCCTGGGGTAAAAAGCGGTCCCCCGACGGTTTCTTCCCTTTGCTCCGTATTGGTCATAAGTCTTTCGATCTTCGGGTCTCGTGCTCCGAGGACTTCAACCCACACTCCTGGCATGCTCCCTGACACGTTTTCCGGAGGTATAGGTCGGGAAGCGAGCTCGTTGGAGGGAGAACTGTGGTGCGACCCAAAACGGTCCAAAAGATGGCCGAAGCTTCCAACGAGTGGCGAACGCTCGTCCGGTGTCAGAAACCACTGGAAATGCACTTGCAGCGAAGGAAACGGGCTGAGCTCGAGGACTTCCGGTGCTCGTCCCAAGAAAACGCGAGCGGGAATGCCCCGGACTCAGTTTTCTCGTCCTGGGGTAAAAAGCGGTCCCCCGACGGTTTCTTCCCTTTGCTCCGTATTGGTCATAAGTCTTTCGATCTTCGGGTCTCGTGCTCCGAGGACTTCAACCCACACTCCTGGCATGCTCCCTGACACGTTTTCCGGAGGTATAGGTCGGGAAGCGAGCTCGTTGGAGGGAGAACTGTGGTGCGACCCAAAACGGTCCAAAAGATGGCCGAAGCTTCCAACGAGTGGCGAACGCTCGTCCGGTGTCAGAAACCACTAGAAATTGCACTTGCAGCGAAGGAAACGGGCTGAGCTCGAGGACTTCCGGTGCTCGTCCCAAGAAAACGCGAGCGGGAATGCCCCGGACTCAGTTTTCTCGTCCTGGGGTAAAAAGCGGTCCCCCGACGGTTTCTTCCCTTTGCTCCGTATTGGTCATAAGTCTTTCGATCTTCGGGTCTCGTGCTCCGAGGACTTCAACCCACACTCCTGGCATGCTCCCTGACACGTTTTCCGGAGGTATAGGTCGGGAAGCGAGCTCGTTGGAGGGAGAACTGTGGTGCGACCCAAAACGGTCCAAAAGATGGCCGAAGCTTCCAACGAGTGGCGAACGCTCGTCCGGTGTCAGAAACCACTGGAAATGCACTTGCAGCGAAGGAAACGGGCTGAGCTCGAGGACTTCCGGTGCTCGTCCCAAGAAAACGCGAGCGGGAATGCCCCGGACTCAGTTTTCTCGTCCTGGGGTAAAAAGCGGTCCCCCGACGGTTTCTTCCCTTTGCTCCGTATTGGTCATAAGTCTTTCGATCTTCGGGTCTCGTGCTCCGAGGACTTCAACCCACACTCCTGGCATGCTCCCTGACACGTTTTCCGGAGGTATAGGTCGGGAAGCGAGCTCGTTGGAGGGAGAACTGTGGTGCGACCCAAAACGGTCCAAAAGATGGCCGAAGCTTCCAACGAGTGGCGAACGCTCGTCCGGTGTCAGAAACCACTGGAAATGCACTTGCAGCGAAGGAAACGGGCTGAGCTCGAGGACTTCCGGTGCTCGTCCCAAGAAAACGCGAGCGGGAATGCCCCGGACTCAGTTTTCTCGTCCTGGGGTAAAAGGCGGTCCCCCGACGGTTTCTTCCCTTTGCTCCGTATTGGTCATAAGTCTTTCGATCTTCGGGTCTCGTGCTCCGAGGACTTCAACCCACACTCCTGGCATGCTCCCTGACACGTTTTCCGGAGGTATAGGTCGGGAAGCGAGCTCGTTGGAGGGAGAACTGTGGTGCGACCCAAAACGGTCCAAAAGATGGCCGAAGCTTCCAACGAGTGGCGAACGCTCGTCCGGTGTCAGAAACCACTGGAAATGCACTTGCAGCGAAGGAAACGGGCTGAGCTCGAGGACTTCCGGTGCTCGTCCCAAGAAAACGCGAGCGGGAATGCCCCGGACTCAGTTTTCTCGTCCTGGGGTAAAAAGCGGTCCCCCGACGGTTTCTTCCCTTTGCTCCGTATTGGTCATAAGTCTTTCGATCTTCGGGTCTCGTGCTCCGAGGACTTCAACCCACACTCCTGGCATGCTCCCTGACACGTTTTCCGGAGGTATAGGTCGGGAAGCGAGCTCGTTGGAGGGAGAACTGTGGTGCGACCCAAAACGGTCCAAAAGATGGCCGAAGCTTCCAACGAGTGGCGAACGCTCGTCCGGTGTCAGAAACCACTGGAAATGCACTTGCAGCGAAGGAAACGGGCTGAGCTCGAGGACTTCCGGTGCTCGTCCCAAGAAAACGCGAGCGGGAATGTCCCGGACTCAGTTTTCTCGTCCTGGGGTAAAAGGCGGTCCCCCGACGGTTTCTTCCCTTTGCTCCGTATTGGTCATAAGTCTTTCGATCTTCGGGTCTCGTGCTCCGAGGACTTCAACCCACACTCCTGGCATGCTCCCTGACACGTTTTCCGGAGGTATAGGTCGGGAAGCGAGCTCGTTGGAGGGAGAACTGTGGTGCGACCCAAAACGGTCCAAAAGATGGCCGAAGCTTCCAACGAGTGGCGAACGCTCGTCCGGTGTCAGAAACCACTGGAAATGCACTTGCAGCGAAGGAAACGGGCTGAGCTCGAGGACTTCCGGTGCTCGTCCCAAGAAAACGCGAGCGGGAATGCCCCGGACTCAGTTTTCTCGTCCTGGGGTAAAAGGCGGTCCCCCGACGGTTTCTTCCCTTTGCTCCGTATTGGTCATAAGTCTTTCGATCTTCGGGTCTCGTGCTCCGAGGACTTCAACCCACACTCCTGGCATGCTCCCTGACACGTTTTCCGGAGGTATAGGTCGGGAAGCGAGCTCGTTGGAGGGAGAACTGTGGTGCGACCCAAAACGGTCCAAAAGATGGCCGAAGCTTCCAACGAGTGGCGAACGCTCGTCCGGTGTCAGAAACCACTGGAAATGCACTTGCAGCGAAGGAAACGGGCTGAGCTCGAGGACTTCCGGTGCTCGTCCCAAGAAAACGCGAGCGGGAATGCCCCGGACTCAGTTTTCTCGTCCTGGGGTAAAAAGCGGTCCCCCGACGGTTTCTTCCCTTTGCTCCGTATTGGTCATAAGTCTTTCGATCTTCGGGTCTCGTGCTCCGAGGACTTCAACCCACACTCCTGGCATGCTCCCTGACACGTTTTCCGGAGGTATAGGTCGGGAAGCGAGCTCGTTGGAGGGAGAACTGTGGTGCGACCCAAAACGGTCCAAAAGATGGCCGAAGCTTCCAACGAGTGGCGAACGCTCGTCCGGTGTCAGAAACCACTGGAAATGCACTTGCAGCGAAGGAAACGGGCTGAGCTCGAGGACTTCCGGTGCTCGTCCCAAGAAAACGCGAGCGGGAATGCCCCGGACTCAGTTTTCTCGTCCTGGGGTAAAAGGCGGTCCCCCGACGGTTTCTTCCCTTTGCTCCGTATTGGTCATAAGTCTTTCGATCTTCGGGTCTCGTGCTCCGAGGACTTCAACCCACACTCCTGGCATGCTCCCTGACACGTTTTCCGGAGGTATAGGTCGGGAAGCGAGCTCGTTGGAGGGAGAACTGTGGTGCGACCCAAAACGGTCCAAAAGATGGCCGAAGCTTCCAACGAGTGGCGAACGCTCGTCCGGTGTCAGAAACCACTGGAAATGCACTTGCAGCGAAGGAAACGGGCTGAGCTCGAGGACTTCCGGTGCTCGTCCCAAGAAAACGCGAGCGGGAATGCCCCGGACTCAGTTTTCTCGTCCTGGGGTAAAAAGCGGTCCCCCGACGGTTTCTTCCCTTTGCTCCGTATTGGTCATAAGTCTTTCGATCTTCGGGTCTCGTGCTCCGAGGACTTCAACCCACACTCCTGGCATGCTCCCTGACACGTTTTCCGGAGGTATAGGTCGGGAAGCGAGCTCGTTGGAGGGAGAACTGTGGTGCGACCCAAAACGGTCCAAAAGATGGCCGAAGCTTCCAACGAGTGGCGAACGCTCGTCCGGTGTCAGAAACCACTGGAAATGCACTTGCAGCGAAGGAAACGGGCTGAGCTCGAGGACTTCCGGTGCTCGTCCCAAGAAAACGCGAGCGGGAATGTCCCGGACTCAGTTTTCTCGTCCTGGGGTAAAAGGCGGTCCCCCGACGGTTTCTTCCCTTTGCTCCGTATTGGTCATAAGTCTTTCGATCTTCGGGTCTCGTGCTCCGAGGACTTCAACCCACACTCCTGGCATGCTCCCTGACACGTTTTCCGGAGGTATAGGTCGGGAAGCGAGCTCGTTGGAGGGAGAACTGTGGTGCGACCCAAAACGGTCCAAAAGATGGCCGAAGCTTCCAACGAGTGGCGAACGCTCGTCCGGTGTCAGAAACCACTGGAAATGCACTTGCAGCGAAGGAAACGGGCTGAGCTCGAGGACTTCCGGTGCTCGTCCCAAGAAAACGCGAGCGGGAATGCCCCGGACTCAGTTTTCTCGTCCTGGGGTAAAAGGCGGTCCCCCGACGGTTTCTTCCCTTTGCTCCGTATTGGTCATAAGTCTTTCGATCTTCGGGTCTCGTGCTCCGAGGACTTCAACCCACACTCCTGGCATGCTCCCTGACACGTTTTCCGGAGGTATAGGTCGGGAAGCGAGCTCGTTGGAGGGAGAACTGTGGTGCGACCCAAAACGGTCCAAAAGATGGCCGAAGCTTCCAACGAGTGGCGAACGCTCGTCCGGTGTCAGAAACCACTGGAAATGCACTTGCAGCGAAGGAAACGGGCTGAGCTCGAGGACTTCCGGTGCTCGTCCCAAGAAAACGCGAGCGGGAATGCCCCGGACTCAGTTTTCTCGTCCTGGGGTAAAAAGCGGTCCCCCGACGGTTTCTTCCCTTTGCTCCGTATTGGTCATAAGTCTTTCGATCTTCGGGTCTCGTGCTCCGAGGACTTCAACCCACACTCCTGGCATGCTCCCTGACACGTTTTCCGGAGGTATAGGTCGGGAAGCGAGCTCGTTGGAGGGAGAACTGTGGTGCGACCCAAAACGGTCCAAAAGATGGCCGAAGCTTCCAACGAGTGGCGAACGCTCGTCCGGTGTCAGAAACCACTGGAAATGCACTTGCAGCGAAGGAAACGGGCTGAGCTCGAGGACTTCCGGTGCTCGTCCCAAGAAAACGCGAGCGGGAATGCCCCGGACTCAGTTTTCTCGTCCTGGGGTAAAAGGCGGTCCCCCGACGGTTTCTTCCCTTTGCTCCGTATTGGTCATAAGTCTTTCGATCTTCGGGTCTCGTGCTCCGAGGACTTCAACCCACACTCCTGGCATGCTCCCTGACACGTTTTCCGGAGGTATAGGTCGGGAAGCGAGCTCGTTGGAGGGAGAACTGTGGTGCGACCCAAAACGGTCCAAAAGATGGCCGAAGCTTCCAACGAGTGGCGAACGCTCGTCCGGTGTCAGAAACCACTGGAAATGCACTTGCAGCGAAGGAAACGGGCTGAGCTCGAGGACTTCCGGTGCTCGTCCCAAGAAAACGCGAGCGGGAATGCCCCGGACTCAGTTTTCTCGTCCTGGGGTAAAAGGCGGTCCCCCGACGGTTTCTTCCCTTTGCTCCGTATTGGTCACAAGTCTTTCGATCTTCGGGTCTCGTGCTCCGAGGACTTCAACCCACACTCCTGGCATGCTCCCTGACACGTTTTCCGGAGGTATAGGTCGGGAAGCGAGCTCGTTGGAGGGAGAACTGTGGTGCGACCCAAAACGGTCCAAAAGATGGCCGAAGCTTCCAACGAGTGGCGAACGCTCGTCCGGTGTCAGAAACCACTGGAAATGCACTTGCAGCGAAGGAAACGGGCTGAGCTCGAGGACTTCCGGTGCTCGTCCCATGAAAACGCGAGCGGGAATGCCCCGGACTCAGTTTTCTCGTCCTGGGGTAAAAAGCGGTCCCCCGACGGTTTCTTCCCTTTGCTCCGTATTGGTCATAAGTCTTTCGATCTTCGGGTCTCGTGCTCCGAGGACTTCAACTCACACTCCTGGCATGCTCCCTGACACGTTTTCCGGAGGTATAGGTCGGGAAGCGAGCTCGTTGGAGGGAGAACTGTGGTGCGACCCAAAACGGTCCAAAAGATGGCCGAAGCTTCCAACGAGTGGCGAACGCTCGTCCGGTGTCAGAAACCACTAGAAATTGCACTTGCAGCGAAGGAAACGGGCTGAGCTCGAGGACTTCCGGTGCTCGTCCCAAGAAAACGCGAGCGGGAATGCCCCGGACTCAGTTTTCTCGTCCTGGGGTAAAAAGCGGTCCCCCGACGGTTTCTTCCCTTTGCTCCGTATTGGTCATAAGTCTTTCGATCTTCGGGTCTCGTGCTCCGAGGACTTCAACCCACACTCCTGGCATGCTCCCTGACACGTTTTCCGGAGGTATAGGTCGGGAAGCGAGCTCGTTGGAGGGAGAACTGTGGTGCGACCCAAAACGGCCCAAAAGATGGCCGAAGCTTCCAACGAGTGGCGAACGCTCGTCCGGTGTCAGAAACCACTGGAAATGCACTTGCAGCGAAGGAAACGGGCTGAGCTCGAGGACTTCCGGTGCTCGTCCCAAGAAAACGCGAGCGGGAATGCCCCGGACTCAGTTTTCTCGTCCTGGGGTAAAAAGCGGTCCCCCGATGGTTTCTTCCCTTTGCTCTGTATTGGTCATAAGTCTTTCGATCTTCGGGTCTCGTGCTCCGAGGACTTCAACCCACACTCCTGGCATGCTCCCTGACACGTTTTCCGGAGGTATAGGTCGGGAAGCGAGCTCGTTGGAGGGAGAACTGTGGTGCGACCCAAAACGGTCCAAAAGATGGCCGAAGCTTCCAACGAGTGGCGAACGCTCGTCCGGTGTCAGAAACCACTGGAAATGCACTTGCAGCGAAGGAAACGGGCTGAGCTCGAGGACTTCCGGTGCTCGTCCCAAGAAAACGCGAGCGGGAATGCCCCGGACTCAGTTTTCTCGTCCTGGGGTAAAAGGCGGTCCCCCGACGGTTTCTTCCCTTTGCTCCGTATTGGTCACAAGTCTTTAAACGGGCTGAGCTCGAGGACTTCTGGTGCTCGTCCCAAGAAAACGCGAGCGGGAATGCCCCGGACTCAGTTTTCTCGTCCTGGGGTAAAAAGCGGTCCCCCGACGGTTTCTTCCCTTTGCTCCGTATTGGTCATAAGCCTTTCGATCTTCGGTTCTCGTGCTCCGAGGACTTCAACCCACACTCCTGGCATGCTCCGTGACACGTTTTCCGGAGGTATAGGTCGGGAAGCGAGCTCGTTGGAGGGAGAACTGTGGTGCGACCCAAAACGGTCCAAAAGATGGCCGAAGCTTCCAACGAGTGGCGAACGCTCGTCCGGTGTCAGAAACCACTGGAAATGCACTTGCAGCGAAGGAAACGGGCTGAGCTCGAGGACTTCCGGTGCTCGTCCCAAGAAAACGCGAGCGGGAATGCCCCGGACTCAGTTTTCTCGTCCTGGGGTAAAAAGCGGTCCCCCGACGGTTTCTTCCCTTTGCTCCGTATTGGTCATAAGTCTTTCGATCTTCGGGTCTCGTGCTCCGAGGACTTCAACCCACACTCCTGGCATGCTCCCTGAAACGTTTTCCGGAGGTATAGTTCGGGAAGCGAGCTCGTTGGAGGGAGAACTGTGGTGCGACCCAAAACGGTCCAAAAGATGGCCGAAGCTTCCAACGAGTGGCGAACGCTCGTCCGGTGTCAGAAACCACTGGAAATGCACTTGCAGCGAAGGAAACGGGCTGAGCTCGAGGACTTCCGGTGCTCGTCCCAAGAAAACGCGAGCGGGAATGCCCCGGACTCAGTTTTCTCGTCCTGGGGTAAAAAGCGGTCCCCCGACGGTTTCTTCCCTTTGCTCCGTATTGGTCATAAGTCTTTCGATCTTCGGGTCTCGTGCTCCGAGGACTTCAACCCACACTCCTGGCATGCTCCCTGACACGTTTTCCGGAGGTATAGGTCGGGAAGCGAGCTCGTTGGAGGGAGAACTGTGGTGCGACCCAAAACGGTCCAAAAGATGGCCGAAGCTTCCAACGAGTGGCGAACGCTCGTCCGGTGTCAGAAACCACTGGAAATGCACTTGCAGCGAAGGAAACGGGCTGTGCTCGAGGACTTCCGGTGCTCGTCCCAAGAAAACGCGAGCGGGAATGCCCCGGACTCAGTTTTCTCGTCCTGGGGTAAAAAGCGGTCCCCCGACGGTTTCTTCCCTTTGCTCCGTATTGGTCATAAGTCTTTCGATCTTCGGGTCTCGTGCTCCGAGGACTTCAACCCACACTCCTGGCATGCTCCCTGACACGTTTTCCGGAGGTATAGGTCGGGAAGCGAGCTCGTTGGAGGGAGAACTGTGGTGCGACCCAAAACGGTCCAAAAGATGGCCGAAGCTTCCAACGAGTGGCGAACGCTCGTCCGGTGTCAGAAACCACTGGAAATGCACTTGCAGCGAAGGAAACGGGCTGAGCTCGAGGACTTCCGGTGCTCGTCCCAAGAAAACGCGAGCGGGAATGCCCCGGACTCAGTTTTCTCGTCCTGGGGTAAAAAGCGGTCCCCCGACGGTTTCTTCCCTTTGCTCCGTATTGGTCATAAGTCTTTCGATCTTCGGGTCTCGTGCTCCGAGGACTTCAACCCACACTCCTGGCATGCTCCCTGACACGTTTTCCGGAGGTATAGGTCGGGAAGCGAGCTCGTTGGAGGGAGAACTGTGGTGCGACCCAAAACGGTCCAAAAGATGGCCGAAGCTTCCAACGAGTGGCGAACGCTCGTCCGGTGTCAGAAACCACTGGAAATGCACTTGCAGCGAAGGAAACGGGCTGAGCTCGAGGACTTCCGGTGCTCGTCCCAAGAAAACGCGAGCGGGAATGCCCCGGACTCAGTTTTCTCGTCCTGGGGTAAAAAGCGGTCCCCCGACGGTTTCTTCCCTTTGCTCCGTATTGGTCACAAGTCTTTCGATCTTCGGGTCTCGTGCTCCGAGGACTTCAACACACACTCCTGGCATGCTCCCTGACACGTTTTCCGGAGGTATAGGTCGGGAAGCGAGCTCGTTGGAGGGAGAACTGTGGTGCGACCCAAAACGGTCCAAAAGATGGCCGAAGCTTCCAACGAGTGGCGAACGCTCGTCCGGTGTCAGAAACCACTGGAAATGCACTTGCAGCGAAGGAAACGGGCTGAGCTCGAGGACTTCCGGTGCTCGTCCCAAGAAAACGCGAGCAGGAATGCCCCGGACTCAGTTTTCTCGTCCTGGGGTAAAAAGCGGTCCCCCGACGGTTTCTTCCCTTTGCTCCGTATTGGTCACAAGTCTTTCGATCTTCGGGTCTCGTGCTCCGAGGACTTCAACCCACACTCCTGGCATGCTCCCTGACACGTTTTCCGGAGGTATAGGTCGGGAAGCGAGCTCGTTGGAGGGAGAACTGTGGTGCGACCCAAAACGGTCCAAAAGATGGCCGAAGCTTCCAACGAGTGGCGAACGCTCGTCCGGTGTCAGAAACCACTGGAAATGCACTTGCAGCGAAGGAAACGGGCTGAGCTCGAGGACTTCCGGTGCTCGTCCCAAGAAAACGCGAGCGGGAATGCCCCGGACTCAGTTTTCTCGTCCTGGGGTAAAAAGCGGTCCCCCGATGGTTTCTTCCCTTTGCTCTGTATTGGTCATAAGTCTTTCGATCTTCGGGTCTCGTGCTCCGAGGACTTCAACCCACACTCCTGGCATGCTCCCTGACACGTTTTCCGGAGGTATAGGTCGGGAAGCGAGCTCGTTGGAGGGAGAACTGTGGTGCGACCCAAAACGGTCCAAAAGATGGCCGAAGCTTCCAACGAGTGGCGAACGCTCGTCCGGTGTCAGAAACCACTGGAAATGCACTTGCAGCGAAGGAAACGGGCTGAGCTCGAGGACTTCCGGTGCTCGTCCCAAGAAAACGCGAGCGGGAATGCCCCGGACTCAGTTTTCTCGTCCTGGGGTAAAAAGCGGTCCCCCGACGGTTTCTTCCCTTTGCTCCGTATTGGTCACAAGTCTTTAAACGGGCTGAGCTCGAGGACTTCTGGTGCTCGTCCCAAGAAAACGCGAGCGGGAATGCCCCGGACTCAGTTTTCTCGTCCTGGGGTAAAAAGCGGTCCCCCGACGGTTTCTTCCCTTTGCTCCGTATTGGTCATAAGCCTTTCGATCTTCGGGTCTCGTGCTCCGAGGACTTCAACCCACACTCCTGGCATGCTCCGTGACACGTTTTCCGGAGGTATAGGTCGGGAAGCGAGCTCGTTGGAGGGAGAACTGTGGTGCGACCCAAAACGGTCCAAAAGATGGCCGAAGCTTCCAACGAGTGGCGAACGCTCGTCCGGTGTCAGAAACCACTGGAAATGCACTTGCAGCGAAGGAAACGGGCTGAGCTCGAGGACTTCCGGTGCTCGTCCCAAGAAAACGCGAGCGGGAATGCCCCGGACTCAGTTTTCTCGTCCTGGGGTAAAAAGCGGTCCCCCGACGGTTTCTTCCCTTTGCTCCGTATTGGTCATAAGTCTTTCGATCTTCGGGTCTCGTGCTCCGAGGACTTCAACCCACACTCCTGGCATGCTCCCTGAAACGTTTTCCGGAGGTATAGTTCGGGAAGCGAGCTCGTTGGAGGGAGAACTGTGGTGCGACCCAAAACGGTCCAAAAGATGGCCGAAGCTTCCAACGAGTGGCGAACGCTCGTCCGGTGTCAGAAACCACTGGAAATGCACTTGCAGCGAAGGAAACGGGCTGAGCTCGAGGACTTCCGGTGCTCGTCCCAAGAAAACGCGAGCGGGAATGCCCCGGACTCAGTTTTCTCGTCCTGGGGTAAAAAGCGGTCCCCCGACGGTTTCTTCCCTTTGCTCCGTATTGGTCATAAGTCTTTCGATCTTCGGGTCTCGTGCTCCGAGGACTTCAACCCACACTCCTGGCATGCTCCCTGACACGTTTTCCGGAGGTATAGGTCGGGAAGCGAGCTCGTTGGAGGGAGAACTGTGGTGCGACCCAAAACGGTCCAAAAGATGGCCGAAGCTTCCAACGAGTGGCGAACGCTCGTCCGATGTCAGAAACCACTGGAAATGCACTTGCAGCGAAGGAAACGGGCTTAGCTCGAGGACTTCCGGTGCTCGTCCCAAGAAAACGCGAGCGGGAATGCCCCGGACTCAGTTTTCTCGTCTTGGGGTAAAAAGCGGTCCCCCGACAGTTTCTTCCCTTTGCTCCGTATTGGTCATAAGTCTTTCGATCTTCGGGTCTCGTGCTCCGAGGACTTCAACCCACACTCCTGGCATGCTCCCTGACACGTTTTCCGGAGGTATAGGTCGGGAAGCGAGCTCGTTGGAGGGAGAACTGTGGTGCGACCCAAAACGGTTCAAAAGATGGCCGAAGCTTCCAACGAATGGCGAACGCTCGTCCGGTGTCAGAAACCACTGGAAATGCACTTGCAGCGAAGGAAACGGGCTGAGCTCGAGGACTTCCGGTGCTCGTCCCAAGGAAACGCGAGCGGGAATGCCCCGGACTCAGTTTTCTCGTCCTGGGGTAAAAAGCGGTCCCCCGACGGTTTCTTCCCTTTGCTCCGTATTGGTCATAAGTCTTTCGATCTTCGGGTCTCGTGCTCCGAGGACTTCAACCCACACTCCTGGCATGCTCCCTGACACATTTTCCGGAGGTATAGGTCGGGAAGCGAGCTCGTTGGATGGAGAACTGTGGTGCGACCCAAAACGGTCCAAAAGATGGCCGAAGCTTCCAACGAGTGGCGAACGCTCGTCCGGTGTCAGAAACCACTGGAAATGCACTTGCAGCGAAGGAAACGGGCTGAGCTCGAGGACTTCCGGTGCTCGTCCCAAGAAAACGCGAGCGGGAATGCCCCGGACTCAGTTTTCTCGTCCTGGGGTAAAAAGCGGTCCCCCGACGGTTTCTTCCCTTTGCTCCGTATTGGTCATAAGTCTTTCGATCTTCGGGTCTCGTGCTCCGAGGACTTCAACCCACACTCCTGGCATGCTCCCTGACACGTTTTCCGGAGGTATAGGTCGGGAAGCGAGCTCGTTGGAGGGAGAACTGTGGTGCGACCCAAAACGGTCCAAAAGATGGCCGAAGCTTCCAACGAGTGGCGAACGCTCGTCCGGTGTTAGAAACCACTGGAAATGCACTTGCAGCGAAGGAAACGGGCTGAGCTCGAGGACTTCCGGTGCTCGTCCCAAGAAAACGCGAGCGGGAATGCCCCGGACTCAGTTTTCTCGTCCTGGGGTAAAAAGCGGTCCCCCGACGGTTTCTTCCCTTTGCTCCGTATTGGTCATAAGTCTTTCGATCTTCGGGTCTCGTGCTCCGAGGACTTCAACCCACACTCCTGGCATGCTCCCTGACACGTTTTCCGGAGGTATAGGTCGGGAAGCGAGCTCATTGGAGGGAGAACTGTGGTGCGACCCAAAACGGTCCAAAAGATGGCCGAAGCTTCCAACGAGTGGCGAACGCTCGTCCGGTGTCAGAAACCACTGGAAATGCACTTGCAGCGAAGGAAACGGGCTGAGCTCGAGGACTTCCGGTGCTCGTCCCAAGAAAACGCGAGCGGGAATGCCCCGGACTCAGTTTTCTTGTCCTGGGGTAAAAAGCGGTCCCCCGACGGTTTCTTCCCTTTGCTCCGTATTGGTCAGAAGTCTTTCGATCTTCGGGTCTCGTGCTCCGAGGACTTCAACCCACACTCCTGGCATGCTCCGTGACACGTTTTCCGGAGGTATAGGTCGGGAAGCGAGCTCGTTGGAGGGAGAACTGTGGTGCGACCCAAAACGGTTCAAAAGATGGCCGAAGCTTCCAACGAATGGCGAACGCTCGTCCGGTGTCAGAAACCACTGGAAATGCACTTGCAGCGAAGGAAACGGGCTGAGCTCGAGGACTTCCGGTGCTCGTCCCAAGGAAACGCGAGCGGGAATGCCCCGGACTCAGTTTTCTCGTCCTGGGGTAAAAAGCGGTCCCCCGACGGTTTCTTCCCTTTGCTCCGTATTGGTCATAAGTCTTTCGATCTTCGGGTCTCGTGCTCCGAGGACTTCAACCCACACTCCTGGCATGCTCCCTGACACATTTTCCGGAGGTATAGGTCGGGAAGCGAGCTCGTTGGATGGAGAACTGTGGTGCGACCCAAAACGGTCCAAAAGATGGCCGAAGCTTCCAACGAGTGGCGAACGCTCGTCCGGTGTCAGAAACCACTGGAAATGCACTTGCAGCGAAGGAAACGGGCTGAGCTCGAGGACTTCCGGTGCTCGTCCCAAGAAAACGCGAGCGGGAATGCCCCGGACTCAGTTTTCTCGTCCTGGGGTAAAAAGCGGTCCCCCGACGGTTTCTTCCCTTTGCTCCGTATTGGTCATAAGTCTTTCGATCTTCGGGTCTCGTGCTCCGAGGACTTCAACCCACACTCCTGGCATGCTCCCTACACGTTTTCCGGAGGTATAGGTCGGGAAGCGAGCTCGTTGGAGGGAGAACTGTGGTGCGACCCAAAACGGTCCAAAAGATGGCCGAAGCTTCCAACGAGTGGCGAACGCTCGTCCGGTGTTAGAAACCACTGGAAATGCACTTGCAGCGAAGGAAACGGGCTGAGCTCGAGGACTTCCGGTGCTCGTCCCAAGAAAACGCGAGCGGGAATGCCCCGGACTCAGTTTTCTCGTCCTGGGGTAAAAAGCGGTCCCCCGACGGTTTCTTCCCTTTGCTCCGTATTGGTCATAAGTCTTTCGATCTTCGGGTCTCGTGCTCCGAGGACTTCAACCCACACTCCTGGCATGCTCCCTGACACGTTTTCCGGAGGTATAGGTCGGGAAGCGAGCTCATTGGAGGGAGAACTGTGGTGCGACCCAAAACGGTCCAAAAGATGGCCGAAGCTTCCAACGAGTGGCGAACGCTCGTCCGGTGTCAGAAACCACTGGAAATGCACTTGCAGCGAAGGAAACGGGCTGAGCTCGAGGACTTCCGGTGCTCGTCCCAAGAAAACGCGAGCGGGAATGCCCCGGACTCAGTTTTCTCGTCCTGGGGTAAAAGGCGGTCCCCCGACGGTTTCTTCCCTTTGCTCCGTATTGGTCAGAAGTCTTTCGATCTTCGGGTCTCGTGCTCCGAGGACTTCAACCCACACTCCTGGCATGCTCCGTGACACGTTTTCCGGAGGTATAGGTCGGGAAGCGAGCTCGTTGGAGGGAGAACTGTGGTGCGACCCAAAACGGTTCAAAAGATGGCCGAAGCTTCCAACGAATGGCGAACGCTCGTCCGGTGTCAGAAACCACTGGAAATGCACTTGCAGCGAAGGAAACGGGCTGAGCTCGAGGACTTCCGGTGCTCGTCCCAAGGAAACGCGAGCGGGAATGCCCCGGACTCAGTTTTCTCGTCCTGGGGTAAAAAGCGGTCCCCCGACGGTTTCTTCCCTTTGCTCCGTATTGGTCATAAGTCTTTCGATCTTCGGGTCTCGTGCTCCGAGGACTTCAACCCACACTCCTGGCATGCTCCCTGACACATTTTCCGGAGGTATAGGTCGGGAAGCGAGCTCGTTGGATGGAGAACTGTGGTGCGACCCAAAACGGTCCAAAAGATGGCCGAAGCTTCCAACGAGTGGCGAACGCTCGTCCGGTGTCAGAAACCACTGGAAATGCACTTGCAGCGAAGGAAACGGGCTGAGCTCGAGGACTTCCGGTGCTCGTCCCAAGAAAACGCGAGCGGGAATGCCCCGGACTCAGTTTTCTCGTCCTGGGGTAAAAAGCGGTCCCCCGACGGTTTCTTCCCTTTGCTCCGTATTGGTCATAAGTCTTTCGATCTTCGGGTCTCGTGCTCCGAGGACTTCAACCCACACTCCTGGCATGCTCCCTACACGTTTTCCGGAGGTATAGGTCGGGAAGCGAGCTCGTTGGAGGGAGAACTGTGGTGCGACCCAAAACGGTCCAAAAGATGGCCGAAGCTTCCAACGAGTGGCGAACGCTCGTCCGGTGTTAGAAACCACTGGAAATGCACTTGCAGCGAAGGAAACGGGCTGAGCTCGAGGACTTCCGGTGCTCGTCCCAAGAAAACGCGAGCGGGAATGCCCCGGACTCAGTTTTCTCGTCCTGGGGTAAAAAGCGGTCCCCCGACGGTTTCTTCCCTTTGCTCCGTATTGGTCATAAGTCTTTCGATCTTCGGGTCTCGTGCTCCGAGGACTTCAACCCACACTCCTGGCATGCTCCCTGACACGTTTTCCGGAGGTATAGGTCGGGAAGCGAGCTCATTGGAGGGAGAACTGTGGTGCGACCCAAAACGGTCCAAAAGATGGCCGAAGCTTCCAACGAGTGGCGAACGCTCGTCCGGTGTCAGAAACCACTGGAAATGCACTTGCAGCGAAGGAAACGGGCTGAGCTCGAGGACTTCCGGTGCTCGTCCCAAGAAAACGCGAGCGGGAATGCCCCGGACTCAGTTTTCTCGTCCTGGGGTAAAAAGCGGTCCCCCGACGGTTTCTTCCCTTTGCTCCGTATTGGTCAGAAGTCTTTCGATCTTCGGGTCTCGTGCTCCGAGGACTTCAACCCACACTCCTGGCATGCTCCGTGACACGTTTTCCGGAGGTATAGGTCGGGAAGCGAGCTCGTTGGAGGGAGAACTGTGGTGCGACCCAAAACGGTTCAAAAGATGGCCGAAGCTTCCAACGAATGGCGAACGCTCGTCCGGTGTCAGAAACCACTGGAAATGCACTTGCAGCGAAGGAAACGGGCTGAGCTCGAGGACTTCCGGTGCTCGTCCCAAGGAAACGCGAGCGGGAATGCCCCGGACTCAGTTTTCTCGTCCTGGGGTAAAAAGCGGTCCCCCGACGGTTTCTTCCCTTTGCTCCGTATTGGTCATAAGTCTTTCGATCTTCGGGTCTCGTGCTCCGAGGTTTTCAACCCACACTCCTGGCATGCTCCCTGACACATTTTCCGGAGGTATAGGTCGGGAAGCGAGCTCGTTGGATGGAGAACTGTGGTGCGACCCAAAACGGTCCAAAAGATGGCCGAAGCTTCCAACGAGTGGCGAACGCTCGTCCGGTGTCAGAAACCACTGGAAATGCACTTGCAGCGAAGGAAACGGGCTGAGCTCGAGGACTTCCGGTGCTCGTCCCAAGAAAACGCGAGCGGGAATGCCCCGGACTCAGTTTTCTCGTCCTGGGGTAAAAAGCGGTCCCCCGACGGTTTCTTCCCTTTGCTCCGTATTGGTCATAAGTCTTTCGATCTTCGGGTCTCGTGCTCCGAGGACTTCAACCCACACTCCTGGCATGCTCCCTACACGTTTTCCGGAGGTATAGGTCGGGAAGCGAGCTCGTTGGAGGGAGAACTGTGGTGCGACCCAAAACGGTCCAAAAGATGGCCGAAGCTTCCAACGAGTGGCGAACGCTCGTCCGGTGTCAGAAACCACTGGAAATGCACTTGCAGCGAAGGAAACGGGCTGAGCTCGAGGACTTCCGGTGCTCGTCCCAAGAAAACGCGAGCGGGAATGCCCCGGACTCAGTTTTCTCGTCCTGGGGTAAAAAGCGGTCCCCCGAAGGTTTCTTCCCTTTGCTCCGTATTGGTCATAAGTCTTTCGATCTTCGGGTCTCGTGCTCCGAGGACTTCAACCCACACTCCTGGCATGCTCCCTGACACGGTTTCCGGAGGTATAGGTCGGGAAGCGAGCTCGTTGGAGGGAGAACTGTGGTGCGACCCAAAACGGTCCAAAAGATGGCCGGAGCTTCCAACGAGTGGCGAACGCTCGTCCGGTGTCAGAAACCACTGGAAATGCACTTGCAGCGAAGGAAACGGGCTGAGCTCGAGGACTTCCGGTGCTCGTCCCAAGAAAACGCGAGCGGGAATGCCCCGGACTCAGTTTTCTCGTCCTGGGGTAAAAAGCGGTCCCCCGACGGTTTCTTCCCTTTGCTCCGTATTGGTCATAAGTCTTTCGATCTTCGGGTCTCGTGCTCCGAGGACTTCAACCCACACTCCTGGCATGCTCCCTGACACGTTTTCCGGAGGTATAGGTCGGGAAGCGAGCTCGTTGGAGGGAGAACTGTGGTGCGACCCAAAACGGTCCAAAAGATGGCCGAAGCTTCCAACGAGTGACGAACGCTCGTCCGGTGTCAGAAACCACTGGAAATGCACTTGCAGCGAAGGAAACGGGCTGAGCTCGAGGACTTCCGGTGCTCGTCCCAAGAAAACGCGAGCGGGAATGCCCCGGACTCAGTTTTCTCGTCCTGGGGTAAAAAGCGGTCCCCCGACGGTTTCTTCCCTTTGCTCCGTATTGGTCATAAGTCTTTCGATCTTCGGGTCTCGTGCTCCGAGGACTTCGACCCACACTCCTGGCATGCTCCCTGACACGTTTTCCGGAGGTATAGGTCGGGAAGCGAGCTCGTTGGAGGGAGAAATGTGGTGCGACCCAAAACGGTCCAAAAGATGGCCGAAGCTTCCAACGAGTGGCGAACGCTCGTCCGGTGTCAGAAACCACTGGAAATGCACTTGCAGCGAAGGAAACGGGCTGAGCTCGAGGACTTCCGGTGCTCGTCCCAAGAAAACGCGAGCGGGAATGCCCCGGACTCAGTATTCTCGTCCTGGGGTAAAAAGCGGTCCCCCGACGATTTCTTCCCTTTGCTCCGTATTGGTCATAAGTCTTTCGATCTTCGGGTCTCGTGCTCCCAGGACTTCAACCCACACTCCTGGCATGCTCCCTGACACTTTTTCCGGAGGTATAGGTCGGGAAGCGAGCTCGTTGGAGGGAGAACTGTGGTGCGACCCAAAACGGTCCAAAAGATGGCCGAAGCTTCCAACGAGTGGCGAACGCTCGTCCGGTGTCAGAAACCACTGGAAATGCACTTGCAGCGAAGGAAACGGGCTGAGCTCGAGGACTTCCGGTGCTCGTCCCAAGAAAACGCGAGCGGGAATGCCCCGGACTCAGTTTTCTCGTCCTGGGGTAAAAAGCGGTCCCCCGACGGTTTCTTCCCTTTGCTCCGTATTGGTCATAAGTCTTTCGATCTTCGGGTCTCGTGCTCCGAGGACTTCAACCCACACTCCTGGCATGCTCCCTGACACGTTTTCCGGAGGTATAGGTCGGGAAGCGAGCTCGTTGGAGGGAGAACTGTGGTGCGACCCAAAACGGTCCAAAAGATGGCCGAAGCTTCCAACGAGTGGCGAACGCTCGTCCGGTGTCAGAAACCACTGGAAATGCACTTGCAGCGAAGGAAACGGGCTGAGCTCGAGGACTTCCGGTGCTCGTCCCAAGAAAACGCGAGCGGGAATGCCCCGGACTCAGTTTTCTCGTCCTGGGGTAAAAAGCGGTCCCCCGACGGTTTCTTCCCTTTGCTCCGTATTGGTCATAAGTCTTTCGATCTTCGGGTCTCGTGCTCCGAGGACTTCGACCCACACTCCTCGCATGCTCCCTGACACGTTTTCCGGAGGTATAGGTCGGGAAGCGAGCTCGTTGGAGGGAGAACTGTGGTGCGACCCAAAACGGTCCAAAAGATGGCCGAAGCTTCCAACGAGTGGCGAACGCTCGTCCGGTGTCAGAAACCACTGGAAATGCACTTGCAGCGAAGGAAACGGGCTGAGCTCGAGGACTTCCGGTGCTCGTCCCAAGAAAACGCGAGCGGGAATGCCCCGGACTCAGTTTTCTCGTCCTGGGGTAAAAAGCGGTCCCCCGACGGTTTCTTCCCTTTGCTCCGTATTGGTCATAAGTCTTTCGATCTCCGGGTCTCGTGCTCCGAGGACTTCAACCCACACTCCTGGCATGCTCCCTGACACGTTTTCCGGAGGTATAGGTCGGGAAGCGAGCTCGTTGGAGGGAGAACTGTGGTGCGACCCAAAACGGTCCAAAAGATGGCCGAAGCTTCCAACGAGTGGCGAACGCTCGTCCGGTGTCAGAAACCACTGGAAATGCACTTGCAGCGAAGGAAACGGGCTGAGCTCGAGGACTTCCGGTGCTCGTCCCAAGAAAACGCGAGCGGGAATGCCCCGGACTCAGTTTTCTCGTCCTGGGGTAAAAAGCGGTCCCCCGACGGTTTCTTCCCTTTGCTCCGTATTGGTCATAAGTCTTTCGATCTCCGGGTCTCGTGCTCCGAGGACTTCAACCCACACTCCTGGCATGCTCCCTGACACGTTTTCCGGAGGTATAGGTCGGGAAGCGAGCTCGTTGGAGGGAGAACTGTGGTGCGACCCAAAACGGTCCAAAAGATGGCCGAAGCTTCCAACGAGTGGCGAACGCTCGTCCGGTGTCAGAAACCACTGGAAATGCACTTGCAGCGAAGGAAACGTACTGAGCTCGAGGACTTCCGGTACTCGTCCCAAGAAAACGCAAGCGGGAATGCCCCGGACTCAGTTTTCTCGTCCTGGGGTAAAAAGCGGTCCCCCGACGGTTTCTTCCCTTTGCTCCGTATTGGTCATAAGTCTTTCGATCTTCGGGTCTCGTTCTCCGAGGACTTCAACCCACACTCCTGGCATGCTCCCTGACACGTTTTCCGGAGGTATAGGTCGGGAAGCGAGCTCGTTGGAGGGAGAACTGTGGTGCGACCCAAAACGGTCCAAAAGATGGCCGAAGCTTCCAACGAGTGGCGAACGCTCGTCCGGTGTCAGAAACCACTGGAAATGCACTTGCAGCGAAGGAAACGGGCTGAGCTCGAGGACTTCCGGTGCTCGTCCCAAGAAAAGGCGAGCGGGAATGCCCCGGACTCAGTTTTCTCGTCCTGGGGTAAAAAGCGGTCCCCCGACGGTTTCTTCCCTTTGCTCCGTATTGGTCATAAGTCTTTCGATCTTCGGGTCTCGTGCTCCGAGGACTTCAACCCACACTCCTGGCATGCTCCCTGACACGTTTTCCGGAGGTATAGGTCGGGAAGCGAGCTCGTTGGAGGGAGAAATGTGGTGCGACCCAAAACGGTCCAAAAGATGGCCGAAGCTTCCAACGAGTGGCGAACGCTCGTCCGGTGTCAGAAACCACTGGAAATGCACTTGCAGCGAAGGAAACGGCCTGAGCTCGAGGACTTCCGGTGCTCGTCCCAAGAAAACGCGAGCGGGAATGCCCCGGACTCAGTTTTCTCGTCCTGGGGTAAAAAGCGGTCCCCCGACGGTTTCTTCCCTTTGCTCCGTATTGGTCATAAGTCTTTCGATCTTCGGGTCTCGTGCTCCGAGGACTTCGACCCACACTCCTGGCATGCTCCTTGACACGTTTTCCGGAGGTATAGGTCGGGAAGCGAGCTCGTTGGAGGGAGAACTGTGGTGCGACCCAAAACGGTCCAAAAGATGGCCGAAGCTTCCAACGAGTGGCGAACGCTCGTCCGGTGTCAGAAACCACTGGAAATGCACTTGGAGCGAAGGAAACGGGCTGAGCTCGAGGACTTCCGGTGCTCGTCCCAAGAAAACGCGAGCGGGAATGCCCCGGACTCAGTTTTCTCGTCCTGGGGTAAAAAGCGGTCCCCCGACGGTTTCTTCCCTTTGCTCCGTATTGGTCATAAGTCTTTCGATCTTCGGGTCTCGTGCTCCCAGGACTTCAACCCACACTCCTGGCATGCTCCCTGACACGTTTTCCGGAGGTATAGGTCGGGAAGCGAGCTCGTTGGAGGTAGAACTGTGGTGCGACCCAAAACGGTCCAAAAGATGGCCGAAGCTTCCAACGAGTGGCGAACGCTCGTCCGGTGTCAGAAACCACTGGAAATGCACTTGCAGCGAAGGAAACGGGCTGAGCTCGAGGACTTCCGGTGCTCGTCCCAAGAAAACGCGAGCGGGAATGCCCCGGACTCAGTTTTCTCGTCCTGGGGTAAAAAGCGGTCCCCCGACGGTTTCTTCCCTTTGCTCCGTATTGGTCATAAGTCTTTCGATCTTCGGGTCTCGTGCTCCGAGGACTTCAATCCACACTCCTGGCATGCTCCCTGACACGTTTTCCGGAGGTATAGGTCGGGAAGCGAGCTCGTTGGAGGGAGAACTGTGGTGCGACCCAAAACGGTCCAAAAGATGGCCGAAGCTTCCAACGAGTGGCGAACGCTCGTCCGGTGTCAGAAACCACTGGAAATGCACTTGCAGCGAAGGAAACGGGCTGAGCTCGAGGACTTCCGGTACTCGTCCCAAGAAAACGCAAGCGGGAATGCCCCGGACTCAGTTTTCTCGTCCTGGGGTAAAAAGCGGTCCCCCGACGGTTTCTTCCCTTTGCTCCGTATTGGTCATAAGTCTTTCGATCTTCGGGTCTCGTTCTCCGAGGACTTCAACCCACACTCCTGGCATGCTCCCTGACACGTTTTCCGGAGGTATAGGTCGGGAAGCGAGCTCGTTGGAGGGAGAACTGTGGTGCGACCCAAAACGGTCCAAAAGATGGCCGAAGCTTCCAACGAGTGGCGAACGCTCGTCCGGTGTCAGAAACCACTGGAAATGCACTTGCAGCGAAGGAAACGGGCTGAGCTCGAGGACTTCCGGTGCTCGTCCCAAGAAAACGCGAGCGGGAATGCCCCGGACTCAGTTTTCTCGTCCTGGGGTAAAAAGCGGTCCCCCGACGGTTTCTTCCCTTTGCTTCGTATTGGTCATAAGTCTTTCGATCTTCGGGTCTCGTGCTCCGAGGACTTCAACCCACACTCCTGGCATGCTCCCTGACACGTTTTCCGGAGGTATAGGTCGGGAAGCGAGATCGTTGGAGGGAGAACTGTGGTGCGACCCAAAACGGTCCAAAAGATGGCCGAAGCTTCCAACGAGTGGCGAACGCTCGTCCGGTGTCAGAAACAACTGGAAATGCACTTGCAGCGAAGGAAACGGGCTGAGCTCGAGGACTTCCGGTGCTCGTCCCAAGAAAACGCGAGCGGGAATGCCCCGGACTCAGTTTTCTCGTCCTGGGGTAAAAAGCGGTCCCCCGACGGTTTCTTCCCTTTGCTCCGTATTGGTCATAAGTCTTTCGATCTTCGGGTCTCGTGCTCCGAGGACTTCAACCCACACTCCTGGCATGCTCCCTGACACGTTTTCCGGAGGTATAGGTCGGGAAGCGAGCTCGTTGGAGGGAGAACTGTGGTGCGACCCAAAACGGTCCAAAAGATGGCCGAAGCTTCCAACGAGTGGCGAACGCTCGTCCGGTGTCAGAAACCACTGGAAATGCACTTGCAGCGAAGGAAACGGGCTGAGCTCGAGGACTTCCGGTGCTCGTCCCAAGAAAACGCGAGCGGGAATGCCCCGGACTCAGTTTTCTCGTCCTGGGGTAAAAAGCGGTCCCCCGACGGTTTCTTCCCTTTGCTCCGTATTGGTCATAAGTCTTTCGATCTTCGGGTCTCGTGCTCCGAGGACTTCAACCCACACTCCTCGCATGCTCCCTGACACGTTTTCCGGAGGTATAGGTCGGGAAGCGAGATCGTTGGAGGGAGAACTGTGGTGCGACCCAAAACGGTCCAAAAGATGGCTGAAGCTTCCAACGAGTGGCGAACGCTCGTCCGGTGTCAAAAACAACTGGAAATGCACTTGCAGCGAAGGAAACGGGCTGAGCTCGAGGACTTCCGGTGCTCGTCCCAAGAAAACGCGAGCGGGAATGCCCCGGACTCAGTTTTCTCGTCCTGGGGTAAAAAGCGGTCCCCCGACGGTTTCTTCCCTTTGCTCCGTATTGGTCATAAGTCTTTCGATCTTCGGGTCTCGTGCTCCGAGGACTTCAACCCACTCTCCTGGCATGCTCCCTGACACGTTTTCCGGAGGTATAGGTCGGGAAGCGAGCTCGTTGGAGGGAGAACTGTGGTGCGACCCAAAACGGTCCAAAAGATGGCCGAAGCTTCCAACGAGTGGCGAACGCTCGTCCGGTGTCAGAAACCACTGGAAATGCACTTGCAGCGAAGGAAACAGGCTGAGCTCGAGGACTTCCGGTGCTCGTCCCAAGAAAACGCGAGCGGGAATGCCCCGGACTCAGTTTTCTCGTCCTGGGGTAAAAAGCGGTCCCCCGACGGTTTCTTCCCTTTGCTCCGTATTGGTCATAAGTCTTTCGATCTTCGGGTCTCGTGCTCCGAGGACTTCAACCCACACTCCTGGCATGCTCCCTGACACGTTTTCCGGAGGTATAGGTCGGGAAGCGAGCTCGTTGGAGGGAGAACTGTGGTGCGACCCAAAACGGTCCAAAAGATGGCCGAAGCTTCCAACGAGTGGCGAACGCTCGTCCGGTGTCAGAAACCACTGGAAATGCACTTGCAGCGAAGGAAACGGGCTGAGCTCGAGGACTTCCGGTGCTCGTCCCAAGAAAACGCGAGCGGGAATGCCCCGGACTCAGTTTTCTCGTCCTGGGGTAAAAAGCGGTCCCCCGACGGTTTCTTCCCTTTGCTTCGTATTGGTCATAAGTCTTTCGATCTTCGGGTCTCGTGCTCCGAGGACTTCAACCCACACTCCTGGCATGCTCCCTGACACGTTTTCCGGAGGTATAGGTCGGGAAGCGAGATCGTTGGAGGGAGAACTGTGGTGCGACCCAAAACGGTCCAAAAGATGGCCGAAGCTTCCAACGAGTGGCGAACGCTCGTCCGGTGTCAGAAACAACTGGAAATGCACTTGCAGCGAAGGAAACGGGCTGAGCTCGAGGACTTCCGGTGCTCGTCCCAAGAAAACGCGAGCGGGAATGCCCCGGACTCAGTTTTCTCGTCCTGGGGTAAAAAGCGGTCCCCCGACGGTTTCTTCCCTTTGCTCCGTATTGGTCATAAGTCTTTCGATCTTCGAGTCTCGTGCTCCGAGGACTTCAACCCACACTCCTGGCATGCTCCCTGACACGTTTTCCGGAGGTATAGGTCGGGAAGCGAGCTCGTTGGAGGGAGAACTGTGGTGCGACCCAAAACGGTCCAAAAGATGGCCGAAGCTTCCAACGAGTGGCGAACGCTCGTCCGGTGTCAGAAACCACTGGAAATGCACTTGCAGCGAAGGAAACGGGCTGAGCTCGAGGACTTCCGGTGCTCGTCCCAAGAAAACGCGAGCGGGAATGCCCCGGACTCAGTTTTCTCGTCCTGGGGTAAAAAGCGGTCCCCCGACGGTTTCTTCCCTTTGCTCCGTATTGGTCATAAGTCTTTCGATCTTCGGGTCTCGTGCTCCGAGGACTTCAACCCACACTCCTCGCATGCTCCCTGACACGTTTTCCGGAGGTATAGGTCGGGAAGCGAGATCGTTGGAGGGAGAACTGTGGTGCGACCCAAAACGGTCCAAAAGATGGCTGAAGCTTCCAACGAGTGGCGAACGCTCGTCCGGTGTCAAAAACAACTGGAAATGCACTTGCAGCGAAGGAAACGGGCTGAGCTCGAGGACTTCCGGTGCTCGTCCCAAGAAAACGCGAGCGGGAATGCCCCGGACTCAGTTTTCTCGTCCTGGGGTAAAAAGCGGTCCCCCGACGGTTTCTTCCCTTTGCTCCGTATTGGTCATAAGTCTTTCGATCTTCGGGTCTCGTGCTCCGAGGACTTCAACCCACACTCCTGGCATGCTCCCTGACACGTTTTCCGGAGGTATAGGTCGGGAAGCGAGCTCGTTGGAGGGAGAACTGTGGTGCGACCCAAAACGGTCCAAAAGATGGCCGAAGCTTCCAACGAGTGGCGAACGCTCGTCCGGTGTCAGAAACCACTGGAAATGCACTTGCAGCGAAGGAAATGGGCTGAGCTCGAGGACTTCCGGTGCTCGTCCCAAGAAAACGCGAGCGGGAATGCCCCGGACTCAGTTTTCTCGTCCTGGGGTAAAAAGCGGTCCCCCGACGGTTTCTTCCCTTTGCTCCGTATTGGTCATAAGTCTTTCGATCTTCGGGTCTCGTGCTCCGAGGACTTCAACCCACACTCCTGGCATGCTCCCTGACACGTTTTCCGGAGGTATAGGTCGAGAAGCGAGCTCGTTGGAGGGAGAACTGTGGTGCGACCCAAAACGGTCCAAAAGATGGCCGAAGCTTCCAACGAGTGGCGAACGCTCGTCCGGTGTCAGAAACCACTAGAAATGCACTTGCAGCGAAGGAAACGGGCTGAGCTCGAGGACTTCCAGTGCTCGTCCCAAGAAAACGCGAGCGGGAATGCCCCGGACTCAGTTTTCTCGTCCTGGGGTAAAAAGCGGTCCCCCGACGGTTTCTTCCCTTTGCTCCGTATTGGTCATAAGTCTTTCGATCTTCGGGTCTCGTGCTCCGAGGACTTCAACCCACACTCCTGGCATGCTCCCTGACACGTTTTCCGGAGGTATAGGTCGGGAAGCGAGCTCGTTGGAGGGAGAACTGTGGTGCGACCCAAAACGGTCCAAAAGATGGCCGAAGCTTCCAACTAGTGGCGAACGCTCGTCCGGTGTCAGAAACCACTGGAAATGCACTTGCAGCGAAGGAAACGGGCTGAGCTCGAGGACTTCCGGTGCTCGTCCCAAGAAAACGCGAGCGGGAATGCCCCGGACTCAGTTTTCTCGTCCTGGGGTAAAAAGCGGTCCCCCGACGGTTTCTTCCCTTTGCTCCGTATTGGTCATAAGTCTTTCGATATTCGGGTCTCGTGCTCCGAGGACTTCAACCCACACTCCTGGCATGCTCCCGGACACGTTTTCCGGAGGTATAGGTCGGGAAGCGAGCTCGTTGGAGGGAGAACTGAGGTGCGACCCAAAACGGTCCAAAAGATGGCCGAAGCTTCCAACGAGTGGCGAACGCTCGTCCGGTGTCAGAAACCACTGGAAATGCAGTTGCAGCGAAGGAAACGGGCTGAGCTCGAGGACTTCCGGTGCTCGTCCCAAGAAAACGCGAGCGGGAATGCCCCGGACTCAGTTTTCTCGTCCTGGGGTAAAAAGCGGTCCCCCGACGGTTTCTTCCCTTTGCTCCGTATTGGTCATAAGTCTTTCGATCTTCGGGTCTCGTGCTCCGAGGACTTCAACCCACACTCCTGGCATGCTCCCTGACACGTTTTCCGGAGGTATAGGTCGGGAAGCGAGCTCGTTGGAGGGAGAACTGTGGTGCGACCCAAAACGGTCCAAAAGATGGCCGAAGCTTCCAACGAGTGGCGAACGCTCGTCCGGTGTCAGAAACCACTGGAAATGCACTTGCAGCGAAGGAAACGGGCTGAGCTCGAGGACTTCCGGTGCTCGTCCCAAGAAAACGCGAGCGGGAATGCCCCGGACTCAGTTTTCTCGTCCTGGGGTAAAAAGCGGTCCCCCGACGGTTTCTTCCCTTTGCTCCGTATTGGTCATAAGTCTTTCGATATTCGGGTCTCGTGCTCCGAGGACTTCAACCCACACTCCTGGCATGCTCCCGGACACGTTTTCCGGAGGTATAGGTCGGGAAGCGAGCTCGTTGGAGGGAGAACTTTGGTGCGACCCAAAACGGTCCAAAAGATGGCCGAAGCTTCCAACGAGTGGCGAACGCTCGTCCGGTGTCAGAAACCACTGGAAATACACTTGCAGCGAAGGAAACGGGCTGAGCTCGAGGACTTCTGGTGCTCGTCCCAAGAAAACACGAGCGGGAATGCCCCGGACTCAGTTTTCTCGTCCTGGGGTAAAAAGCGGTCCCCGACGGTTTCTTCCCTTTGCTCCGTATTGGTCATAAGTCTTTCGATCTTCGGGTCTCCTTCTCCGAGGACTTCAACCCACACTCCTGGCATGCTCCCTGACACGTTTTCCGGAGGTATAGGTCGGGAAGCGAGCTCGTTGGAGGGAGAACTGTGGTGCGACCCAAAACGGTCCAAAAGATGGCCGAAGCTTCCAACGAGTGGCGAACGCTCGTCCGGTGTCAGAAACCACTGGAAATGCACTTGCAGCGAAGGAAACGGGCTGAGCTCGAGGACTTCCGGTGCTCGTCCCAAGAAAACGCGAGCGGGAATGCCCCGGACTCAGTTTTCTCGTCCTGGGGTAAAAAGCTGTCCCCCGACGGTTTCTTCCCTTTGCTCCGTATTGATCATAAGTCTTTCGATCTTCGGGTCTCGTGCTCCGAGGACTTCAACCCACACTCCTGGCATGCTCCCTGACACGTTTTCCGGAGGTATAGGTCGGGAAGCGAGCTCGTTGGAGGGAGAACTTTGGTGCGACCCAAAACGGTCCAAAAGATGGCCGAAGCTTCCAACGAGTGGCGAACGCTCGTCCGGTGTCAGAAACCACTGGAAATGCACTTGCAGCAAAGGAAACGGGCTGAGCTCGAGGACTTCCGGTGCTCGTCCCAAGAAAACGCGAGCGGGAATGCCCCGGACTCAGTTTTCTCGTCCTGGGGTAAAAAGCGGTCCCCCGACGGTTTCTTCCCTTTGCTCCGTATTGGTCATAAGTCTTTCGATCTTCGGGTCTCGTGCTCCGAGGACTTCAACCCACACTCCTGGCATGCTCCCTGACACGTTTTCCGGAGGTATAGGTCGGGAAGCGAGCTCGTTGGAGGGAGAACTGTGGTGCGACCCAAAACGGTCCAAAAGATGGCCGAAGCTTCCAACGAGTGGCGAACGCTCGTCCGGTGTCAGAAACCACTGGAAATGCACTTGCAGCGAAGGAAACGGCCTGAGCTCGAGGACTTCCGGTGCTCGTCCCAAGAAAACGCGAGCGGGAATTCCCCGGACTCAGTTTTCTTGTCCTGGGGTAAAAAGCGGTCCCCCGACGGTTTCTTCCCTTTGCTCCGTATTGGTCATAAGTCTTTCGATCTTCGGGTCTCGTGCTCCGAGGACTTCAACCTACACTCCTGGCATGCTCCCTGACACGTTTTCCGGAGGTATAGGTCGGGAAGCGAGCTCGTTGGAGGGAGAACTGTGGTGCGACCCAAAACGGTCCAAAAGATGGCCGAAGCTTCCAACGAGTGGCGAACGCTCGTCAGGTGTCAGAAACCACTGGAAATGCACTTGCAGCGAAGGAAACGGGCTGAGCTCGAGGACTTCCGGTGCTCGTCCCAAGAAAACGCGAGCGGGAATGCCCCGGACTCAGTTTTCTCGTCCTAGGGTAAAAAGCGGTCCCCCGACGGTTTCTTCCCTTTGCTCCGTATTGGTCATAAGTCTTTCGATCTTCGGGTCTCGTGCTCCGAGGACTTCAACCCACACTCCTGGCATGCTCCCTGACACGTTTTCCGGAGGTATAGGTCGGGAAGCGAGCTCGTTGGAGGGAGAACTTTGGTGCGACCCAAAACGGTCCAAAAGATGGCCGAAGCTTCCAACGAGTGGCGAACGCTCGTCCGGTGTCAGAAACCACTGGAAATGCACTTGCAGCGAAGGAAACGGGCTGAGCTCGAGGACTTCCGGTGCTCGTCCCAAGAAAACGCAAGCGGGAATTCCCCGGACTCAGTTTTCTCGTCCTGGGGTAAAAAGCGGTCCCCCGACGGTTTCTTCCCTTTGCTCCGTATTGGTCATAAGTCTTTCGATCTTCGGGTCTCGTGCTCCGAGGACTTCAACCCACACTCCTGGCATGCTCCCTGACACGTTTTCTGGAGGTATAGGTCGGGAAGCGAGCTCGTTGGAGGGAGAACTGTGCTGCGACCCAAAACGGTCCAAAAGATGGCCGAAGCTTCCAACGAGTGGCGAACGCTCGTCCGGTGTCAGAAACCACTGGAAATGCACTTGCAGCGAAGGAAACGGGCTGAGCTCGAGGACTTCCGGTGCTCGTCCCAAGAAAACGCGAGCGGGAATGCCCCGGACTCAGTTTTCTCGTCCTGGGGTAAAAAGCGGTCCCCCGACGGTTTCTTCCCTTTGCTCCGTATTGGTCATAAGTCTTTCGATCTTCGGGTCTCGTGCTCCGAGGACTTCAACCCACACTCCTGGCATGCTCCCTGACACGTTTTCCGGAGGTATAGGTCGGGAAGCGAGCTCGTTGGAGGGAGAACTTTGGTGCGACCCAAAACGGTCCAAAAGATGGCCGAAGCTTCCAACGAGTGGCGAACGCTCGTCCGGTGTCAGAAACCACTGGAAAAGCACTTGCAGCGAAGGAAACGGGCTGAGCTCGAGGACTTCCGGTGCTCGTCCCAAGAAAACGCGAGCGGGAATTCCCCGGACTCAGTTTTCTCGTCCTGGGGTAAAAAGCGGTCCCCCGACGGTTTCTTCCCTTTGCTCCGTATTGGTCATAAGTCTTTCGATCTTCGGGTCTCGTGCTCCGAGGACTTCAACCCACACTCCTGGCATGCTCCCTGACACGTTTTCCGGAGGTATAGGTCGGGAAGCGAGCTCGTTGGAGGGAGAACTGTGGTGCGACCCAAAACAGTCCAAAAGATGGCCGAAGCTTCCAACGAGTGGCGAACGCTCGTCCGGTGTCAGAAACCACTGGAAATGCACTTGCAGCTAAGGAAATGGGCTGAGCTCGAGGACTTCCGGTGCTCGTCCCAAGAAAACGCGAGCGGGAATGCCCCGGACTCAGTTATCTCGTCCTGGGGTAAAAAGCGGTCCCCCGACGGTTTCTTCCCTTTGCTCCGTATTGGTCATAAGTCTCTCGATCTTCGGGTCTCATGCTCCGAGGACTTCAACCCACACTCCTGCCATGCTCCCTGACACGTTTTCCGGAGTTATAGGTCGGGAAGCGAGCTCGTTGGAGGGAGAACTGTGGTGCGACCCAAAACGGTCCAAAAGATGGCCGAAGCTTCCAACGAGTGGCGAACGCTCGTCCGGTGTCAGAAACCACTGGAAATGCACTTGCAGCGAAGGAAACGGGCTGAGCTCGAGGACTTCCGGTGCTCGTCCCAAGAAAACGCGAGCGGGAATGCCCCGGACTCAGTTTTCTCGTCCTGGGGTAAAACGCGGTCCCCCGACGGTTTCTTCCCTTTGCTCCGTATTGGTCATAAGTCTTTCGATCTTCGGGTCTCGTGCTCCGAGGACTTCAACCCACACTTCTGGCATGCTCCCTGACACGTTTTTCGGAGGTATAGGTCGGGAAGCGAGCTCGTTGGAGGGAGAACTGTGGTGCGACAAAAAACGGTCCAAAAGATGGCCGAAGCTTCCAACGAGTGGCGAACGCTCGTCCGGTGTCAGAAACCACTGGAAATGCACTTGTAGCGAAGGAAACGGGCTGAGCTCGAGGACTTCCGGTGCTCGTCCCAAGAAAACGCGAGCGGGAATGCCCCGGACTCAGTTTTCTCGTCTTGGGGTAAAAAGCGGTCCCCCGACGGTTTCTTCCCTTTGCTCCGTATTGGTCATAAGTCTTTCGATCTTTGGGTCTCGTGCTCCGAGGACTTCAACCCACACTCCTGGCATGCTCCCTGACACGTTTTCCGGAGGTATAGGTCGGGAAGCGAGCTCGTTGGAGGGAGAACTGTGGTGCGACCCAAAACGGTCCAAAAGATGGCCTAAGCTTCCAACGAGTGGCGAACGCTCGTCCGGTGTCAGAAACCACTGGAAATGCACTTGCAGCGAAGGAAACGGGCTGAGCTCGAGGACTTCCGGTGCTCGTCCCAAGAAAACGCGAGCGGGAATGCCCCGGACTCAGTTTTCTCGTCCTGGGGTAAAAAGCGGTCCCCCGACGGTTTCTTCCCTTTGCTCCGTATTGGTCATAAGTCTTTCGATCTTCGGGTCTCGTGCTCCGAGGACTTCAACCTACACTCCTGGCATGCTCCCTGACACGTTTTCCGGAGGTATAGGTCGGGAAGCGAGCTCGTTGGAGGGAGAACTGTGGTGCGACCCAAAACGGTCCAAAAGATGGCCGAAGCTTCCAACGAGTGGCGAACGCTCGTCAGGTGTCAGAAACCACTGGAAATGCACTTGCAGCGAAGGAAACGGGCTGAGCTCGAGGACTTCCGGTGCTCGTCCCAAGAAAACGCGAGCGGGAATGCCCCGGACTCAGTTTTCTCGTCCTAGGGTAAAAAGCGGTCCCCCGACGGTTTCTTCCCTTTGCTCCGTATTGGTCATAAGTCTTTCGATCTTCGGGTCTCGTGCTCCGAGGACTTCAACCCACACTCCTGGCATGCTCCCTGACACGTTTTCCGGAGGTATAGGTCGGGAAGCGAGCTCGTTGGAGGGAGAACTTTGGTGCGACCCAAAACGGTCCAAAAGATGGCCGAAGCTTCCAACGAGTGGCGAACGCTCGTCCGGTGTCAGAAACCACTGGAAATGCACTTGCAGCGAAGGAAACGGGCTGAGCTCGAGGACTTCCGGTGCTCGTCCCAAGAAAACGCAAGCGGGAATTCCCCGGACTCAGTTTTCTCGTCCTGGGGTAAAAAGCGGTCCCCCGACGGTTTCTTCCCTTTGCTCCGTATTGGTCATAAGTCTTTCGATCTTCGGGTCTCGTGCTCCGAGGACTTCAACCCACACTCCTGGCATGCTCCCTGACACGTTTTCTGGAGGTATAGGTCGGGAAGCGAGCTCGTTGGAGGGAGAACTGTGCTGCGACCCAAAACGGTCCAAAAGATGGCCGAAGCTTCCAACGAGTGGCGAACGCTCGTCCGGTGTCAGAAACCACTGGAAATGCACTTGCAGCGAAGGAAACGGGCTGAGCTCGAGGACTTCCGGTGCTCGTCCCAAGAAAACGCGAGCGGGAATGCCCCGGACTCAGTTTTCTCGTCCTGGGGTAAAAAGCGGTCCCCCGACGGTTTCTTCCCTTTGCTCCGTATTGGTCATAAGTCTTTCGATCTTCGGGTCTCGTGCTCCGAGGACTTCAACCCACACTCCTGGCATGCTCCCTGACACGTTTTCCGGAGGTATAGGTCGGGAAGCGAGCTCGTTGGAGGGAGAACTTTGGTGCGACCCAAAACGGTCCAAAAGATGGCCGAAGCTTCCAACGAGTGGCGAACGCTCGTCCGGTGTCAGAAACCACTGGAAAAGCACTTGCAGCGAAGGAAACGGGCTGAGCTCGAGGACTTCCGGTGCTCGTCCCAAGAAAACGCGAGCGGGAATTCCCCGGACTCAGTTTTCTCGTCCTGGGGTAAAAAGCGGTCCCCCGACGGTTTCTTCCCTTTGCTCCGTATTGGTCATAAGTCTTTCGATCTTCGGGTCTCGTGCTCCGAGGACTTCAACCCACACTCCTGGCATGCTCCCTGACACGTTTTCCGGAGGTATAGGTCGGGAAGCGAGCTCGTTGGAGGGAGAACTGTGGTGCGACCCAAAACAGTCCAAAAGATGGCCGAAGCTTCCAACGAGTGGCGAACGCTCGTCCGGTGTCAGAAACCACTGGAAATGCACTTGCAGCTAAGGAAATGGGCTGAGCTCGAGGACTTCCGGTGCTCGTCCCAAGAAAACGCGAGCGGGAATGCCCCGGACTCAGTTATCTCGTCCTGGGGTAAAAAGCGGTCCCCCGACGGTTTCTTCCCTTTGCTCCGTATTGGTCATAAGTCTCTCGATCTTCGGGTCTCATGCTCCGAGGACTTCAACCCACACTCCTGCCATGCTCCCTGACACGTTTTCCGGAGTTATAGGTCGGGAAGCGAGCTCGTTGGAGGGAGAACTGTGGTGCGACCCAAAACGGTCCAAAAGATGGCCGAAGCTTCCAACGAGTGGCGAACGCTCGTCCGGTGTCAGAAACCACTGGAAATGCACTTGCAGCGAAGGAAACGGGCTGAGCTCGAGGACTTCCGGTGCTCGTCCCAAGAAAACGCGAGCGGGAATGCCCCGGACTCAGTTTTCTCGTCCTGGGGTAAAACGCGGTCCCCCGACGGTTTCTTCCCTTTGCTCCGTATTGGTCATAAGTCTTTCGATCTTCGGGTCTCGTGCTCCGAGGACTTCAACCCACACTTCTGGCATGCTCCCTGACACGTTTTTCGGAGGTATAGGTCGGGAAGCGAGCTCGTTGGAGGGAGAACTGTGGTGCGACAAAAAACGGTCCAAAAGATGGCCGAAGCTTCCAACGAGTGGCGAACGCTCGTCCGGTGTCAGAAACCACTGGAAATGCACTTGCAGCGAAGGAAACGGGCTGAGCTCGAGGACTTCCGGTGCTCGTCCCAAGAAAACGCGAGCGGGAATGCCCCGGACTCAGTTTTCTCGTCTTGGGGTAAAAAGCGGTCCCCCGACGGTTTCTTCCCTTTGCTCCGTATTGGTCATAAGTCTTTCGATCTTTGGGTCTCGTGCTCCGAGGACTTCAACCCACACTCCTGGCATGCTCCCTGACACGTTTTCCGGAGGTATAGGTCGGGAAGCGAGCTCGTTGGAGGGAGAACTGTGGTGCGACCCAAAACGGTCCAAAAGATGGCCTAAGCTTCCAACGAGTGGCGAACGCTCGTCCGGTGTCAGAAACCACTGGAAATGCACTTGCAGCGAAGGAAACGGGCTGAGCTCGAGGACTTCCGGTGCTCGTCCCAAGAAAACGCGAGCGGGAATGCCCCGGACTCAGTTTTCTCGTCCTGGGGTAAAAAGCGGTCCCCCGACGGTTTCTTCCCTTTGCTCCGTATTGGTCATAAGTCTTTCGATCTTCGGGTCTCGTGCTCCGAGGACTTCAACCCACACTCCTGGCATGCTCCCTGACACGTATTCCGGAGTTATAGGTCCGGAAGCGAGCTCGTTGGAGGGAGAACTGTGGTGCGACCCAAAACGGTCCAAAAGATGGCCGAAGCTTCCAACGAGTGGCGAACGCTCGTCCGGTGTCAGAAACCACTGGAAATGCACTTGCAGCGAAGGAAACGGGCTGAGCTCGAGGAATTCCGGTGCTCGTCCCAAGAAAACGCGAGTGGGAATGCCCCGGACTCAGTTTTCTCGTCCTGGGGTAAAAGGCGGTCCCCCGACGGTTTCTTCCCTTTGCTCCGTATTGGTCATAAGTCTTTCGATCTTCGGGTCTCGTGCTCCGAGGACTTCGACCCACACTCCTGGCATGCTCCCTGACACGTTTTCCGGAGGTATAGGTCGGGAAGCGAGCTCGTTGGAGGGAGAACTGTGGTGCGACCCAAAACGGTCCAAAAGATGGCCGAAGCTTCCAACGAGTGGCGAACGCTCGTCCGGTGTCAGAAACCACTGGAAATGCACTTGCAGCGAAGGAAACGGGCTGAGCTCGAGGACTTCCGGTGCTCGTCCCAAGAAAACGCGAGCGGGAATGCTCCGGACTCAGTTTTCTCGTCCTGGGGTAAAAAGCGGTCCCCCGACGGTTTCTTCCCTTTGCTCCGTATTGGTCATAAGTCTTTCGATCTTCGGGTCTCGTGCTCCGAGGACTTCAACCCACACTCCTGGCATGCTCCCTGACACGTTTTCCGGAGGTATAGGTCGGGAAGCGAGCTCGTTGGAGGGAGAACTGTGGTGCGACCCAAAACGGTCCAAAAGATGGTCGAAGCTTCCAACGAGTGGCGAACGCTCGTCCGGTGTCAGAAACCACTGGAAATGCACTTGCAGCGAACGAAACGGGCTGAGCTCGAGGACTTCCGGTGCTCGTCCCAAGAAAACGCGAGCGGGAATGCCCCGGACTCAGTTTTCTCGTCCTAGGGTAAAAAGCAGTCCCCCGACGGTTTCTTCCCTTTGCTCCGTATTGGTCATAAGTCTTTCGATCTTCGGGTCTCGTGCTCCGAGGACTTCGACCCACACTCCTGGCATGCTCCCTGACAAATTTTCCGGAGGTATAGGTCGGGAAGCTTCCAACGAGTGGCGAACGCTCGTCCGGTGTCAGAAACCACTGGAAATGCACTTGCAGCGAAGGAAACGGGCTGAGCTCGAGGACTTCCGGTGCTCGTCCCAAGAAAACGCGAGCGGGAATGCCCCGGACTCAGTTTTCTCGTCCTGGGGTAAAAAGCGGTCCCCCGACGGTTTCTTCCCTTTGCTCCGTATTGGTCATAAGTCTTTCGATCTTCGGGTCTCGTGCTCCGAGGACTTCAACCCACACTCCTGGCATGCTCCCTGACACGTATTCCGGAGTTATAGGTCCGGAAGCGAGCTCGTTGGAGGGAGAACTGTGGTGCGACCCAAAACGGTCCAAAAGATGGCCGAAGCTTCCAACGAGTGGCGAACGCTCGTCCGGTGTCAGAAATCACTGGAAATGCACTTGCAGCGAAGGAAACGGGCTGAGCTCGAGGAATTCCGGTGCTCGTCCCAAGAAAACGCGAGCGGGAATGCCCCGGACTCAGTTTTCTCGTCCTGGGGTAAAAAGCAGTCCCCCGACGGTTTCTTCCCTTTGCTCCGTATTGGTCATAAGTCTTTCGATCTTCGGGTCTCGTGCTCCGAGGACTTCGACCCACACTCCTGGCATGCTCCCTGACAAATTTTCCGGAGGTATAGGTCGGGAAGCGAGCTCGTTGGAGAGAGAACTGTGGTGCGACCCAAAACGGTCCAAAAGATGGCCGAAGCTTCCAACGAGTGGCGAACGCTCGTCCGGTGTCAGAAACCACTGGAAATGCATTTGCAGCGAAGGAAACGGGCTGAGCTCGAGGACTTCCGGTGCTCGTCCCAAGAAAACGCGAGCGGGAATGCCCCGGACTCAGTTCTCTCGTCCTGAGGTAAAAAGCGGTCCCCCGACGGTTTCTTCCCTTTGCTCCGTATTGGTCATAAGTCTTTCGATCTTCGGATCTCGTGCTCAGTGGACTTCGACCCACACTTCTGGCATGCTCCCTGACACGTTTTCCGGAGGTATACGTCGGGAAGCGAGCTCGTTGGAGGGAGAACTGTGGTGCGACCCAAAACGGTCCAAAAGATGGCCGAAGCTTCCAACGAGTGGCGAACGCTCGTCCGGTGCCAGAAACCACTTGAAATGCACTTGCAGCGAAGGAAACGGGCTGAGCTCGAGGACTTCCGGTGCTCGTCCCAAGAAAATGCGAGCGGGAATGCCCCGGGCTCAGTTCTCTCGTCCTGGGGTAAAAAGCGGTCCCCCGACGGTTTCTTCCCTTTGCTCCGTATTGGTCATAAGTCTTTCGATCTTCGGGTCTCGTGCTCCGAGGACTTCGACCCACACTCCTGGCATGCTCCCTGACACGTTTTCCGGAGGTATAGGTCGGGAAGCGAGCTCGTTGGAGGGAGAACTGTGGTGCGACCCAAAACGGTCCAAAAGATGGCCGAAGCTTCCAACGAGTGGCGAACGCTCGTCCGGTGTCAGAAACCACTGGAAATGCACTTGCAGCGAAGGAAACGGGCTGAGCTCGAGGACTTCCGGTGCTCGTCCCAAGAAAACGCGAGCGGGAATGCCCCGTACTCAGTTCTCTCGTCCTGGGGTAAAAAGCGGTCCCCCGACGGTTTCTTCCCTTTGCTCCGTATTGGTCATAAGTCTTTCGATCTTCGGGTCTCGTGCTCGGAGGACTTCGACCCACACTCCTGGCATGCTCCCTGACACGTTTTCTGGAGGTATAGGTCGGGAAGCGAGCTCGTTGGAGGGAGAACTGTGGTGCGACCCAAAACGGTCCAAAAGATGGCCGAAGCTTCCAACGAGTGGCGAACGCTCGTCCGGTGTCAGAAACCACTGGAAATGCACTTGCAGCGAAGGAAACGGGCTGAGCTCGAGGACTTCCGGTGCTCGTCCCAAGAAAACGCGAGCGGGAATGCCCCGTACTCAGTTCTCTCGTCCTGGGGTAAAAAGCGGTCACCCGACGGTTTCTTCCCTTTGCTCCGTATTGGTCATAAGTATTTCGATCTTCGGGTCTCGTGCTCCGAGGACTTCGACCCACACTCCTGGCATGCTCCCTGACACGTTTTCCTGAGGTATAATTCGGGAAGCGAGCTCGTTGGAGGGAGAACTGTGGTGCGACCCAAAACGGTCCAAAAGATGGCCGAAGCTTCCAACGAGTAGCGAACGCTCGTCCGGTGTCAGAAACCACTGGAAATGCACTTGCAGCGAAGGAAACGGGCTGAGCTCGAGCTCTTCCGGTGCTCGTCCCAAGAAAACGCGAGCGGGAATGCCCCGGACTCAGTTTTCTCGTCCTGGGGTAAAAAGCGGTCCCCCGACGGTTTCTTCCCTTTGCTCCGTATTTGTCATAAGTCTTTCGATCTTCGGGTCTCGTGCTCCGAGGACTTCAACCCACACTCCTGGCATGCTCCCTGACACGTTTTCCGGAGGTATAGGTCGGGAAGCGAGCTCGTTGGAGGGAGAACTGTGGTGCGACCCAAAACGGTCCAAAAGATGGCCGAAGCTTCCAACGAGTGGCGAACGCTCGTCCGGTGTCAGAAACCACTGGAAATGCACTTGCAGCGAAGGAAACGGGCTGAGCTCGAGGACTTCCGGTGCTCGTCCCAAGAAAACGCGAGCGGGAATGCCCCGGACTCAGTTTTCTCGTCCTGGGGTAAAAAGCGGTCCCCCGACGGTTTCTTCCCTTTGCTCCGTATTGGTCTAAGTCTTTCGATCTTCGGGTCTCGTGCTCCGAGGACTTCAACCCACACTCCTGGCATGCTCCCTGACACGTTTTCCGGAGGTATAGGTCGGGAAGCGAGCTCGTTGGAGGGAGAACTGTGGTGCGACCCAAAACGGTCCAAAAGATGGCCGAAGATTCCAACGAGTGGCGAACGCTCGTCCGGTGTCAGAAACCACTGGAAATGCACTTGCAGCGAAGGAAACGGGCTGAGCTCGAGGACTTCCGGTGCTCGTCCCAAGAAAACGCGAGCGGGAATGCCCCGTACTCAGTTCTCTCGTCCTGGGGTAAAAAGCGGTCCCCCGACGGTTTCTTCCCTTTGCTCCGTATTGGTCATAAGTCTTTCGATCTTCGGGTCTCGTGCTCTGAGGACTTCGACCCACACTCCTGGCATGCTCCCTGACACGTTTTCTGGAGGTATAGGTCGGGAAGCGAGCTCGTTGGAGGGAGAACTGTGGTGCGACCCAAAACGATCCAAAAGATGGCCGAAGCTTCCAACGAGTGGCGAACGCTCGTCCGGTGTCAGAAACCACTGGAAATGCACTTGCAGCGAAGGAAACGGGCTGAGCTCGAGGACTTCCGGTGCTCGTCCCAAGAAAACGCGAGCGGGAATGCCCCGTACTCAGTTCTCTCGTCCTGGGGTAAAAAGCGGTCCCCCGACGGTTTCTTCCCTTTGCTCCGTATTGGTCATAAGTATTTCGATCTTCGGGTCTCGTGCTCCGAGGACTTCGACCCACACTCCTGGCATGCTCCCTGACACGTTTTCCTGAGGTATAATTCGGGAAGCGAGCTCGTTGGAGGGAGAACTGTGGTGCGACCCAAAACGGTCCAAAAGATGGCCGAAGCTTCCAACGAGTAGCGAACGCTCGTCCGGTGTCAGAAACCACTGGAAATGCACTTGCAGCGAAGGAAACGGGCTGAGCTCGAGCTCTTCCGGTGCTCGTCCCAAGAAAACGCGAGCGGAAATGCCCCGGACTCAGTTTTCTCGTCCTGGGGTAAAAAGCGGTCCCCCGACGGTTTCTTCCCTTTGCTCCGTATTGGTCATAAGTCTTTCGATCTTCGGGTCTCGTGCTCCGAGGACTTCAACCCACACTCCTGGCATGCTCCCTGACACGTTTTCCAGAGGTATAGGTCGGGAAGCGAGCTCGTTGGAGGGAGAACTGTGGTGCGACCCAAAACCGTCCAAAAGATGGCCGAAGCTTCCAGCGAGTGGCGAACGCTCGTTCGGTTTCAGAAACCACTGGAAATGCACTTGCAGCGAAGGAAACGGGCTGAGCTCGAGGACTTCCGGTTCTCGTCCCAAGAAAACGCGAGCGGGAATGCCCCGGACTCAGTTTTCTCGTCCTGGAGTAAAAAGCGGTCCCCCGACGGTTTCTTCCCTTTGCTTCGTATTGGTCATAATCTTTCGATCTTCGGGTCTCGTGCTCCGAGGACTCCAACCCACACTCCTGGCATGCTCCCTGACACGTTTTCCTGAGGTATAATTCGGGAAGCGAGCTCGTTGGAGGGAGAACTGTGGTGCGACCCAAAACGGTCCAAAAGATGGCCGAAGCTTCCAACGAGTGGCGAACGCTCGTCCGGTGTCAGAAACCACTGGAAATGAACTTGCAGCGAAGGAAACGGGCTGAGCTCGAGGACTTCCGGTGCTCGTCCCAAGAAAACGCGAACGGGAATGCCCCGGACTCAGTTTTCTCGTCCTGGGGTAAAAAGCGGTCCCCCGACGGTTTCTTCCCTTTGCTCCGTATTGGTCATAAGTCTTTCGATCTTCGGGTCTCGTGCTCCGAGGACTTCAACCCACACTCCTGGCATGCTCCCTGACACGTTTTCCGGAGGTATAGGTCGGGAAGCGAGCTCGTTGGAGGTAGAACTGTGGTGCGTCCCAAAACGGTCCAAAAGATGGCCGAAGCTTCCAACGAGTGGCGAACGCTCGTCCGGTGTCAGAAACCACTGGAAATGCACTTGCAGCGAAGGAAACGGGCTGAGCTCAAGGACTTCCGGTGCTCGTCCCAAGAAAACGCGAGCGGGAATGTCCCGGACTCAGTTTTCTCGTCCTGGGGTAAAAAGCGGTCCCCCGACGGTTTCTTCCCTTTGCTGCGTATTGGTCATAAGTCTTTCGATCTTCGGGTCTCGTGCTCCGAGGACTTCAACCCACACTCCTGGCATGCTCCCTGACACGTTTTCCGGAGGTATAGGTCGGGAAGCGAGCTCGTTGGAGGGAGAACTGTGGTGCGACCCAAAACGGTCCAAAAGATGGCCGAAGCTTCCAACGAGTGGCGAACGCTCGTCCGGTGTCAGAAACCACTGGAAATGCACTTGCAGCGAAGGAAACGGGCTGAGCTCGAGGACTTCCGGTGCTCGTCCCAAGAAAACGCGAGCGGGAATGCCCCGGACTCAGTTTTCTCGTCCTGGGGTAAAAAGCGGTCCCCCGATGGTTTCTTCCCTTTGCTCCGTATTGGTCATAAGTCTTTCGATCTTCGGGTCTCGTGCTCCGAGGACTTCAACCCACACTCCTGGCATGCTCCCTGACACGTTTTCCGGAGGTATAGGTCGGGAAGCGAGCTCGTTGGAGGGAGGACTGTGGTGCGTCCCAAAACGGTCCAAAAGATGGCCGAAGCTTCCAACGAGTGGCGAACGCTCGTCCGGTGTCAGAAACCACTGGCAATGCACTTGCAGGGAAGGAAACGGGCTGAGCTCGAGGACTTCCGGTGCTCGTCCCAAGAAAACGCGAGCGGGAATGCCCCGGACTCTGTTTTCTCGTCCTGGGTAAAAAGCGGTCCCCCGACGGTTTCTTCCCTTTGCTGCGTATTGGTCATAAGTCTTTCGATCTTCGGGTCTCGTGCTCCGAGGACTTCAACCCACACTCCTGGCACGCTCCCTGACACGTTTTCCGGAGGTATAGGTCGGGAAGCGAGCTCGTTGGAGGGAGAACTGTGGTGCGACCCAAAACGGTCCAAAAGATGGCCGAAGCTTCCAATGAGTGGCGAACGCTCGTCCGGTGTCAGAAACCACTGGAAATGCACTTGCAGCGAAGGAAACGGGCTGAGCTCGAGGACTTCCGGTGCTCGTCCCAAGAAAACGCGAGCGGGAATGCCCCGGACTCAGTTTTCTCGTCCTGGGGTAAAAAGCGGTCCCCCGACGGTTTCTTCCCTTTGCTTCGTATTGGTCATAATCTTTCGATCTTCGGGTCTCGTGCTCCGAGGACTCCAACCCACACTCCTGGCATGCTCCCTGACACGTTTTCCTGAGGTATAATTCGGGAAGCGAGCTCGTTGGAGGGAGAACTGTGGTGCGTCCCAAAACGGTCCAAAAGATGGCCGAAGCTTCCAACGAGTGGCGAACGCTCGTCCGGTGTCAGAAACCACTGGAAATGCACTTGCAGCGAAGGAAACGGGCTGAGCTCGAGGACTTCCGGTGCTCGTCCCAAGAAAACGCGAGCGGGAATGCCCCGGACTCAGTTTTCTCGTCCTGGGGTAAAAAGCGGTCCCCCGACGGTTTCTTCCCTTTGCTCCGTATTGGTCATAAGTCTTTCGATCTTCAGGTCTCGTGCTCCGAGGACTTCAACCCACACTCCTGGCATGCTCCCTGACACGTTTTCCGGAGGTATAGGTCGGGAAGCGAGCTCGTTGGAGGGAGAACTGTGGTGCGTCCCAAAACGGTCCAAAAGATGGCCGAAGCTTCCAACGAGTGGCGAACGCTCGTCCGGTGTCAGAAACCACTGGAAATGCACTTGCAGCGAAGGAAACGGGCTGAGCTCGAGGACTTCCGGTGCTCGTCCCAAGAAAACGCGAGCGGGAATGCCCCGGACTCAGTTTTCTCGTCCTGGGGTAAAAAGCGGTCCCCCGACGGTTTCTTCCCTTTGCTGCGTATTGGTCATAAGTCTTTCGATCTTCGGGTCTCGTGCTCCGAGGACTTCAACCCACACTCCTGGCATGCTCCCTGACTCGTTTTCCGGAGGTATAGGTCGGGAAGCGAGCTCGTTGGAGGGAGAACTGTGGTGCGACCCAAAACGGTCCAAAAGATGGCCGAAGCTTCCAAGGAGTGGCGAATGCTCGTCCGGTGTCAGAAACCACTGGAAATGCACTTGCAGCGAAGGAAACGGGCTGAGCTCGAGGACTTCCGGTGCTCGTCCCAAGAAAACGCGAGCGGGAATGCCCCGGACTCAGTTTTCTCGTCCTGGGGTAAAAAGCGGTCCCCCGACGGTTTCTTCCCTTTGCTCCGTATTGGTCATAAGTGTTTCGATCTTCGGGTCTCGTGCTCCGAGGACTTCAACCCACACTCCTGGCATGCTCCTTGACACGTTTTCCGGAGGTATAGGTCGGGAAGCGAGCTCGTTGGAGGGAGAACTGTGGTGCGTCCCAAAACGGTCCAAAAGATGGCCGAAGGTTCCAACGAGTGGCGAACGCTCGTCCTGTGTCAGAAACCACTGGAAATGCACTTGCAGCGAAGGAAACGGGCTGAGCTCGAGGACTTCCGGTGCTCGTCCCGAGAAAACGCGAGCGGGAATGCCGCGGACTCAGTTTTCTCGTCCTGGGGTAAAAAGCGGTCCCCCGACGGTTTCTTCCCTTTGCTGCGTATTGGTCATAAGTCTTTCGATCTTCGGGTCTCGTGCTCCGAGGACTTCAACCCACACTCCTGGCATGCTCCCTGACACGTTTTCCGGAGGTATAGGTCGGGAAGCGAGCTCGTTGGAGGGAGAACTGTGGTGCGTCCGAAAACGCTCCAAAAGATGGCCGAAGCTTCCAAAGAGTGGCGAACGCTCGTCCGGTGTCAGAAACCACTGGAAATGCACTTGCAGCGAAGGAAACGGGCTGAGCTCGAGGACTTCCGGTGCTCGTCCCAAGAAAACGCGCGCGGGAATGCCCCGGACTCAGTTTTCTCGTCCTGGGGTAAAAAGCGGTCCCCCGACGGTTTCTTCCCTTTGCTCCGTATTGGTCATAAGTCTTTCGATCTTCTGGTCTCGTGCTCCGAGGACTTCAACCCACACTCCTGGCATGCTCCCTGACACGTTTTCCGGAGGTATAGGTCGGAAAGCGAGCTCGTTGGAGGGAGAACTGTGGTGCGACCCAAAACGGTCCAAAAGATGGCCGAAGCTTCCAACGAGTTGCGAACGCTCGTCCGGTGTCAGAAACCACTGGAAATGCACTTGCAGCGAAGGAAACGGGCTGAGCTCGAGGACTTCCGGTGCTCGTCCCAAGAAAACGCGAGCGGGAATGCCCCGGACTCAGTTTTCTCGTCCTGGGGTAAAAAGCGGTCCCCCGACGGTTTCTTCCCTTTGCTCCGTATTGGTCATAAGTCTTTCGATCTTCGGGTCTCGTGCTCCGAGGACTTCAACCCACACTCCTGGCACGCTCCCTGACACGTTTTCGGGAGGTATAGGTCGGGAAGCGAGCTCGTTGGAGGGAGAACTGTGGTGCGACCCAAAACGGTCCAAAAGATGGCCGAAGCTTCCAACGAGTGGCGAACGCTCGTTCGGTGTCAGAAACCACTGGAAATGAACTTGCAGCGAAGGAAACGGGCTGAGCTCGAGGACTTCCGGTGCTCGTCCCAAGAAAACGCGAGCGGGAATGCCCCGGACACAGTTTTCTCGTCCTGGGGTAAAAAGCGGTCCCCCGACGGTTTCTTCCCTTTGCTCCGTATTGGTCATAAGTCTTTCGATCTTCGGGTCTCGTGCTCCCAGGACTTCAACCCACACTCCTGGCATGCTCCCTGACACGTTTTCCGGAGGTATAGGTCGGGAAGCGAGCTCGTTGGAGGGAGAACTGTGGTGCGTCCCAAAACGGTCCAAAAGATGGCCGAAGCTTCCAACGAGTGGCGAACGCTCGTCCGGTGTCAGAAACCACTGGAAATGCACTTGCAGCGAAGGAAACGGGCTGAGCTCGAGGACTTCCGGTGCTCGTCCCAAGAAAACGCGAGCGGGAATGCCCCGGACTCAGTTTTCTCGTCCTGGGGTAAAAAGCGGTCCCCCGACGGTTTCTTCCCTTTGCTCCGTATTGGTCATAAGTCTTTTGATCTTCGGGTCTCGTGCTCCGAGGACTTCAACCCACACTCCTGGCATGCTCCCTGACACGTTTTCCGGAGGTATAGGTCGGGAAGCGAGCTCGTTGGAGGGAGAACTGTGGTGCGACCCAAAACGGTCCAAAAGATGGCCGAAGCTTCCAACGAGTGGCGAACGCTCGTCCGGTGTCAGAAACCACTGGAAATGCACTTGCAGCGTAGGAAACGGGCTGAGCTCGAGGACTTCCGGTGCTCGTCCCAAGAAAACGCGAGCGGGAATGCCCCGGACTCAGTTTTCTCGTCCTGGGGTAAAAAGCGGTCCCCCGACGGTTTCTTCCCTTTGCTCCGTATTGGTCATAAGTCTTTCGATCTTCGGGTCTCGTGCTCCGAGGACTTCAACCCACACTCCTGGCATGCTCCCTGACACGTTTTCCGGAGGTATAGGTCGGGAAGCGAGCTCGTTGGAGGGAGAACTGTGGTGCGACCCAAAACGGTCCAAAAGATGGCCGAAGCTTCCAACGAGTGGCGAACGCTCGTCCGGTGTCAGAAACCACTGGAAATGCACTTTCAGCATAGGAAACGGGCTGAGCTCGAGGACTTCCGGTGCTCGTCCCAAGAAAACGCGAGCGGGAATGCCCCGGACTCAGTTTTCTCGTCCTGGGGTAAAAAGCGGTCCCCCGACGGTTTCTTCCCTTTGCTCCGTATTGGTCATAAGTCTTTCGATCTTCGGGTCTCGTGCTCCGAGGACTTCAACCCACACTCCTGGCACGCTCCCTGACACGTTTTCGGGAGGTATAGGTCGGGAAGCGAGCTCGTTGGAGGGAGAACTGTGGTGCGACCCAAAACGGTCCAAAAGATGGCCGAAGCTTCCAACGAGTGGCGAACGCTCGTTCGGTGTCAGAAACCACTGGAAATGAACTTGCAGCGAAGGAAACGGGCTGAGCTCGAGGACTTCCGGTGCTCGTCCCAAGAAAACGCGAGCGGGAATGCCCCGGACACAGTTTTCTCGTCCTGGGGTAAAAAGCGGTCCCCCGACGGTTTCTTCCCTTTGCTCCGTATTGGTCATAAGTCTTTCGATCTTCGGGTCTCGTGCTCCCAGGACTTCAACCCACACTCCTGGCATGCTCCCTGACACGTTTTCCGGAGGTATAGGTCGGGAAGCGAGCTCGTTGGAGGGAGAACTGTGGTGCGTCCCAAAACGGTCCAAAAGATGGCCGAAGCTTCCAACGAGTGGCGAACGCTCGTCCGGTGTCAGAAACCACTGGAAATGCACTTGCAGCGAAGGAAACGGGCTGAGCTCGAGGACTTCCGGTGCTCGTCCCAAGAAAACGCGAGCGGGAATGCCCCGGACTCAGTTTTCTCGTCCTGGGGTAAAAAGCGGTCCCCCGACGGTTTCTTCCCTTTGCTCCGTATTGGTCATAAGTCTTTTGATCTTCGGGTCTCGTGCTCCGAGGACTTCAACCCACACTCCTGGCATGCTCCCTGACACGTTTTCCGGAGGTATAGGTCGGGAAGCGAGCTCGTTGGAGGGAGAACTGTGGTGCGACCCAAAACGGTCCAAAAGATGGCCGAAGCTTCCAACGAGTGGCGAACGCTCGTCCGGTGTCAGAAACCACTGGAAATGCACTTGCAGCGTAGGAAACGGGCTGAGCTCGAGGACTTCCAGTGCTCGTCCCAAGAAAACGCGAGCGGGAATGCCCCGGACTCAGTTTTCTCGTCCTGGGGTAAAAAGCGGTCCCCCGACGGTTTCTTCCCTTTGCTCCGTATTGGTCATAAGTCTTTCGATCTTCAAGTCTCGTGCTCCGAGGACTTCAACCCACACTCCTGGCATGCTCCCTGACACGTTTTCCGGAGGTATAGGTCGGGAAGCGAGCTCGTTGGAGGGAGAACTGTGGTGCGACCCAAAACGGTCCAAAAGATGGCCGAAGCTTCCAACGAGTGGCGAACGCTCGTCCGGTGTCAGAAACCACTGGAAATGCACTTGCAGCATAGGAAACGGGCTGAGCTCGAGGACTTCCGGTGCTCGTCCCAAGAAAACGCGAGCGGGAATGCCCCGGACTCAGTTTTCTCGTCCTGGGGTAAAAAGCGGTCCCCCGACGGTTTCTTCCCTTTGCTCCGTATTGGTCATAAGTCTTTCGATCTTCGGGTCTCGTGCTCCGAGGACTTCAACCCACACTCCTGGCACGCTCCCTGACACGTTTTCGGGAGGTATAGGTCGGGAAGCGAGCTCGTTGGAGGGAGAACTGTGGTGCGACCCAAAACGGTCCAAAAGATGGCCGAAGCTTCCAACGAGTGGCGAACGCTCGTTCGGTGTCAGAAACCACTGGAAATGAACTTGCAGCGAAGGAAACGGGCTGAGCTCGAGGACTTCCGGTGCTCGTCCCAAGAAAACGCGAGCGGGAATGCCCCGGACACAGTTTTCTCGTCCTGGGGTAAAAAGCGGTCCCCCGACGGTTTCTTCCCTTTGCTCCGTATTGGTCATAAGTCTTTCGATCTTCGGGTCTCGTGCTCCCAGGACTTCAACCCACACTCCTGGCATGCTCCCTGACACGTTTTCCGGAGGTATAGGTCGGGAAGCGAGCTCGTTGGAGGGAGAACTGTGGTGCGTCCCAAAACGGTCCAAAAGATGGCCGAAGCTTCCAACGAGTGGCGAACGCTCGTCCGGTGTCAGAAACCACTGGAAATGCACTTGCAGCGAAGGAAACGGGCTGAGCTCGAGGACTTCCGGTGCTCGTCCCAAGAAAACGCGAGAGGGAATGCCCCGGACTCAGTTTTCTCGTCCTGGGGTAAAAAGCGGTCCCCCGACGGTTTCTTCCCTTTGCTCCGTATTGGTCATAAGTCTTTTGATCTTCGGGTCTCGTGCTCCGAGGACTTCAACCCACACTCCTGGCATGCTCCCTGACACGTTTTCCGGAGGTATAGGTCGGGAAGCGAGCTCGTTGGAGGGAGAACTGTGGTGCGACCCAAAACGGTCCAAAAGATGGCCGAAGCTTCCAACGAGTGGCGAACGCTCGTCCGGTGTCAGAAACCACTGGAAATGCACTTGCAGCGTAGGAAACGGGCTGAGCTCGAGGACTTCCGGTGCTCGTCCCAAGAAAACGCGAGCGGGAATGCCCCGGACTCAGTTTTCTCGTCCTGGGGTAAAAAGCGGTCCCCCGACGGTTTCTTCCCTTTGCTCCGTATTGGTCATAAGTCTTTCGATCTTCGGGTCTCGTGCTCCGAGGACTTCAACTCACACTCCTGGCATGCTCCCTGACACGTTTTCCGGAGGTATAGGTCGGGAAGCGAGCTCGTTGGAGGGAGAACTGTGGTGCGACCCAAAACGGTCCAAAAGATGGCCGAAGCTTCCAACGAGTGGCGAACGCTCGTCCGGTGTCAGAAACCACTGGAAATGCACTTGCAGCATAGGAAACGGGCTGAGCTCGAGGACTTCCGGTGCTCGTCCCAAGAAAACGCGAGCGGGAATGCCCCGGACTCAGTTTTCTCGTCCTGGGGTAAAAAGCGGTCCCCCGACGGTTTCTTCCCTTTGCTCCGTATTGGTCATAAGTCTTTCGATCTTCGGGTCTCGTGCTCCGAGGACTTCAACCCACACTCCTGGCATGCTCCCTGACACGTTTTCCGGAGGTATAGGTCGGGAAGCGAGCTCGTTGGAGGGAGAACTGTGGTGCGACCCAAAACGGTCCAAAAGATGGCCGAAGCTTCCAACGAGTGGCGAACGCTCGTCCGGTGTCAGAAACCACTGGAAATGCACTTGCAGCGAAGGAAACGGGCTGAGCTCGAGGACTTCCGGTGCTCGTCCCAAGAAAACGCGAGCGGGAATGCCCCGGACTCAGTTTTCTCGTCCTGGGGTAAAAAGCGGTCCCCCGACGGTTTCTTCCCTTTGCTCCGTATTGGTCATAAGTCTTTCGATCTTAGGGTCTCGTGCTCCGAGGACTTCAACCCACACTCCTGGCATGCTCCCTGACACGTTTTCCGGAGGTATAGGTCGGGAAGCGAGCTCGTTGGAGGGAGAACTGTGGTGCGACCCAAAACGGTCCAAAAGATGGCCGAAGCTTCCAACGAGTGGCGAACGCTCGTCCGGTGTCAGAAACCACTGGAAATGCACTTGCAGCGAAGGAAACGGGCTGAGCTCGAGGACTTCCGATGCTCGTCCCAAGAAAACGCGAGCGGGAATGCCCCGGACTCAGTTTTCTCGTCCTGGGGTAAAAAGCGGTCCCCCGACGGTTTCTTCCCTTTGCTCCGTATTGGTCATAAGTCTTTCGATCTTCGGGTCTCGTGCTCCGAGGACTTCAACCCACACTCCTGGCATCCTCCCTGACACGTTTTCCGGAGGTATAGGTCGGGAAGCGAGCTCGTTGCAGGGAGAACTGTGGTGCGACCCAAAACGGTCCAAAAGATGGCCGAAGCTTCCAACGAGTGGCGAACGCTCGTCCGGTGTCAGAAACCACTGGAAATGCACTTGCAGCATAGGAAACGGGCTGAGCTCGAGGACTTCCGGTGCTCGTCCCAAGAAAACGCGAGCGGGAATGCCCCGGACTCAGTTTTCTCGTCCTGGGGTAAAAAGCGGTCCCCCGACGGTTTCTTCCCTTTGCTCCGTATTGGTCATAAGTCTTTCGATCTTCGGGTCTCGTGCTCCGAGGACTTCAACCCACACTCCTGGCATGCTCCCTGACACGTTTTCCGGAGGTATAGGTCGGGAAGCGAGCTCGTTGGAGGGAGAACTGTGGTGCGACCCAAAACGGTCCAAAAGATGGCCGAAGCTTCCAACGAGTGGCGAACGCTCGTCCGGTGTCAGAAACCACTGGAAATGCACTTGCAGCGAAGGAAACGGGCTGAGCTCGAGGACTTCCGGTGCTCGTCCCAAGAAAACGCGAGCGGGAATGCCCCGGACTCAGTTTTCTCGTCCTGGGGTAAAAAGCGGTCCCCCGACGGTTTCTTCCCTTTGCTCCGTATTGGTCATAAGTCTTTCGATCTTCGGGTCTCGTGCTCCGAGGACTTCAACCCACACTCCTGGCATGCTCCCTGACACGTTTTCCGGAGGTATAGGTCGGGAAGCGAGCTCGTTGGAGGGAGAACTGTGGTGCGACCCAAAACGGTCCAAAAGATGGCCGAAGCTTCCAACGAGTGGCGAACGCTCGTCCGGTGTCAGAAACCACTGGAAATGCACTTGCAGCGAAGGAAACGGGCTGAGCTCGAGGACTTCCGGTGCTCGTCCCAAGAAAACGCGAGCGGGAATGCCCCGGACTCAGTTTTCTCGTCCTGGGGTAAAAAGCGGTCCCCCGACGGTTTCTTCCCTTTGCTCCGTATTGGTCATAAGTCTTTCGATCTTCGGGTCTCGTGCTCCGAGGACTCCAACCCACACTCCTGGCATGCTTCCTGACACGTTTTCCGGAGGTATAGGTCGGGAAGCGAGCTCGTTGGAGGGAGAACTGTGGTGCGACCCAAAACGGTCCAAAAGATGGCCGAAGCTTCCAACGAGTGGCGAACGCTCGTCCGGTGTCAGAAACCACTGGAAATGCACTTGCAGCGAAGGAAACGGGCTGAGCTCGAGGACTTCCGGTGCTCGTCCCAAGAAAACGCGAGCGGGAATGCCCCGGACTCAGTTTTCTCGTCCTGGGGTAAAAAGCGGTCCCCCGACGGTTTCTTCCCTTTGCTCCGTATTGGTCATAAGTCTTTCGATCTTCGGGTCTCGTGCTCCGAGGACTTCAACCCACACTCCTGGCATGCTCCCTGACACGTTTTCCGGAGGTATAGGCCGGGAAGCGAGCTCGTTGGAGGGAGAAGTGTGGTGCGACCCAAACCGGTCCAAAAGATGGCCGAAGCTTCCAACGAGTGGCGAACGCTCGTCCGGTGTCAGAAACCACTGGAAATGCACTTGCAGCGAAGGAAACGGGCTGAGCTCGAGGACTTCCGGTGCTCGTCCCAAGAAAACGCGAGCGGGAATGCTCCGGACTCAGTTTTCTCGTCCTGGGGTAAAAAGCGGTCCCCCGACGGTTTATTCCCTTTGCTCCGTATTGGTCATAAGTGTTTCGATCTTCGGGTCTCGTGCTCCGAGGACTTCAACCCACACTCCTGGCATGCTCCCTGACACGTTTTCCGGAGGTATAGGTCGGGAAGCGAGCTCGTTGGAGGGAGAACTGTGGTGCGACCCAAAACGGTCCAAAAGATGGCCGAAGCTTCCAACGAGTGGCGAACGCTCGTCCCGTGTCAGAAACCACTGGAAATGCACTTGCAGCGAAGGAAACGGGCTGAGCTCGAGGACTTCCGGTGCTCGTCCCAAGAAAACGCGAGCGGGAATGCCCCGGACTCAGTTTTCTCGTCCTGGGGTAAAAAGCGGTCCCCCGACGGTTTCTTCCCTTTGCTCCGTATTGGTCATAAGTCTTTCGATCTTCGGGTCTCGTGCTCCGAGGACTTCAACCCACACTCCTGGCATGCTCCCTGACACGTTTTCCGGAGGTATAGGTCGGGAAGCGAGCTCGTTGGAGGGAGAACTGTGGTGCGACCCAAAACGGTCCAAAAGATGGCCGAAGCTTCCAACGAGTGGCGAACGCTCGTCCGGTGTCAGAAACCACTTGAAATGCACTTGCAGCGAAGGAAACGGGCTGAGCTCGAGGACTTCCGGTGCTCGTCCCAAGAAAACGCGAGCGGGAATGCCCCGGACTCAGTTTTCTCGTCCTGGGGTAAAAAGCGGTCCCCCGACGGTTTCTTCCCTTTGCTCCGTATTGGTCATAAGTCTTTCGATCTTCGGGTCTCGTGCTCCGAGGACTTCAACCCACACTCCTGGCATGCTCCCTGACACGTTTTCCGGAGGTATAGGTCGGGAAGCGAGCTCGTTGGAGGGAGAACTGTGGTGCGACCCAAAACGGTCCAAAAGATGGCCGAAGCTTCCAACGAGTGGCGAACGCTCGTCCGGTGTCAGAAACCACTGGAAATGCACTTGCAGCGAAGGAAACGGGCTGAGCTCGAGGACTTCCGGTGCTCGTCCCAAGAAAACGCGAGCGGGAATGCCCCGGACTCAGTTTTCTCGTCCTGGGGTAAAAAGCGGTCCCCCGACGGTTTCTTCCCTTTGCTCCGTATTGGTCATAAGTCTTTCGATCTTCGTGTCTCGTGCTCCGAGGACTTCAACCCACACTCCTGGCATGCTCCCTGACACGTTTTCCGGAGGTATAGGTCGGGAAGCGAGCTCGTTGGAGGGAGAACTGTGGTGCGACCCAAAACGGTCCAAAAGATGGCCGAAGCTTCCAACGAGTGGCGAACGCTCGTCCGGTGTCAGAAACCACTGGAAATGCACTTGCAGCGAAGGAAACGGGCTGAGCTCGAGGACTTCCGGTGCTCGTCCCAAGAAAACGCGAGCGGGAATGCCCCGGACTCAGTTTTCTCGTCCTGGGGTAAAAAGCGGTCCCCCGACGGTTTCTTCCCTTTGCTCCGTATTGGTCATAAGTCTTTCGATCTTCGGGTCTCGTGCTCCGAGGACTTCAACCCACACTCCTGGCATGCTCCCTGACACGTTTTCCGGAGGTATAGGTCGGGAAGCGAGCTCGTTGGAGGGAGAACTGTGGTGCGACCCAAAACGGTCCAAAAGATGGCCGAAGCTTCCAACGAGTGGCGAACGCTCGTCCGGTGTCAGAAACCACTGGAAATGCACTTGCAGCGAAGGAAACGGGCTGAGCTCGAGGACTTCCGGTGCTCGTCCCAAGAAAACGCGAGCGGGAATGCCCCGGACTCAGTTTTCTCGTCCTGGGGTAAAAAGCGGTCCCCCGACGGTTTCTTCCCTTTGCTCCGTATTGGTCATAAGTCTTTCGATCTTCGGGTCTCGTGCTCCGAGGACTTCAACCCACACTCCTGGCATGCTCCCTGACACGTTTTCCGGAGGTATAGGTCGGGAAGCGAGCTCGTTGGAGGGAGAACTGTGGTGCGACCCAAAACGGTCCAAAAGATGGCCGAAGCTTCCAACGAGTGGCGAACGCTCGTCCGGTGTCAGAAACCACTGGAAATGCACTTGCAGCGAAGGAAACGGGCTGAGCTCGAGGACTTCCGGTGCTCGTCCCAAGAAAACGCGAGCGGGAATGCCCCGGACTCAGTTTTCTCGTCCTGGGGTAAAAAGCGGTCCCCCGACGGTTTCTTCCCTTTGCTCCGTATTGGTCATAAGTCTTTCGATCTTCGGGTCTCGTGCTCCGAGGACTTCAACCCACACTCCTGGCATGCTCCCTGACACGTTTTCCGGAGGTATAGGTCGGGAAGCGAGCTCGTTGGAGGGAGAACTGTGGTGCGACCCAAAACGGTCCAAAAGATGGCCGAAGCTTCCAACGAGTGGCGAACGCTCGTCCGGTGTCAGAAACCACTGGAAATGCACTTGCAGCGAAGGAAACGGGCTGAGCTCGAGGACTTCCGGTGCTCGTCCCAAGAAAACGCGAGCGGGAATGCCCCGGACTCAGTTTTCTCGTCCTGGGGTAAAAAGCGGTCCCCCGACGGTTTCTTCCCTTTGCTCCGTATTGGTCATAAGTCTTTCGATCTTCGGGTCTCGTGCTCCGAGGACTTCAACCCACACTCCTGGCATGCTCCCTGACACGTTTTCCGGAGGTATAGGTCGGGAAGCGAGCTCGTTGGAGGGAGAACTGTGGTGCGACCCAAAACGGTCCAAAAGATGGCCGAAGCTTCCAACGAGTGGCGAACGCTCGTCCGGTGTCAGAAACCACTGGAAATGCACTTGCAGCGAAGGAAACGGGCTGAGCTCGAGGACTTCCGGTGCTCGTCCCAAGAAAACGCGAGCGGGAATGCCCCGGACTCAGTTTTCTCGTCCTGGGGTAAAAAGCGGTCCCCCGACGGTTTCTTCCCTTTGCTCCGTATTGGTCATAAGTCTTTCGATCTTCGGGTCTCGTGCTCCGAGGACTTCAACCCACACTCCTGGCATGCTCCCTGACACGTTTTCCGGAGGTATAGGTCGGGAAGCGAGCTCGTTGGAGGGAGAACTGTGGTGCGACCCAAAACGGTCCAAAAGATGGCCGAAGCTTCCAACGAGTGGCGAACGCTCGTCCGGTGTCAGAAACCACTGGAAATGCACTTGCAGCGAAGGAAACGGGCTGAGCTCGAGGACTTCCGGTGCTCGTCCCAAGAAAACGCGAGCGGGAATGCCCCGGACTCAGTTTTCTCGTCCTGGGGTAAAAAGCGGTCCCCCGACGGTTTCTTCCCTTTGCTCCGTATTGGTCATAAGTCTTTCGATCTTCGGGTCTCGTGCTCCGAGGACTTCAACCCACACTCCTGGCATGCTCCCTGACACGTTTTCCGGAGGTATAGGTCGGGAAGCGAGCTCGTTGGAGGGAGAACTGTGGTGCGACCCAAAACGGTCCAAAAGATGGCCGAAGCTTCCAACGAGTGGCGAACGCTCGTCCGGTGTCAGAAACCACTGGAAATGCACTTGCAGCGAAGGAAACGGGCTGAGCTCGAGGACTTCCGGTGCTCGTCCCAAGAAAACGCGAGCGGGAATGCCCCGGACTCAGTTTTCTCGTCCTGGGGTAAAAAGCGGTCCCCCGACGGTTTTTTCCCTTTGCTCCGTATTGGTCATAAGTCTTTCGATCTTCGGGTCTCGTGCTCCGAGGACTCCAACCCACACTCCTGGCATGCTCCCTGACACGTTTTCCGGAGGTATAGGTCGGGAAGCGAGCTCGTTGGAGGGAGAACTGTGGTGCGACCCAAAACGGTCCAAAAGATGGCCGAAGCTTCCAACGAGTGGCGAACGCTCGTCCGGTGTCAGGAACCACTGGAAATGCACTTGCAGCGAAGGAAACGGGCTGAGCTCGAGGACTTCCGGTGCTCGTCCCAAGAAAACGCGAGCGGGAATGCCCCGGACTCAGTTTTCTCGTCCTGGGGTAAAAAGCGGTCCCCCGACGGTTTCTTCCCTTTCCTCCGTATTGGTCATAAGTCTTTCGATCTTCGGGTCTCGTGCTCCGAGGACTCCAACCCACACTCCTGGCATGCTCCCTGACACGTTTTCCGGAGGTATAGGTCGGGAAGCGAGCTCGTTGGAGGGAGAACTGTGGTGCGACCCAAAACGGTCCAAAAGATGGCCGAAGCTTCCAACGAGTGGCGAACGCTCGTCCGGTGTCAGAAACCACTGGAAATGCACTTGCAGCGAAGGAAACGGGCTGAGCTCGAGGACTTCCGGTGCTCGTCCCAAGAAAACGCGAGCGGGAATGCCCCGGACTCAGTTTTCTCGTCCTGGGGTAAAAAGCGGTCCCCCGACGGTTTCTTCCCTTTGCTCCGTATTGGTCATAAGTCTTTCGATCTTCGGGTCTCGTGCTCCGAGGACTTCAACCCACACTCCTGGCATGCTCCCTGACACGTTTTCCGGAGGTATAGGTCGGGAAGCGAGCTCGTTGGAGGGAGAACTGTGGTGCGACCCAAAACGGTCCAAAAGATGGCCGAAGCTTCCAACGAGTGGCGAACGCTCGTCCGGTGTCAGAAACCACTGGAAATTCACTTGCAGGGAAGGAAACGGGCTGAGCTCGAGGACTTCCGGTGCTCGTCCCAAGAAAACGCGAGCGGGAATGCCCCGGACTCAGTTTTCTCGTCCTGGGGTAAAAAGCGGTCCCCCGACGGTTTCTTCCCTTTGCTCCGTATTGGTCATAAGTCTTTCGATCTTCGGGTCTCGTGCTCCGAGGACTTCAACCCACACTCCTGGCATGCTCCCTGACACGTTTTCCGGAGGTATAGGTCGGGAAGCGAGCTCGTTGGAGGGAGAACTGTGGTGCGACCCAAAACGGTCCAAAAGATGGCCGAAGCTTCCAACGAGTGGCGAACGCTCGTCCGGTGTCAGAAACCACTGGAAATGCACTTGCAGCGAAGGAAACGGGCTGAGCTCGAGGACTTCCGGTGCTCGTCCCAAGAAAACGCGAGCGGGAATGCCCCGGACTCAGTTTTCTCGTCCTGGGGTAAAAAGCGGTCCCCCGACGGTTTCTTCCCTTTGCTCCGTATTGGTCATAAGTCTTTCGATCTTCGGGTCTCGTGCTCCGAGGACTTCAACCCACACTCCTGGCATGCTCCCTGACACGTTTTCCGGAGGTATAGGTCGGGAAGCGAGCTCGTTGGAGGGAGAACTGTGGTGCGACCCAAAACGGTCCAAAAGATGGCCGAAGCTTCCAACGAGTGGCGAACGCTCGTCCGGTGTCAGAAACCACTGGAAATGCACTTGCAGCGAAGGAAACGGGCTGAGCTCGAGGACTTCCGGTGCTCGTCCCAAGAAAACGCGAGCGGGAATGCCCCGGACTCAGTTTTCTCGTCCTGGGGTAAAAAGCGGTCCCCCGACGGTTTCTTCCCTTTGCTCCGTATTGGTCATAAGTCTTTCGATCTTCGGGTCTCGTGCTCCGAGGACTTCAACCCACACTCCTGGCATGCTCCCTGACACGTTTTCCGGAGGTATAGGTCGGGAAGCGAGCTCGTTGGAGGGAGAACTGTGGTGCGACCCAAAACGGTCCAAAAGATGGCCGAAGCTTCCAACGAGTGGCGAACGCTCGTCCGGTGTCAGAAACCACTGGAAATGCACTTGCAGCGAAGGAAACGGGCTGAGCTCGAGGACTTCCGGTGCTCGTCCCAAGAAAACGCGAGCGGGAATGCCCCGGACTCAGTTTTCTCGTCCTGGGGTAAAAAGCGGTCCCCCGACGGTTTTTTCCCTTTGCTCCGTATTGGTCATAAGTCTTTCGATCTTCGGGTCTCGTGCTCCGAGGACTCCAACCCACACTCCTGGCATGCTCCCTGACACGTTTTCCGGAGGTATAGGTCGGGAAGCGAGCTCGTTGGAGGGAGAACTGTGGTGCGACCCAAAACGGTCCAAAAGATGGCCGAAGCTTCCAACGAGTGGCGAACGCTCGTCCGGTGTCAGGAACCACTGGAAATGCACTTGCAGCGAAGGAAACGGGCTGAGCTCGAGGACTTCCGGTGCTCGTCCCAAGAAAACGCGAGCGGGAATGCCCCGGACTCAGTTTTCTCGTCCTGGGGTAAAAAGCGGTCCCCCGACGGTTTCTTCCCTTTCCTCCGTATTGGTCATAAGTCTTTCGATCTTCGGGTCTCGTGCTCCGAGGACTCCAACCCACACTCCTGGCATGCTCCCTGACACGTTTTCCGGAGGTATAGGTCGGGAAGCGAGCTCGTTGGAGGGAGAACTGTGGTGCGACCCAAAACGGTCCAAAAGATGGCCGAAGCTTCCAACGAGTGGCGAACGCTCGTCCGGTGTCAGAAACCACTGGAAATGCACTTGCAGCGAAGGAAACGGGCTGAGCTCGAGGACTTCCGGTGCTCGTCCCAAGAAAACGCGAGCGGGAATGCCCCGGACTCAGTTTTCTCGTCCTGGGGTAAAAAGCGGTCCCCCGACGGTTTCTTCCCTTTGCTCCGTATTGGTCATAAGTCTTTCGATCTTCGGGTCTCGTGCTCCGAGGACTTCA